>NW_012267318.1:2015466-2131456 GCF_000151885.1 Dipodomys ordii | reverse complement strand
TGGGCCTGGGTGCTGTCCCTCAGCTCTTCAGCTCAAGGCTAGCGCTCTACCACTTGAGCCACAGCGCCACTTACAGCTTTTTCTGCTTATGTGGTGCTGAGGAATCGAACCCAGGGCCTTAGGCATACAAGGCAAGCACTCTGCCACTGAGCCACCTTCCCAGCCCTGGCCACACACTTCTGTCCTTATTCACTTTGCATGCTCACTAGAGCCCACTAGAGCACAGGAGCCTCTGGTTACCATTGGCATTTGAGCTCTCAGGTCCCCAAACAAGGGAAGGCCTCAGCCTCACCTGTTCCTCCCATTGATGTGAAATGACCACCTCATGGGGTGAGACGTGCAGTCCCACAGCTCAGGTCTGTTCATTGTTAGGCCAGTAATACAAGATAAGCCTGAAACCCTCATATGAGTCGGATGTCATGGGCTCCGGTCTCCTGAGGACCTGCTTTCCTGTTATTTTCCCATTCTTGCTGGGGCTCAGCAAGGAGAAAACTTTCTGGTAACCACCCACCCATGCAATATTATCTTTGTTGAATGAATGGGATCGTTGAATCATTTCAACCTCGAGAAGCTGCTTAGAGATATTCCAGTGGTTCTCTGTCCCATTGCCAGCTAAAGTTTCTTTTTTCTTTTGCAGATCGCTAGCACCTTGGTTGTGGCTGACTCCAGGATTTCTGGGATCTACAGTTGCATGGCTTTCAATAAAGTAGGGACTGTGGAAAGAAACATAAGCTTTTATGTCACAGGTAAGCAATGTATTCTATATATATGCAGAAAGACAGTCTGGTGACTTTGGCCTTTTGATGCTGTTTGCATTTAGTGCACTTATAGCTTGAGTGCTTTTTTTTTTTTTTTTAGTCCAGTTTTAAGTACCTTCATCCTTGTTCTTAGAAATAGAATGCTACAACATCATTAGCTCTCCTGAAGAGTTATTTCCCTGAATTCTCTTTTAAGAGTTATTTGTGTATGTCTTTTTTCCAGACTGTATTGCAAATGTGGGATCTCGTATACTCACTTTTGAATTCCCTTTAGTACCTAACACAAGGTTTGGCACACTGGTTGCTCCCTAACAAAGAAACCAATGAGAACACCAGTATAAGAATGCCAGTTAAAATGCAGTATTTCTTTTACCCTAGAAGTAAGTTAACTAATAGAGACTGATGAATGAGGCTCTCCTATAGAAATCTGAAACTGAACTTGGCTAAATATAATTAATAGGCTATTTTCGAGCATGTAAGAATTAATCATTTTAAATATGATCTCTGCAAATCTTACAACCTCTGAGGCACACAAATGGCACTCCTTATGTCCCTGCCATGGGTACAGGAAGGAAATAAGTAGCTCAAAGTATAAAAACAATTGCCTGGCTCCATACACCCCCAATTTCGGAAGAAACCTGGGCAGGCTGCCAACTCCCTGGAAACTTCACACTGCATGGGGCAGGCTGCAGACATTGTCTACAAGTCTCCAGAAAGAAAGAGGCAGGACAAATTTCATAAGATGGTTGGCTTGTCAGATGATAGGAACCTTTTGGTAAGTGAGCCAAGCCCTAGTTTCCCTGGGCCATGGGACACATCCTGCAGTTGATTCTCATAGTAGATCAGAGCCAAAAGGCAGTCAGAGAAGATACTCATCCTCCCAGCTCTCCCACATGATCAGAGAAGAAAATGGCATCAGGAGAGTTGAGGAGGAGGTAGACAGTTGAGCCATGCTAGACCAAAGCAAGCCCCCTTGTGTCACCAGACAGAATCAGGTAGAAAGCACTTCTACATCCATTCCGAGTAGGGAAGGCCTTCCCTTAGGAGGGATTCTAATTAACCTCATCCAGACTAATTCTCAGTGAATCTAGATGACTTGAATGAATTTAATACAAAGTTTCTATTGTTCTTCATATTTGTTGGGAAACAAATTAATATCCAAATCCATGGGTTTAGAATATTAAAAATGGGAGCAATTGCTCTGTTCCTTTCTGAACGTGCAACAATTTTGCAACGATTTTATAGGCATTGGCTATTAAACTATACACTTCTCCTCAGCACTGATCACTTTTTTTTAATCAGCTGAAATAAATAAACGGGATAAAATGTAAAACTTAGAAGCTACAGGTAACTCATAGGTACCATGTCAGGTACAGCTCGAGGCCTCTGAGAAGGAAGCAGGATGGAGGGGCCCTGGCGAAGGGAGAATTTGAATAAAGAGAAGGAAGAGGCTAAGACTTGCCCTGACATTTCCAGATCCAAGGCAAGAGTTCCATTGGAGACCCACAAATCCTTCATCTAACCACTGACAAAGTTGAAGCCATGCCAGAAGACTTTGCATGTCAGCGTCCTATGTGCCAACATAACCTTTGGAGGTCCCAAAATCCAGGAGGAGTTTAGAACCTTGGGACTACTCTGAGTTGCAGAGTTGGGCACAGTGCAGAAGGCCTTACTCCCTTCCCCTCTCTCTTCTCTGTGAGGGATCATGTACCACTTGTATGGGCTCCCCAGCCCACTGAGTGTCTCCCCCCCTCCCCCGCCCCAGCCAGGCCTTTCTATAGAGTCATCTCTTGGCTATTTCTTCAGTTGACCTAGAGGTATGCCTCCTAACAACTGATATGACTCAGGAGGGGAGACCTCTAGAAAAGGAAAAGGTCTGAGCCAACTTAGAAGCAGATTTGGGATCAACGTTTGGGGGATTTCTGGGATCACAAAGCCCCTGGCATAATGCAGGAGTGGACTGACACAGGTTCTGGATGGAAATGTTCCCCATGGATTCCTCATAGAAGAAGGAGAGGTCCATGCCAAATAAAGTCAGATAAAGACTCAGGACAAGGACACTTTCATGTCTGGTGTGAGTATAGTTCCAGAAGAGGATGTGACAAGCATGGAGATGAGAGACAGGCTCCCATCCTCCAAATATGCCTGCCAGGAGCTCCTGGATCTTTTCCTCTAGAAACTCAAGAGTTTGTATATCTTGAAAATGAACACAAGTTCAATGAATCCAGTCCCCATTGTCTAGAAAATGCACTTTCTGAAAACTTCTCTTTTACCAATCCTGAAAAGTTCTAGATTGGATTGGTGATGGATAAAAATGACTATATTCACAACTTTTTGTTAGCTAATTATTATCTTTTTCTTGCTTAAACCTTTGTCCCAAGATATATCCTTAGTCAAGACTAAATACTCCTAAGAAATCCTTTGCCTTATGTATCTGTTTTATGGAGAAACAAATGTGTGTTCAGTGCTTATACTTGATATAGTGAGAGTAATTCTTGAAAAGTAATTTTAGAGCTATAAAGTATAAATTTGGATATTTATTGATCCTCATTTCAGTTATGTTGCCCTTTTTTGAAATAGAAAAACAAGTTGTGGTGGCTCATACCTATGATCCCAGCACTTAAGAGGCAGGAGAACTGAAAAATGAAGTTCCATAGTGGGACTGTGTCCCAAGAAAAATAAAAAGAAAGGAGAAAAAAATAGCAAAACACAAAAGAGCCAGGAGCTGGCTTCTCACATCTGTACTCCTATCTGCTCAAAAGGCTGAGAGCTAAGAATTATAGTTCAAAGCCAGCCTGGCCAGGAAAGTCCATGAGACTCTTCTCCAATTACCCACCAAAAAGCTGTAAGTTGAGGTTTGGCTCAGATGATAAGAGTGCCAGCCTTGAGGGACAGTGCCCAGGCCCTGAGTTCAAGTTCCCAATATTAGTATGCATGTGCGTGCATGTGCACGCGTGCGTACACTCACACACACCAAATAAAAAAAAATAAAACAGTAATTGAAAAATGAAATTTGAAATTTGAAAAAAGGAAAATTGGTTAACTATGGCTCTCACCTGTACATGGAAATTACTTGAAACAAGTAAAACTTCCCAGGAGCTGGCTTTCTTCAGAGAATGCTATTTCCATGTTTGTGTTTAAGTCAGATTTTCTCCACCTCCCCCGATGAACAAGATCACCTTCATCCTTCTAAGAGTCTAAATGTCTAAGTGCTTGTCTCTCATGAACTTCATGTCCAATCAATTCAAAGCATCTACTTGCAATGTGCACCTTTGTAGAAAAATTAGTATTTCCCTTTATCCTAGGTTGAATGTCTTTTCTAAGCAAGTGTTGACTCTTCTCCCCAACACCTCCTAAGACTCTATGAATGTGACTACTGGACTGTTGACATTATTTGGTGATGACAATGACTGGGATGAATGAGCCACAGATAGGAAAGTGTGGGAAGATTGCTTGTTTTCACTTCAGATGGTTAGAAGGCAATATTTTCCTTGGGTCTGTTTTTATACTCAGGGTTTTAAAATGTCATTGTGAATTAAGAAGAAAATCCCTCTGGGTTCATTAAGCAATTGAGAACATTTTCTTTATCTTGCATCTTCCATGCATCCAAAGAAAATACCAAAGGGGTTAGCTTGGGTGCCTGGGGCTCACGCCTGTAGTCCTAGCTATTTAAGGGGCTGAGATCTGAGGATCCCAGTTCAAAGCCAGCCCACTCAGAAAAGTCTGTGAGATTCTTATCTCCAATGAACCATCAAAAAATCTAGAAGTGGAGCTGTGGCTCAAGTAATAGAGCACTAGATTTATGGGGAGGGGCGGAAACTTAGTGCCCCAGGCCCTGAGTTCAAGCCCCAGTATCAACATGAATTTTTTTTTTTAAAGTAACAAAGGAGTTACATTGAGAAATAGATAATTCTGCTTAAGAGGCTGTTTGGTGACTTCAACCAAATTAGCTTCAGTTAACTGTCTCCCCACACAAGAAACTGATCTGGAGATGGATTTGCTTCTTTTCTTTTCCCCTGTGTATGTTTTTGCAATTTTGCTGGCACTCAGCGTGGACTATGGGTGTGTGAGCAATTACAGAGGGTGAGACAGGACCAGCACAGCCTTATCTCCCTGGCTTCCCAATGTCACTAAATGCATTTTATTTTGAGATTCCTGGTGGTGCTTGGCAAAGATAAACAAAATCTTCCATCAGGAAACCTGTGAGCTATTTCCACAGGAAGTTTCAAATCACTAAAGTAAACAAAAACTCTCTACATGATCTCAGTGGTGTTAACTAGGCTTGCTAAGGGTTCTAACGACCAGGATAAAACTTCATATGTGAAAAGTCGGTGGTCATTTCAGAAGTGATCTTGATTTCATAGTATCTCTGATCTACCATCTGTGTAAAAGTTATTTTGTTCTTCATACTTGGAAAATGTCCAAAATGTAAAAAGATACTGAGTTAAAACAGCTATCACTAATTCCTTGGAAGTGTAAAATAACTATCAATTACTGTTGTATCTTCTAACACATTCTTAGATTTTTTTTTTCATTTAAAAGCAGGGAAAGCTGCACTAGGCTCTTCTCTCTCCAACCACTGTCACCCCCCACTTCCAGGTTTCAAATGAATACTTTGGCATTTCTTCAGACGTGACACTTTATAATAAAGCCAATGCCAGAAAAATCAGAAAAAACAAGCAAAGTGAGATTTAGGAAAGAGTTGATACGGTATCTAATTTTGGACTATTGTCCCCTTCAGGTTTAAAGGTTTCTTTATAGCTTTGTGTGCAAAGGATAATAACAACAACAATAATAATAATAGCATCACATAGAGCTTTTCATCTTCAAAGCACTTTGTCAAATGTTGGCCCAAATTCTTTGCTCAAATAAAGATACACCATTAGTAACAAGCAATGGGAAGGTTTTGAGAGTGATCAGCTCAGGGCCATAGCTGAAGATTTTTTTAAAAATCTTCCAGTGAAATGGTCCAAAATGACACTAAGGGACTTGCAGCCTAACCCTTAAGTAATGAGGCTGGGCAGAATGTATGGGATGTTGTTGATAGAGATGGAGCTGGAAGGAAAATGAAAAGAAGGTGAGCTGGGGTAGACAAGGGACAAAATGGCTTTGAGTGACAGCTGCCTTAGGAATAGGTTTGAACTGAGTAAATATGATTTTTTTTGAAGTCTTGTGATGCTGATCAAACACCAGGACGTAGCTAGGCTGTACCACTGGGCTCCCCCTCGAACCTTAAATCAGGTTTTAAAATCAGCTGCCCGTGATGGAGCTCTTTCAGATGAGTTGTCTGTATTTTTCAGAAGCAATCTTTGCTCTTTTATTTCTGAGTAAAACCAGCTCCATCAAAGGGATCCTGAGTAAGGAAAGGTGCCCTCAGCTTCACTATGCCAGAAAAGAGCAAGGGGGGAGGGACTGAGACGCAGCTCCTGTCACTGGAGAGGATAGGACTGAAATAGTATTGAATGCCAGGTACCCATGGGTAAGTGTCCCATGCTGTTTTTTGTTTGGTTTGGTTTTTGTTTTATTTATTCATTTATTTACTTATTTATTGGTGTTGGTACTGGTGTTTGAACTCTGGGCCTAGGCACTGCCCCTTAATTTTTTCACTCAGGGTTGGCACTCTACCACTTGAACCACAGCTCCATTTCTACCTTTTTTGGGGGTGGTTAACTGGAGATAATCTCACAGACTTTTCTGCCCTGGCTGGCTTTGAACCTTCATCCTCAGATCTCAGTGTTCTGAGTAGTTAGGATTACAGGTGTGAGCCATCAAGGCCCAGGCTATTTTGAATAGGTTTGCTTGTACAAGTATTATTGGGTTTTAGGACCATGACGCCAAGTTACTTTACTATTTTGTCCTCTTCAAATTCTCACTTCTCAGTAGGAGGATTGGATATATAAACAAATGGGGAATGAGGTTATTATCCCAAGTTGGAAAAAGCAGCCGTTCTACTGTGAAAAGCAAATTCTGGACAAATAAAGAAAAATCACCATCTTAATGAACTGTTTTTCATTTCCTGCCTCATTTTTGATGGAATGAATTCACCTGGTTCTTCCCTTCTCTGTTTGATCCATTCCCCTAAAATAAAAAGTAAATACTATCCTCTTTAACGTTAATATTGAGAGAACTTGTATCATAATAATATACTCTTTTTCTTAGTGCCAGTACTGTGGTGTGAACTCAGGACTTGGGTACTGTCCCCTTTCTTAGTTTTTGTTTTTTTTTTGCTCAAGGCTGGCAAAGAGTCTAATGGACTTTTCTGCTCAGGCTGGCTCAATTTTAAGACCTCAGCCTCCTGAGTAGCTAGGATTACAGGTGTGAGCCACTAGCCCCTGGCTGTATCAGAATAATTCTTAAAATTTTTACTGTCTTAAGACTCTCAGACTATTTCCTGAGACATCGGTTTCTCTAAGAGCTAAAGTTCTTCCTTCTTAATTTTACAGATGTGCCAAATGGGTTTCGTATTAACTTGGAAAAAATGCCCACAGAAGGAGAAGACCTGAAACTGTCCTGCACAGTGAATAAGTTCTTGTATAAAGATATTGTTTGGATTTTACTGCGGACGGTCAATAATAGGACAATGCACCACAGCATCAGCAAGCAAAAAACAGCCATCATTTCAGAATACTCTATTACGCTTAACCTTGTCATCAAGAATGTGTCTCTGAATGATTCAGGCATTTATGCCTGCAAAGCCAGGAATGTCTACACAGGGGCAGTGGTCCTTCAGAAGACAGAAGTTACCATTCGAGGTGAGCACTGCACCAAAAAGGCTGTTTTCTCTCGGATCTCCAAATTTAAAAGCACAAGGAATGATTGTGCCACACAAAGTAATGTAAAACATTAAAGGACTCTTGCTTTAAAAAAAAAAAAAAAGTAACAGTTGCCTCATATCAGCTTGATAGATTGTCACTGTTGCTAACTTTGAGCTTGGAGGAGAGGTTCCTCCGCAAATGATCGGAGATGATAGGAGTAATGAGACCCCCCTGGGGGGCCAATTCAGGGCTCCCTGGGGCCCACCTGGTGCCTCTTTGGATTTGGAGGGTCCCTGCCTTCTCTATGTGTCTGCTCTTGCTGTCTTCTCCTGCCTGATAAGCAACAACTTGGAACTGATCCTTTCCCTCTACTTTGATGCCAACCTCTTTTTATTTTTAAGTGGTGAAGCTGCACGAACTGAATAACTAAAACAAATGCTGGTTTCTGCCAAAGATGGACAACGAATAAGTTAATTTTTCAGCTCAGACTGAGTACAGTTGAATTGAAGACTCTGTTGGACTTCTGCCTGGTTTGACTTTGTACTATTTCATCTGCTCCTGGTTTTGTAAATAGCACGTGAAATAGCAAGTTAGAATGCTTATTTATTTGAAAATGCTTCTTCTTTTTTATATTAAGCACACTGATCTTCAACTGGAGTTTTCTAAAATGGGCCCCCTAGATTGCAAGACCGTTGTAATTCAGTGAAAAGTTTCATCACTGTGTGAATTAGGAGTCCACCCAAGTCATCCCTGCTCCTTCCTCTCTTTCCTTTCAGGCAATTAGCACCCCTGTAGGGAGGCCAGTGGTAGATTTTCCTCCTCCTTGCCCCAGACTGGACTGACAGCCACTTATGACACCTGACAGTGAATGGAGCTGTCACTTTAAATAGTACCATCCCCTGGGTATTCTTTTGAAGAACTTCATCATGTTAAAAATGATAACATTTAGAGTTGGTCCCTGATCAACTTATTTTTTTTTCAAGATCAACTTATTAAGGAAATAAAGGTTACTGCATTCTTCTAAATATCCATTGCAAATCTATCCATTTAAAAAGAGTCCACTTTCCCCATATGCAAATGTTAATAGGATTTTTATGGGGATTAAGAAATTGTCAAACTAGAGAAGCAGGGTTGAAGTCATTTTAAAATACATGTCTTCTTTTTTCAATTATGATCTCTTGTTTTAAGCTTCTATTTGAGGGAAAATGAAATCTTTTCAACAATTTATTATACATTGTTCTGGTTTCATTTAAGATTGATCGTTATGTGTAATTTACATGATTGACAGAAGAAGAAAGACAACAAACTTATAATGACCAAAATAGCAGTCGCTGAGAAACAGAGTGGCTAGGCAGTTCAATGGGAGGTGACAATATGACAGCTTTTCAAGCTTGGGAACTCACCAGCCTGTTTCCTCCTTTAGGTAACAAGACTGTGTCCCACGGCTAAACTTGTCTTTCACGTGGGAATTGCTTTTGTCAAGTGTGAAAGAGTAAACAATAGCATTTCCCCTAATGCCAGGTTTATGGAGCCCCCAATGCTCTGAAAACAATTAGTAACCTGGAAGTTGTCAGCCCAAAGGAAAGAATAATCAATTGTATCTTGAAATTTTACCTATGGCTCTTTGGCCTGCCTCTTTGTTCATTATAAGGCAATGAGCTCCTTCAGAGAACAATGCCTTAACCCCACAGAACTCTAATGCCTTGGGTTTTGAGGAAAGCTAAAAAAGCAAATGGAAGGATGGATTGGCCACCTACTTTCCCCTCATTGCAATTTTTGTGGGGAGAAAATGTGTTCCTATTCCAGGAGATGATTTTAAGAATTCTGTGGACTCATTCCTTGTTCATTGCAATTAAGCCTTTCAGAAAGATTTTTGTAAAAAAGAAAAGGAAGAAAGAAATGAAACTATTGAGTAGGGTTTTCTTTAGTTATTCTGTGGGGGTATTAAGTGAGGTAAGGGTAAGAGAGAACAAAAGAGCCTAGAGAATAAGGCTGGAATTGAGGGGTGTGAGGCTGGCTCCTCAGCCTCATTTCAGATAAAGGAAGAGCTATGCATCTGTGGGCCTGAACACCATCTGGCAGAAAAGAAGAGCCAGTGGGGCAGCTACCTTTGCCTAACCAGTAGAAATGTTCTCTTAAATCCAATTTCCTCAGCTTTAAGGGACCAGTGACATTTTGTTAAGTTTTGGAAAGCAGGCTTCCAACAACTATGTATGGATTCAATGTACCTTTCTTATTTAAAATGTTTTGTGTGTTTTTTTAAATTACGGTGTATGAAGTGAGAGATGGCAAAATACGATTCCTAGGCTGAGTGGTCGTTGAGAAAGTAGCTGAAAATGAGATGCTTGGCAATGGAGGACTTCTTTCCCCCAGAAACAAATCCTAATACTGTATTTTGTAGACTGTTTATGTGAACCCGGTATTTAAGTGATTTTATGTTTATTCTGCAGTGGGTGTTCGGTTGATTTTTGCTGCTCATCTGAAGTTTGTATAGTACACACAGGGCCTTTGGAGTTCTCCGTGACATTTTTGTTAACATAAAATGTTCTCTTCTATATAAGCATTATTTTCCAATTCACCTGTCAGGGAAATCCAAATCCTGTCTCTGTTGATGGTGTTATAGATTGTAGTTACAAAAAATAATGTGGGAGTTATAGGCCTCATAGTTAGACTTTCTTCTTGTAAGACCTAAGAGCAATGATAAATTGTATTTAATTCATTAGAAATAGTCAACTGTACTGGAGAAAAAATTAAGAGTGTAACTCACAAACTGGGTCTTAGTTTTAAAGGAGATAGGCCAAAGTTGGCTTGTCACTGTAAAAGATACTAAATGAGTCATATGATATTGTTATTTCTCATCTTGTCATGTTTCTCTGATATGTTTAGGGTGTGTGCTGCATAAAAATGTCAAAAGTGTAAAGAGCAAGCATGCACAAGTCAGCATAAATTGAAGATTTTTGTATGGGGCTGAATTTCAATTAAGAAAAGCTTTTGGCAGATTGCACAGAACACAAACAGAAATACTGTAAAGGCTCTGCCTTTCATTTCAAGATAGGATAGGAAAGCTCTGAAGGAGGCAAAAGAATCATTGCTATTTTTGAAGAAAGTTTGACAAATCAGAGTACTTCCTTCAACACTCTTTTTGCCTTCAGATTTCATTTTATATAAAATGAGAAGACTAATGATCAGTTATAAAAATCAAATTTTATTAAGAAATCTATTCTCCTAACCAATAATAATCCTGCACACTATAGTACTTCCATATATTATCAAAGTTACATGGTAATATACTTTTTACTGGGATATCTAAATGGCTTTAATCGATGCTAATCTAGAGAGCATTCCTGCAGGAAGTTAAAGAGAAAGGTTTGGGAACTCAGCAGAATCCTATAGGGCTGTAGAGTCCGTTTTTGCCATGTGTCACCTTTTATTTTTATTAGGCATAGGGCTTGAATTCAGGGCCTGTCCCTTACTGTCCCTGAGCGGTGGTAGACCATCTTCAGTCACAACTCCACTTCCAGTTTTCTGGTGAATAACTGGAGATAAAAGTCTCACAGACTTTCCTGCCCAAGCTGGCTTTCAATTGTGATCCCCAGATCTCAGCCTCCTAAGTAGCTAAGATTACAGATATGAGCCATCAGTACATGGCTGTGTCACCTTTTATAGTGATGTAATTGCTCTTTATCTTCTTTCATGGTATTCGTTCACTGAGGTGAGGAGATCCAAAGTCATCAGAGAAAGCTCACGCTGTATAATTGAAACCAATGGTGCCGAATGTGTAAGGCTATGCCAAAACTTTTCATTTCTGTTTCAGGATTTTCAGTACAGAGGGAAAGGGAAGATTTAAGAGACTGAAAAAGACATTAAGAGTTTTTTTTTTTATTCCCCCTTGAGCTTGAACTACCAATCCAGTACCCACCTAACTAGAATGTATACACATCAGCAGGACTGACTGACTACTTCATTAAATAGACACTGTACTCATTGGGGCATTGGGGGTACTGTTGCTCCTATGTGGGATTTTAATATTGTAATGTGTTGCATCGTAATGTATTAAATTCATGTTGTTGTATTATATTGGTTGGCATTTTATTAAAATTGTATTGTATCATATTTGTATGTTTTAAGAGAAAATAATATAAAATATAATATTTGTACTATTATATAGTGCAAAACCTACAAATCTGTGCCTCTGCCTCTTGAATTAATCCTTTGGTCACTTACTTGCATTTGAGAAGAGAAAGGAGGAAAGGAACAATCAATAAAGCTTTCACAATTTAAGAATTCTTTTGTTTGTTCTGCTGCCTTTCAACTTAGGTTACAGAGTGACAAGTACATACTCTAGTGAATATCAATAAAAATCCATACAGAAAAATTGATAAAATTAGGCTGGAGGTGTCGTTCAGTGGTAGAGCACTTACCTAACATGTAAGAGTTCCAGAGTTTAATCTTCAGAACTGAAGAGAAAAACATGAAATTGTACTAACCCATCACTATAGATGATTATCAAAAATGCATTATATGAATCTACATACCAAACTATATTTTTCGTTTTTAGCTTGTAAAATATTATATGAAACCCTTGGGTTTTAGAAATGCATTTCTCAAAAAGAAAAAAAAAGAAAAAAGGGAAGGAAATGAGGTAGACAGAAACCTTTGTATTAAATATAAAATCTATGGGAGCCCTTGGTTTTACTGTATACTAACACACAGCAATTTATTGTAGCATCTCCTTAAAAAGGAAACAGGAGGTTAACTACTGAGAAGAAAGGAAAGGAAATGCAACTGCAACCTATGGTCGAGGTTGCTGTTTGTCCCTATATTTAAAATGTTGACATGTACCTACAATAAAAGAGAAAAGTTGACAGACAAGTAATCACAACTGCCTTTCTTTCCTCTCTAGATCAGGAAGCACCACATCTCCTAGGAAACCTCAGTGACCACACGGTGGAGATCAGTGGTTCTGCCACCTTAGATTGTCATGCTAGTGGAATTCCAGAGCCTCAGATCACCTGGTTTAAAAATAACCACAAAATACAACAAGAACCTGGTAAGGCACACTCTTTCTTATATTTATTCCTTACCCTTGCTTAGCCCTTTCCCCCTAACTTCCCTATTGCCTGCTTCCCCACACCTAGAACCACTTGCTGATACAGCAAAAATTGAGCTCTGGTTCGTGCTGATGGAACCTTCTAATATGGAATGTTTGGGTGGGTTCTTCTATAGTCCTAGCCCTATTTAAAAAAAAAATCTTACAGAATCTATACAGTTAGAATGCTTTAGTTAATAAGAAAGAAATGAGTAGAGCTACCTAGACGATGGTTAGTTCACCTACACAGCTGGGAAAGTGTGAAGTTTGATTTCTTGACTTGAGCACCTGCCAAACTCTGCACACCCAACATGTATGAAGTTCAGAAGAGTATAACTTTTAAAATTTTCCCCACCCTAAAATTTTAATAATTTGGAAAGCAGATGGCTATTCTGACTGCTATTTTATCATGTTGGTTAAAAAATAACAACAACAATGGTACTTTCTAAACTGAGTTGTTATGGATTTATTTTCTTGCAACAAAAAAATATTCTTAAAAACAGGTACATGTCAACCAATGAGATATAAACCCTAACTAATGCCCGCCTCACAATTACACATTAAACTTAAGCTTTTGATTAATAAAATAAAAATTAGCAAAAATAAAATTTCCACCCACCTGGCATGTACAAGGCCCTACTACCACAAATAAAATAAAATTAGAACGTCATTTATTTGTAAGGGTCCAACAATATAAATCAAATAAGCTACACTATGGAGGAGTCCTTAAATGTGAATCCTGTACTCAATAAAGCTTTCATTTCAGTCTGACGCACTGGACAAAAGTAATGAAATGACTCAAATTTTATGGTATTGACACCTATCTTAGAAAGGTCTTGTATTCTACAGGTCCCAGTCTACATCACATCATTTTCTCCATAAAGTAGCCCCTCCTCTTACATTGACATCATAGACTTAATCATCCAATCAAGGATGAGTCACTTGCCCACCTTAGCCAATCAGTCGCCAGATGATAGATTCTAAATACTTTCTGAGAGCTTTCCCTCCCTCTGCTTCTTGATCTTATTGGTTCAGGAGCTCGCTTGTTACCTATCCTCTGAACATCTTCAGTCATCTCTTGGCTTGTCTCCTCCTTCCTTCTCTTCTCCATGTTTGTTTTCCACACACTTGTCTAGAATGCAGTGGTGATGCTGTTACTTCCTTGTTTAAGACCCACTACGGCTTCCTGTCATACTGCCTAAGCCACTTCAAGCATCTGACAGAGAAAGCCCTGGACACCTGGTCCTGCCTGCTTTAATTCTGCTCCTCCTCTGCTGTTTTGGACTTGCTGCTCTGGCAGTGCCAAACTCCTGATCTATCACTGCACATTCTGTGCTGAATCTGCCTTCTAAGCTGTTTAGTTCTTGTGTCCTTCCACCTCAAGTGCCTTCCCGTTGGCTGATCTGAGAACCAGATTCAGGGGTCCCTCTCCCATAAAGAGGAGCTCTCCATGAGTCTCTTTAACATAAGGTTTTTACTTCTCTTTTACTGAGGTTTTCCAAAAACTGCAATCCTTCATTCATATGTCTGTATTACACACATTTCTTCTGTTACTATATTCCTCTGTGTGTGTGTCTGACTGTCTGTGTGTCTGTGTGTGTCTGCCAATACTGAGGCTTAAACTCGGGACTTGCATGGCTTTTTCACTCAAGGCTGATGCTATACCACTTGAGCCACTCCATCCAGCTATTTGGTGGTTAATTGAATGTAAGAATCTTATGGACTTTTCTGCCCAGGCTGGCTTTAACCCTTCCTTGATCCTCAGATCTCAGCCTCCTGTGTAGCTAGTTGTTATAGGCATGAGCCTAGCACTTTACTCATGAGTTGATAGTGTTTCCCACCAGATAGCAAACCATGTATTTTAACTTGTCTTATTTGTATATGGTTTCTGTATCCTCAGAACCTAATGGGGTACTTGTAAATTAATCAGTGTTCCATAAGTTAATGACTAAATGGTTTTCAGAAAACTGTATGCTATCTTTAGTAAATTCATTTCAAAGCACATATGCCAGGATAGGTAGTTCATGGAAAAAAGGATTTGGGAGATATTCTATAAGAATAAAAGGAATGCATGGATACATTAAATAGCTTGTGAAAAGATGCACGTAAAGCCCTTCTCTTAGAGCATATGAAAGACCTATATAAATCCCATATTTTTTTTATTTTGATTTTTTGCCAGTCCTGAGGCCTGAACTCTGGGCCTGGGCTCATTGGCTCTTCAGCTCAAGATTAGCATTCTACCACCTGAGCCACAGCGCCACTTCCGGCTTTTTCTGCTTATGTGGTGCTGAGGAATGGAACCCAGGGCCTCATGCATGTGAGGCAAGCACTCTACCACCGCGCCACCTTCCTAACCCCTATAAATCCCATAATAAAAAACTGTTACTCTAGGTTGAATGCTGTGTTCCCCAAACTTAACTTAGCCACAGAACATATTTTATGAAATATTCACGTAAGATGTTGAATGGTTCTATGAAAGAAGTAAACCTGACTTCAGCTTTCATAGCTTGGACGGGAATTAACAAAGCAAAGTTAAACCAATACTAAAGCCCATGACTATTTACAGGACTCAAGGAAAGACAGAGCAAGAAAACAAGCCCCAAATACAAATGGAAAAGGAGTAGGAAATGCTAGGAGACCAGAGCTTGAGGCTCAGCACTGTTCTAATGGGCCAGTTAAGCTTTATGGTCATTCACTTGTGCCATTCTCTGAGCCTTATTGCTAAAACTGGGATAATACTAATCATACAGGGATGTGGTAAGGAGGTGAACATAACTATGCTGGCCCATCATCACTGCTTAGTCAATACCAGCTTCATTCCTTCAGAAACTAGCCTGTAAGTTGTCACAATCCACCAATAGGCCCAGAGCCTTAACAGATCACTTCAAATGTCAGACAGTTCTAGAACAAAATAAGAAGGCTATCTACCCCTAAAGAATTTTCAAAAGGGATCTTAGATAACCTTCTTATAGAAATATTTCCTAATTATTCAAATATACTACCCTTGGCAGTTTTTAAGCTTAACTATGCTAAGTCATTCATTTTCCCCTCTTTATGTACTCTTTAAAACTACTACATCCTTTTGGAAAGAAATTATCTCTTTTCTTCCTTTCTTCTTCCTTCTTTCCTTCTTTCCCTTCTTGTTGTACCAATACTGGGCAGGGCTTGAACTCAGGGCCTGAGCACTGTCCTTGGCTTTTTTTCACTCAAGGCTGGTGGCTCTGCCATTTGAGCAACAGCTCTACTTCTGGCTTTCCCTGTGCCCTCCCTGCCCCCCCACCCCCCACCCCCGTTTCCACCCCTCCCTGCTGGTTAATTGGAGATAAGAGTCTCATGGATATTTTATGTTTACATTGGCTTTGAACCTCAATCCTCAGCTCTCAGCCTCCTGAGTAGCAAAGATTACAGGTGTGAGCCACCAGTGCCCAGCTGGAAAGGAATTTCTTAATTTCTTGGAGATAAACTTTTACACACCTGTAGTTTATTTAAGATTTCCCAGGTAGCATTTCCACAGCTCAAGTAGCAGGTCATACAATATGTTTCATGTCTGTGACTCTTAGGTTCATAAATATGCATCTTTAGGAGTGACAACTCTTGGGCTGGAAATGTGGATCAGTGGTAGAGTGGTCTGCCCAGCAGGCACAAGGTCCTAAATTCAAACCAGATGAATTCCCCTCACCTCAATTTTTAAGAAAAATCAACTCTTGTAACAATTCCTTTCACAAACCCTGAGTAATGAATGATTAAAGGTAACCATCATCATCATCCTTGACTCACCAGTGTTCCAACGCAAGGAGAAAACACCCAGCTCCCAGCCTGAAGAGCCTGAAAACTCAGTCATATTATACTAAGTCATGGAGCCAGCTTGAGTTTCAAACCCTGAGAAGATGTGGCTCCTTCTGAGAATGGAAATGCCTCTTTTATTGGAAGCCTGGCAGCTGGAAAAGGACGCGCACACCAAGAGAAGTTTAGGGGGCCATGGATCCTTCATAGGATCGGGTCCTCCGTTATTGTTATTTGCTAAATGATAACGCCTCTCCACTCCAAAGAAAATAAGAGGGAGGAAGCATGGCCCACATGCAAGCTCATGCTCTGGTGGTCATAAAATGCCTGCTGAAACAACTTGGCGGGGTGGGGATAGTTGGAGCTTTTGTTTCCCTCCTTATTTCCTCTCAGGAAAACCCTGGCGCTTGGGTACAGCCATGTTTCCCAAAGAAATGCAATCACAAGAAAGTGTTACAAAGAGCTGAGCAGTCAATTCTTGGGCCAAAGGCCATCAGACAGGAACCAAAAGGAACTTTTAAGTGTGCAGCCCCGGAAGGCGTGTACACAGGGGCTGGAGAGGATCTCAACCAAGTGCAATGGAAATAAGAAGAGAAGGCGCCTGCAAACCACATCGTAGATTCCTGCAATGCTGACAGCTCCTGGCATCCCTGCCTGACTCAACTTGACAGCTACCAACATATTTCCCAGCTCTCCCAGCCACCCCTCACTCTGTTTCCCCCAACATTCTGGGGTACAGGCTACTCCAAGTCCTCTCTCTCTTTCCTCCAAGCTCTTCTCTTCCCACATTCATTCATGACACCAGGGATCTTTCTTATTCCAGAACTGGATTCTTCCTCTTGTTCCCCATCAGGGTCTGTGTGCACTTTGTGCCATAGAGTGACCACTTGCTTGTTCTCTGGTTTTATGTGTGCTTGTTTTGTAAACCTCTGGAGATAGATACGGTATCTTCTTTCCTAAGAATAATCCTATGAATTGTATTGTGCATTCTTCAGGCATTAAGGCACTGTGTTACGTGGTCTAGAAATGTTGCATTTGATGTCCATAAGTATCATATAAGGCAGGTACTACTGTGAGGTGTATTTCACAGATGGGTTTTGTTTTTACTTGAGAAACAATGAGTAGATGCCCAGGACTGCTCTAAGCACTTTACTGGTATCAACTTGCTTTCTCCTTCTAACAATTGGACAAGGTTTGTGAAATGATTATTTCTATCTCATAGACTAACAGATGAGGAAACTGAGGCACAGAGAACTAACTAGCTTCAGGTCATAGAGTTAGTGGAAAGCGGATCAAGGTTTGAACCTGAAGAGCTTGACTCTGCCGTGTGCACCCTGAAAGCTAAGCATGCGACCAAATGCTAGCTTGCCTTCTTCATATGAAAAAGAGAAGCTGCAGTGTAACACCAGCTTGTGGGCATCAACAAACTCATATTTAAAATAATGAACATCTCCACAGTCCTCACCCTCAACCGTGAAGTCTCTTTAACACTGGAGCTTAACTTCAAGCATATTTTTAAACATTTTAAAGCAGATTAAAATAAAGCATTAAAAAAAAAGCTGGACCTGCCATGTCCAGAATTCATGTCACATCAGCCCAACACTCATTTATTTATTTATTTAACAAATATTTATGAGGTGCTACTTTATGTCTGGCGCTGGGCTAGGCTCTGCAGATACAGCACTGACCTTGAAAATTAAACTCTGGATAAAGAAAAATGGAAAGTGATGAACTCAATGTATCTGTTTCAATGAAGTATGAAATATAATTTCTTTAAGCAGCAACCATGTGTGTCCTGACTTATTCACTGTCACCATGCCAACTGGCCTAAAAGTGGGAGAAGCTGAATTAAATGGAGCAAGTAGAAAATACTAGGACTTAATCATAGGATTAAAACATCTTTACTTCTGAGATGGGGAGAGGTTGGTCAATGGGAGCTAAGATGCATCTAAGAATGAGAAGTTCTGGTGTGGCCATTCCACATGAAAGGTGGCTAGGTAACAGTAATTAAAACTGTACTGTACAAAAAGCTAGAAAAAAAGTACTCATCATGAAGAAGTGATAACTGAAGTGACAGATCTGTTTAACCTGACTTTAACTATTACATGATGCATACATCCATCAAAATACCACATGGTAACTCATTAATACAGCAATTTGATGTTTCTGTATCAGTTAAAATAACTTTAATTTTTAAAATATTTAATATGTTAGATAACAAAAAGATATTCTTTGTGCTTAAATTTGCTACTCTTTTTTTTTTTTTTTTTTTTTTGCTTTGTGACAGTACTGGGGCTTGAACTCAGGGCCTTACACCCTAGCTTGGCTTTTTCAATCTAGGTTGGTGCTCTATTACTTGAGCCATAGGTCCACTTTCAATTTTGTTCATTTTGTTTTGTTTTGGTGGTTAGTTGGAGATAAGAATCTCACAGATTTTTCTGCCTGGGCTAGCTTCAAACCACAATCCTCAGATCTCAGCCTCTTCATAGCTAGGATTATAGGTGTGAACCACCAGCACCTGGCTAATTTTGCTAACTCAATGCCATACACATCCTAGGTTTTGATCACTGATCAGTGATTCCCTGACTGTATAGTATGGAGAGGAGATGAGTAAGAAATAAGAGAAAACTTGGGAAAAGCAATAAAGGTAATAGAGCCTCCCTATCAGAACGGAGTAAAGAAGAGACAAGGTGCCATGAAGAAGGCCTGAAGGGGCAAAGCGTTCACAGAGAAAAGTGACAGAAGACATAGTTACTTTGAAGAGACAGGAACTGAAAGAAGACAAGCTATAGTGAGTGTCATATGTTGGACTATGATCAGGGCAAAAAAAAAAATGTAGTGTGAGAAGACTAGTTTCCAGAGAGCAATGCACAAGAGCTCTAAGCTGGAAATGGTTCTAGCAGCTGCTCTAAGTGTGGTCTGGCTCCAGGAGCAGGCAGGCAGCAAGCCTCCTTTGAGAAATATTCATTTCTATTGGGTTAAAAATAGAAAGAAAGGGGGGTAAAATTCTCAAGACTTGGAGCAACAGCATAAAATCACTTTGGAGAAACTGGCTTACCATGTTCTTCCTACTTCTTCTCTAGGCCACCTGTCCCAGGGGCTGGCAAATGAAACAAAAGCTTTCTTTCTACCTCATGCACCTGTTTCGCAAGTTTCTTGCTGAGGCCTGAACGTGTTTGAAGCTGTGATAGGGCTAAGCAGGCACCATGAGGAGCTTTTGGTGACCCACTTCATCGTGGCAGTGTAAGGAGCTAGAATACATTAGCAAAGCTGATCCAGCAACAGAGCTGATCCAACTTAGGTTTGTGCTGAGATCAGCACAGAACCCCTTCCAGCTGAGAGCGCAGAGGACAAACCATAACAAAGTCTACTGGCCTTAAAAATATTTGAGACTCAAAGGCAGTATTGACTTGAGTTGGTTTCAGTGAAGCCTGCATAAAGCTACAGTGGATGGCTTCAATAAGATTTCTACAACAGTGAAACATTTTTAGAGGACTTGAAGGCTAAAATGGGAGTACTAAAAGTTCAGAACGAGTAAGCCCTGGATTCAGGAGACTGAAGCTGGGCAGGACAGATTAATGTGCTTCCTTAAGTGTGATATCCAGGGTCACTAGGTGTATTTAGTAGGATTTATCTACTCTCCTGAAAGGACCATCTTTCAGGTCAGTGTATCCAAGCCCCAAATACCTGTATCAGCAGGCATCATACTCAGATAAAAATGATCCACCTGCTTCATCCCTGTATTTTACAAAAAGCCAGAAAAAAAAGTATTCATCATGAAGAAATGATAAATCATAACTGCGGAGCAGGGAAAATCATCTTTCAACTGCTAAGCCCTTGGAATAAATCTAAGGAGAAGTAAAAAGGAGAGATGGAGGATGCTATTGCCCAGGGCTGGGAAGTTGACCTATCTTCATCCTCTGGCCATTGAATGCAGGAGTTTTGCTTGATTTTTAGTAAAGAAGTTCAGCCATGTCTACTATCTTTGGTCAGCCATTAGCAGGAATTGCCTTTCTGTTCTTGTGAGATCTCCCCTATGGAGTACAGTGAAGGCAGAAGGATTCTTATGTGTGACTCCCAAGTACACACAGGGCAGTAGACAAGAAGGAAGCTGCTAGAAGATCACTTCCACCAAAGCAGTTTCCCTGACTAAGTAGCTGCCCTCATTGGTCCTTTCCCTTCACTGTGGGTTGCTAAGGTCAAGAAGAACCAAGCTCTGTTAGTGGAAACACAGGGAGCTCTTCTTCCTACTGGTACCTCAATGCCATAATAAATATAGGACAGGGGCTGGGAAGGCGGCTCAGTGGTAGAGCGCTTGCCTCGCATGCATAAGGCCCTGGGTTTGATTCCCCAGCACCATATAAGCAAAAAGAAAAAAAGCTGGAAGTGGTGCTGTGGCTCAAGTGGTAGAGTGCTAGCCTTGAGCTGAAGAGCTGAGGGACAGCACCCAGGCCCAGAGTTCAGGCCCCACGACCGGACCCCCCCAAAAAGTATATATATAGAACATATTTATAGTAAATATGAGACAGACGCTAAATATACCAAATCAATGCTCAGTCTTTTTCCCTTTAACAGAGGAGGAGTGTCGACCATGGATCAAGTAGTATATCACCCACCCTAGCAGTACTGCCAAAAGAATAAAACCTTGATAGAGCAGAGGGGAACACGGCATAGGAAATAGTCTGTTGACACAGCTGAAGTTCAGAGCTCTAACTCTGACTTCAGCGTAGAGAAGAAGACCCTGACTTAACCACAAGCCCAGCTTAGATGAAATGTAACTGCCTAGACCTCCTACAATTGCTTTATAGAGCTCTGCAATTGCTTGTGAATGTTTGGCTAGTCCAATGGGTGTGAGAAATAGTTTAGAGTTCTATGGTTTATATCCTGAAAAGGAAAGTCACCCATGAATAAAGCCCTGTATTGGAAATCTGTTGATTCTATTATTGAGAATCAATCTTAGCCTTCTAGTATATCTTATAAGTACCGCGCACTAAACAATTGCGCGACTGGAGCTCCTCTAGTATATCTTCTTATTGACATATTTCACCTTGTATAGGTCTTGCTCACACAGACATATGTACATACATACATACAAACATACCATCTCAGAGCCAAATGCTTTGTCCCAAGTAAATTTCTTGGGGACATTTCACCATCAAACATCTTCATCTCTGTTCAGTCCACAACAAAGCTGATAGTCACAGGGAGACCCAACAGAGGGGTCTCACCTAGCTGTTGAAGTGTGTGTGTCTTGAGGGCAGGAGTAAAGTTCCCAAGTAAAAATTTAGAATGTAATTTGAAGTAGGAATAGGGCTGAGGATGTAAGTCAGTGGTTGAGCAATTTCAGAACATGATGGCCTTGCATTCTGGCATTTGACCCACTGGGGGAACTGAGAAGAAAGGAAAAAGTGAGGGGAGGAGAGGAGAAACGAGAGACAGAAGGTAGAGAAGAAGAGAAAGAAGAGGAGGCAAGGAGAGGGGAAGAGAGAAAGGGAAAAAGGAAGTGGGAAGAGGAGGAAAGAAAGGAGGTGAGAAGAGAAAGGGGAGCGGAAAATGAGGGAAGAGGAGAGGAAAGTGATGTGAGGCGAGGGAAGGGGAAGAGAGGGAAAAAGATTTGCTAATATGGGCATCATCTGAGTCTTTCCCTTGTCTTTGTTTAATTGTGGTAATAAGCATAACATCAATTTTATCACTTTATATAAGTCAGGGGGCTGAATCCATTCACTATGCTACATAACCATTACTATTATCTAGTTCCTTTTTTATAACCCCAAATGGAAACCCCATATCCATCAAAGCTTTTGTGTGTGTGTGTGTGTGTGGTTCCATAGAGTGAACCCAGAGCTTCGCTTGTGCCAAGCACATGTGACACTATACTCCCTCTCTAAATAATAAATAAATAAAACAAAACCTTCTTGAATAATAATTAGCCTCAAGTCTTTCTGAGACCTCTTACACAAAACTCTACTCAGAGCCTGGCCAAGATCAGCAAGCAGCTTGTTAGGTCGGAAGAGCAGTCATGGCCTGAGAGACTGATGGTGGAGGAAAGGAAATGAGGAACAAAATAACCAAAGAGAAGATAAAGAGACAAAGGATCCTAGGGGTGAGGGGGGAAGCATACTATCCCAGAAGTCATCTCAGGAGTCTCTAGGGAACTGAACTCTGTGCAAAGACACTATCTCCAAAAACTAAGAGCCTCTCCTGGGGCCCTTAGAGCGGGAGGGATTTAATGCCCAGTCAACACAGGCCTCCCCATCCTGAACTGGATGAAGAAGGGGAGTGCACATGCACTGTTAGATCTCCTCCACTTTTTAGCAAAGCAACTGATACGGTTATTCTGCTTCACATGCCTCGAATTACATGCCAGTCCCCACTCTTCCTGCCCACTTCCACAAACTTGAAACAGTTTAGTCAGGACCGAACGTGACACATAATAGGACAAGGCCACTAGAGGCATCTTCCATACCCAGTGACGGCAAATAGGCAAATGAACTCTTCGCTAACCTGTTCAGTGAACTTAGCTCATTGTTCCCATAGCTCTAAACCACCACTGAAAAAAAAGCCAAATCTACCCAGCCTCCTCCATCCACAAACGATGAACTCTACTTAGTTATAATTAAACTGGCCATAGCTGAAAAGAAAATGGAATGCAGGAAATATTGTCTAGGTCACATCCCCACCCCACACTTGTATACACGTCTCCCCAGGGACAGTCTTCTAATAGCATGCATTTTGGCTTGCCCTTTTATTGCAGTAATCTAAAATTAGAAATTGTCACAATGTATAAGTCTACTTTTCTTGCTTTAGAAACATCTCCTCACTCTATATAGTCAATACTAAGTCATACAAGGGTTTGGCTCTAACGTAGCCTTTATACTCTCATTTAGGGGCTCTTTGCTGATGGTAAAGAGGCACACAATTCCACTTTTATTCAACAAGTAGTACACAAATACATTCTCATTATAAAATATTCACAAAGTTCAGACATAAAGTAAACTATAAAATTTTCATTTATCAAGGCAGACATCAGTAGTTTAAACCTGTATTCCTAGTGCCGCAAGAGGCTGAGATCAGAAAGATCACATTCAAAGCCAGTCTGGGTAGAAAAGTTCAACAAAAAAAGTGACCAGCTGGGGCTGAGGAGGTGGCTCAGTGGTAGAGTGCTTGCCTTGTATGCATGAGACCCTGGGTTCTATTCCTCACCACAACATAAGCAGAAAAAGCCAGAAGTGGAACTGTGGCTCAAGTGGTAGAGCACTTGCCTTGAGCTGAAGAGCAGAGGGACGGTGCCCAGGCCCAGAGTTCAGGCCCCAAGACCAGCAACAACAACAAAAAGCGACCAGCAAAAAAGCAGGGCTAGAAATGTGTCTTGTGTAGTTGAGCACTAGAGGAGCACAAGCTCAAGGCTCTGAGTTCAAACCCTGTTACCACCTTAAAACAAAATGTCCTTTTAGACTCAAAGTGTAGCTCAGTCATAGAGAATTCAACAGTATTTGGGGGGAGGAATTTCTTCAGGAAAATTAACACATATTAACTGTGTTATATGTATCTTAACAGTGATTTTTTTCCACTTTTCACTGGTGTATATGCATACATTAAAATGTGGGCTTTTCTAAGCAGGCACTGGTGGCTCACCCCTATAATCCTAATGTCTCAGGAGGCTGAGATCTGAGGATCACAGTTCAAAGCCAGCCTGGGCAGAAAAGTCCCCATGAGACTCTTATCTCCAATTAGTTAACTTGAAAACCAGAAGTAGGTGCTGTGGCTCAAATGGTAGAGTGCTAGCCTTGAGCACAAAGGGGCTCAGGGACAACGTCCAGTTCCTGAGTTCAAGCCCCACAACTGAAAAAAAAAAGTGGTTTGTTAAATGGATTCAATCATTCACTCATTCTCCAGATATTCACTGAGAGCCACCTATGTCACAGGCATAAACTAGAGGCTCTTTACAAGATGGGACTTTAAATTTATATTCTAATAAAAAGGCATAAATTTAAGAAGCAAAACTATATAATCAGATAATAACTGCTATGATTTAAAAAGAGAGATAATAGACAGATGCTGGTGGCTCATGCCTATAATCCTAGCTACTCAGGAAGCTGAGAACTGAGGATCACAGTTCAAAGCCAGCCTGGACAGGAAAGTCCATGAGACTCTTATCTCCAATTAACTACAACAACAACAACAAAAATAAAACAAAAACCAGCCAAAAAAATGGTGCTGTGACCCAAAATAGTAGAATAACCTTGAGCACAAAAGCTCAGGGACAGTGCTCAGGCCCTGAGTTTGAGCCCTATAACTGGCATGTAAAAAAAAAAAAAAAAAGTAAGCCGGGCACTGGTGGCTCACGCCTGTCATCCTAGCTACTCAGGAGGCTGAGCTCTGAGGATCGAGGTTCAAAGCCAGCCCGGAGCAGGAAAGTCTGTGAGACTCTTATCTCCAATAAACCACTAGAAAACCGGAAGTGGTGCTGTGGCTCAAGCAGTAGAGCACTCGCCTTGAGCTGAAGAGCTGAGGGATCTTGCCCAAGCCCAGAGTTCAAGCCCCACGACTGACCAAAAAAAAAGTAAACCAAAATAGTATCCTTGTCAAAAAGTATGCTCCCTACTGGAACAGAGTCTGCATTCTAAGGATTGGGTTATAGAAAGTGAGCTTTGGCATTATGGAACCCAGGGAAATACAAGTGAGTTAGGTATGGTTAGATTTAAGGGATGGGACCCAGAGGGGTCACTCAGTGTTACAGCACTTAGCTAGCATGCGTGAGGCCATAAGTTCTTTCCTAAGCACCACAAAAACAGGAGGAAAAGAGGATTGAGGGATGAGTAAAAAATAATACTAAAAGGAACTTCAAGTCTTGGCTTCTTTGGTTCACAGCATTAACCTTAAATTGGGATTTGGCAATAGAACAGTGGCTGAGGGTCAAATCTGCCTGCAAAGGAAATGACAGCAGGTAGCAAGGCAACTGCATTACAAACACTCATGGACTCTCTCTCCCTATTACCCAGCCATGCTTCGCTTTTCTGTGATTGCCACTTATACTCTGTCTTAAGCTTTTCCAAGTTCCAAAGGAGCCTCAATGGATCCTCACAGAAATACCATGAAATAGGCAGAGCACATATTCTCCTTTTACAGATGACACATAGCTCCCAAAGAGATTCAATGACTTAGCCCACATGACCGGGAGAGTGATCCTGTTAACTAGAATTAAAATGTTGGAATCACTTTGGACTTCCTTCTTTCTACTCCTGGCTCTAACAAAGAACCAATGCCTGTACGTTGATTCTACCCAGTATGTTTCCATTTCTTCCGCCCCACTTCCTTTCCCCGGACCAGGGTTGAGGCCTCCTGATTTCTTGTCTGAATTACCTCTGGTGAGCCAGACTTCCCGATACAGCTCTTTCCTCATTCCAGGCCATCCTGCAGCCCCCCACCCCCCGCTAGACTAAACTTCCCTAAACACCACTTCCATTGTGTCATTTCCATGCTCAAAAATCTTCCAGACTCTTCTTCCCTCAAGTAAGAATGGAAATTGTTCCTCAACCAAGATTTGAATGTTTTTCTTAATTTAAATGCACTTTTTCCAGTCAATACTCAAAAGAGGTGCTTTGAAAACAGAAATGACTGACAAGCAATGAAGGGTGTCCAGATAATGCAAATTGAAAATTATGTTCATCTTCCAAATCAACGAAGATTTTTTCTTATCTTTTAAGTAATAGTGCTCAATATAGGCAGGAGAGTGATAAAATAGTATTTTATCCACTGCTGGTGAAGTGCTAACTGGTAAAATCTTTTTGGAAAGGCAAGTTGATTATGTGAATCAAAAGTGTTTGACCCACAACTCTTCAGTCTAAGAAAAAAATTAGAGAAATCTTTTTGTCTAACTGTTAACTGTACCCTTATTTATAGTTATGAAGCAGTAGCTATAACTAATATCAATCAATTGAGGAATTGATCAAATATTTTGCATACATATGATGGGTGACTATATTAAACATATATAAAACCGTGGAGATATGTATGCTATATATTAAAGAAAGGAGAGGGACAGCATTTAAAGTTGGATGTTTAGAAAAAAATCTTACTGTGGATCACTAATGCTTCTGTGTTCCTTCCATCCCCAAACACCTTCTGTGCAAAATTCCTTCCTCTTCTTTTTTTTTGGGGGGGGGTCCGGTCATGGGGCCTGAACTCTGGGCCTTGGTACTGTCCCTCAGCTCTTCAGCTCAAGGCTAGTGCTCTACCACTTGAGCCACAGCAGCACTTCTGGCTTTTTTTCTTTTTGCTCATGTGGTACTGGGGAATCGAACCCAGGGCCTCATGCATGCAAGGCAAACACTCTATCACTGAGCCACCTTCCCAGCCCCTCCTTCCTCTTCTTTAACACATGAGTAACTTATTTATTATACTAAAAAATGTTCCAGATCACCGGTAGCTCACACATGTAATTCTAGTACTCAGAAGGCTAAGATATGAAAATCGTAGTTCCAAGCCAGCCTTGCAGGAAAGTCTGTGAGAATTTTCTCTAATTAACCAGCAAAAAGCCAGAAATAAAGTCATGGCTCAAGTAGCAGAGTGCTGGCCTTGAGCAAAAAAAAAAAAAAAGAAGGGTGAAGGGGACAATGTCCAGTCCCTCAATTCATGCCCCAGCACTGGCACACAAAAAAAAAGGGAGAAAAAAAAAGAAAATGAAAATGTTTTATCAAATTGTCCAACCTACCTGTCTCTTCATACCTCTCATCTTTCCTTTGAAATAAATGGCCAGCTACAATGGCACTAGAGAAGATGAAGCCAGCTTTGGCTGCATAGCAAGTTCAAGGCCAGCCTGAGCTACATAATATATGGTCTCAAAAAACACCAAAAAAGAAAACCCTGACTGTCCTTGATCCTATTCCAGGTCAACTTGGCCTCTGGATTCCATTCTTCTCACCCCAGGAACTCTGCTCTGGGCCCTATCCTTCTGTCTCCTGCATTGGCAAGTTCATTACCTCCCAGGCTATTTCTATCCGCACATACACAAGCTATAAAATATCACATCTTGAAAAATAATTCCTTCCATGGTATTTGCCAGTCACCCCCTTGAAATGCAACCTTACCATCTGCACTCGGTCAGTTCTCTCTTTTCCATGGCTTTGCTCTGACTTTTCTTTCACACTTCCCTGAACTGGCTTATCGTGGACAGTTAACTCCCTCCCCCCTGAGTCTCTCAGCAGCACTGATCAGAGCTGACTGCCCTCTCCTGTGCCAGAGTTTTGGATCCTAAAAGCCACACTGTGTGTGTTCCTCCCTGCTCCTCTCCTGGGCTCCTCCTGTTCTAAAGTCCTCAAGCTTGGCCTTCAGCCTTCTCCTCTTCTATCTTCACTTGTGCATGACCTTTTCCCTACGTTGTCCTCACTTGTCTTTCTGTGTGCTGACTCCATTCACACCTCCTTGGATTCCCTTTTTCCCTTTACATGTGCAATACCCACCTGGAGTTGCAAGTGTGCAGACCACAGCAAACCCCTTGATGTGTCTCCTCCAAACTGCTCTCCCACAGTCATTTCCACCATCATTTTCTCATGCTTAAACCATTCACCTGCACATTCACCTGTTGTTACTTCTCACATATCACACACCAGTTTATACACGAGCCGAAAGCACTCTCCAGAGCCCTTTATCTCTTGTTGCACTGATTCACACCACCATTGCTCTCATTGGAAGACTTAAGAAGCCACCATCTGCTCTTCCCATTTCTGCCTGGTGGCCATACTATCTGAGAAGCCTCCAATAAGCTTTTGTTTATGTCTTGTAGTGCTAGGGATGGAACCTGTGGCCTTGTGTATGCTGGGAAGCTCTCTGCCACTGAGCTCCACCCCGAGATCTGTCTCTACTGGCCTTATTTTTAACCACACTTAGAATAGAATTCTAAGTCTTTACCATGGACTATGGAGTCATGAAGAATCTGGACCCTGCCTTTTTTTTTCTTTTGGATTTGAAATCAAGGCTTCAAACTTGCTAAGCAAGTGCTCTACCACTTGAGCTATGCCCTCAGCCTTTTTTGCTCTCATTACTCTTCAGATAGGGACTCACATTTTGCTCAGGTTGGCCTGGATGATGATCATTCTATATATGAATCCCAATTAGCTGGGATGATAGATGTGTGCCTCCACACTCAGCTGTTTATTGGTTGTGATAGAGTCTCATGAACTTTTCGCACAAGCTGGTCTCAAGCCCAATCCTCCTGATTTTAGCCTCCAAAATAGCTGGTTTTACAGGTGCAAGCCACTGCATCTGGCTCTTGCTATTTCTTAAACAAGCATTCCTGCCAAGGGGCTATCTATTTGCCATTCTCTGAGCCTAGAATGCTGTTTTACAGCTCTTTAGCCAGCCTATTCTTTTCCATCCCACAGGGCAGGTCACTTCCTCTGAAGGCATCACAAGTACATAGCTCTCTTCTCCTCCTAAACCCAAGATCCTCTTAACCTGGTTTGTTTTCCTTCATAGACTTTACTGTTGCCTGAAATTACATTTTCTGTATTAAGTACTCCCAAACTTAGAACTTATACCCTTTGTAGACAAGGATTTTGTCTGATTATTATATCACCAGCATCTGGAGTATTACTACCCAGTACATAGTAGGAGCTCAAAAGTAGTTGACACATGAACAAACTGTATTTTTGAAAGTCTACTTGAAAAAGACTAAAAGGGTTCTGTTTGTGGTAGAGTGCTTACCTAGTATATATGAAGCCAGGGATTTGATCTCTAGCACTTGAGGGGAAAGTACAATACAGCTGGGAGATAAGAGTATAGATGTTTAGGGGCTGGGAAGTTGGCTCAGTGGTAGAGTGCTTGCCTCGCATGCATGAGGCCCTGGGTTCGATTCCTCAGCACCACATAAGCAGAAAAAAAGCCGGAAGTGGTGCTGTGGCTCAAGTGGTAGAGCACTAGCCTTGAGCTGAAGAGCTGAGGGACAGCGCCCAGGCCCAGAGTTCAGACTTCACATTTTCTAGAATTGAGTGCATCTTTTTTGGTCATGTGTGCAGGTCCTGAGGCTTGAGCTCAGGGCCTAGAAGTTGTTTCTTTTGCTCGAGGTCTAGCACTCTACCACTTGAGCCACAATGCCACTTCTGGCTTTTTTTCTGAATAGTTTCTTGGAGATAAGAGTCTCACAGACTTTCCTGCCTGGGCTGGCTTCAAACCATGATCCTCAGATTCTAGCCTACTGTGTAGCTAGGATTAGAGGTGTGAGCCACTTGTGCCCAGCAGTTACATTTTTTGTAGTCAGAAGTATAAACTATTTAAATGACAAAGTATAACCCGTAGTTTAGTCAAGAGCAACTTATCACTTTTCCAGAATAACCCCTCAATGCATAGACCTGCCAACATCAAGCCTTCCTTTCTCACTTAACCTCTGAGAATTCTTCAAACCTTGGCTTAAGGCCCTGTCCTCCTAACAGCCTTCCCTGAGGATTTATTCCCATTCTTGTTACTTTTTCCTTTCTCAGAGTTTGTATCTGGTGAGTAGATAGTCCTATGTTTATTCATTTTCACTCATACAATAAATTTCTGTATGATGTTTTGTGTGTGAGATAGAGACAGAGACAGAAGGAACATATATGTATGTGTATGTATGTATGCATGTTTTGCAGAAATTAATTTTCCTAGCCATCCCTCCAGATGTCACATTTTAGCCTGCTACACAGAAGTTTCTAATTCAGACTGACAGCAGAGTAACTATGCAATAAATGCATGCTTATAGCATTTGGTCTAGGAGCCTTTCAAAGATCTGATGTTCAAAATATTCCCTCCATCATCCTAGGTTCTTACGACTTAATACTTGCATTTACCAGCCATGCACTTTGCCATTCATTTTCACATTTAGTGAAAAGAAATCTCTTCCATTTTTATCTTAAGATTGAGAAAACTACTTGTGGGTACAGATGGGTTGGAGAAAGAGGGGAGAGAACAGTAGAAGGGGTGAAATGGATCAAGATACATTGTACTCCCAGTCTGACTTGTGGAATTGAAACCTCTTTGTGCAGCTACTTATAAAATAAATATTTTTTACAAGACTGAGAAAAAATGAAAGTTAGAAAGAATAAGTCATTTGCCTAAAGTGACCAAGCTGTAATGATATAGCATGGATTCATACCAAGCCCAAACTCCTTATCACTGTCCTATGTATTACGATTCCACCAAGTACATGACAAAATCAACATGATTTCTCTTGACCCCGCACCACAAATGTGCTTTAGGATAAAGCCCTTGGGTGAGTTACTTGACTGTGTGGAAACTCATTCTCCTTGTGTGTAAAGAAGAGAAAATGTTGCCTTCTAGGGCAGTTGGAAATGTCGAGATGTATTGGAATGGAGGCTGTGCTGCAGGGTGCTGAGCACAAGGGATAAGCACAGAGTAAGTGTGATTATTACTAGATCTGCTAGCTCCTCCATATCCGTGACTTCAATGAGGGCTGTGGCAGCTCCCCCTCATGTCTCCCCAACGGTACGTAGTTCTGTATGGTAATGAAGGTGCTGGTAGAAAGCTAGACAGAGCCAGGCTTTGATGGCTCATGCCTGTACTCCTACTCAGGAGTCTGAAATCTGAGAATCGAGGTTCAAAGCCAGCCAGGTTGAAAGTCTGTGAGACACTTCCTTATCTCCGATTAATCACCCAAAATCCAGAAGTGGTGGGGTGCCAGCTTTGAGCAAAAAAGGTCAGGGACAGCACCTAGGTCCTGAGTTCAAGCTCTAAAACTGGCACCAAGAAAAAAAAAAAAGCCAGACAGAGAGGAGACAAGTGAGCAGCACTGCACCAGGTCACTGGGTCAAGCGAGCTCGGATTCCTGTCTGATGCATAGGATAGCCACACGCTTGGCTTACAGAAGGAGCTGTTTGCATTTGTCATCCAGTCTGGCTAATCCAAACATCTCTCCCTCCTCAGGAATTATTTTAGGACCAGGAAACAGCACGCTGTTTATTGAGAGAGTCACAGAAGAGGATGAAGGTGTGTATCAGTGCAGAGCGACCAACCAGAAGGGGGCTGCAGAAAGCTCAGCCTACCTCACCGTGCAAGGTAAGCAGCTGGGAAGGAAACAACAAGATACCCGGCATACACCTGTTTCCCTGTTTGTTTAACTTCCCACCTCCCGGTCCCCTGCAACCAGCTGGCCACATCTGTTCCTTTCCCTGACCTCCCACTCCGCTCCGTTCTGGGAAGATGCTGTCCCATTCTGTCTGGCACTGGACAAGGCAAGGACATGGGCTAGCATCCTCACAAGGCTGGGCTCCAAAGGAGCTCAGTGGGGAAGTACTTCCTGGAAGAACGGATCCCTGCTGGGCGGCTGACACATAGCAGTCTACACCTGTAGGAAATAAGTCAAAGAAGAATGAAAAAAAAAAAGAGGGAAGGGGGAGGCCTGGGAACAAGGGGAGAAGCCACACACTTGAAATTGTTAAATTTGTTTGACTTTCTGAGTTCCATAAGTTATCAGGGTCTGAGTGCTGTCCCTTAGCTTTTTCATTCAAGACTCGTGATCTACCACTGGAACCAGAGCTCCACTTCTGGCTATTTGCTGGTTCACTGGAGACAAGAGTCTCGTGGACTTTCCTGCCCTGGCTGGCTTCAAACAGTGATCCTCAGATCTTAACCTCCTGAGGAGCTAGGATTACAGGTGTGAGCCATCTGTGCCTGGCTGTTTTGTTTTTGTTTTTAAATAGGAATAGGTGCAAACTATTACCAGAGAAAAACAACACATAATAAACCAGATTATTCTAGGGTTTCCTCTCTCTAGACCTCAGCTTGTTGAACAGCAAAATAGCAAAAGGCCAAAAGCTACCCTGGCTGTGTCCATGTGGCTTCCATTTGGAAAATAGTTAAGACTTTGCTTTCAATTTTCCTATACAGGGGCTCAGATGTGGCTTAGTGATAGAGTGCTTGCCTAGCATGCATGAAGCCCTGGGTTCAATTCTTCAGTACTACATAAACAGAAGAAAAAAAACGGAAGTAGCTCTATGACTCAAGTGGTAGAGTGCTATTCTTGAGCAAAAGAAGCAGAGGGACAGTGCCCAGGCCCTGAGTTCAAGCCCCAGCACAATATAACAAAACAAAACAATTTTCCAATACAAGGAACCATCCAAAATATAAAATTTACAACATCATAAAATATCAAATTGGTGCTGGCTAGAGTTAAATATCAATAGCATGTTGAGGTCCGACATTGTAATTTGTTCAATAGCTTATTTTCAAACACTCACCAGTCCATCTCAGAACATTCAAGAACTTCTGGGGGAAAAATTGGGACAATGTGCTTTTACTTTGATTCTTTTGCCTTGGAAAATTACCCTGCTTACAGATTGTGAGTCAGATCCTCTAAGATCCTTCCAGATCCCTTAAAACTGAACACCGTCTCCCTTTTTTCACAAGGATATGACTTCAGTCTTCTGAAACACTGAAACCACTCTTCCACAAATGTCTACTTCCAGAAAAAGTGAGAGTGTAGCATTGCCCAAATATCCTTAGCTCTGCTCCTATCTGTCTCTCAAGTGATCCTTCCAGAGTATTCTTCCAACTCTCCTATTCACACATAGAGAAACCAGCTTATTAAGTGTGCATCTCCCTTGAACACCTCCTCCTCTGTCTTTTAACAAGGGCTTGAGATATGGCTTTCAGGAGTGGCTGAGCCAAGCAGGAACTTTGCCTCATCCTAAGAGTGAAATGAGCTTTCCCCTAAGTCCTCACAACCCCATCTGAAATGTGGGCTACTCATGATGAATGTCCAGAGAGACATGAAATGAGAAGCAGAAATCAAACGGTTGCAATGGCAGACCCAAGGTGAATAGCGGCTGTTCTTTTTGGACCCCTCAACTCCTGGTATGGCTGTCTTGTCTTGCCAGGGGCTTGGTCCTACCTGCTCCACAGAGCCTGGAAGTAGCAATGTCAAGGTATCTGATGGCTTCAGAGAAGCCTGATATGAAGCTGAGCCATTTCTGTGTCCGTAGGTCTTCTCTTCTCCTGCCAGGCTGATGTGGGTTTCTTAGTTGCTATTCACTTAAGCCTATGCTTTTTGACATCTATGAACCTTGGGTTTGTCACATGACTGCTCTCCAGAGTCTCCCAGCAACTATGGCCATTGGTGAATCTGACTCATTCCAGAATGCTTTGTGTGGCCTTTGTGTGTGATGTGCATCCCACAGCCCTGACCATTCCCATTTCCAGCCAAATCTTCCTTGTCTTCTGAGGCTGGCTTCAGGGCTTTCTACCTGTGATATCCCATCCCAGCTGGCCCAACACTCAGTCTCTTCTGCTCTCTCACACAAGAGTTCTAGAATTATCTTGTTTTATTTTGATATCATGCTTCTTTTCCCTATGGAACTGTAAATGTTTTGAGGCCAGAAGCTGTATGACATACTTTAATATCCCTTTCCTATCATCAGTACTCAGCAGGAAATATATCCATTTAATATCTTTATTTCCAGCCACTGTTCTAGACACTGAACAGTACATACAGGTCCACAGGTTTGAAACCAGCAGATTCAACCATTCATTGTAAAATGAAAATCTGTAGGACAAAACAACTGTGTGTATATTGAATAGGTGCGGACTTTTTCTTGTCCAGTTGCCCTAAATCATACATTATAAGTGCTATGATTTTCAAAGCACTTATACTGTAGTGTATACAAGTGTATTAATTATTATATGTCATTATAAGAAGTAATTTAAACTAGTATCCCTGTAAGATACTAAGAATCAACAATACTTTACCTATGAACCCTGCAAGAATTCAAAGAAGTCACTGGTGTTATCCTCCATCTATTGCTGAGTAAGATGGAGACACAGAGAGGTTAGGTAAGCTACTCACAGTCATCTAGACACATGGTGAGCCGTGAGTCCATGTTGGTAAAATCCTCTGGATTTGCCCACCCTTCCTCCATTCTCCCTTCTCAGAAGCTGCCCACAGGTCTTAGAATAAAGCTGGGCCTTTACCCCTTTTGGTCAGTTATCCGTTTGGTCTTCTCTTAATTCCTGCATCTTAATTCCTTATCCTGACTCCTCCTTCCTTCCACATGCTTTCGGGAAAAGTCACATGACATAAAGAATGCTGTGCCACTGGTCGTTTGTGTGTCTGGTGGCCTCTATCTTGGAGGCTTCAGAAAAGAAGTGATTCCACCTGCACTGTTCATGTGGCTGCCACTGCAGCAGATCCAAACCCATCATCTCTTCAATATAACCACTGATCCTCCTCACCCACCACCCTACATTCACAGTGGTGTCCTGTCCCATCGTAGCATCGTGCAGTGGCTCTCCACTGCTCCTATCCTCCTCTGCACACCCACGATTGCCTGCGGGCTCCTTCTCCAGCTCCCTGCTCACCCATCGCATGGCTGGAGAGTCAGGACATATACAGACCCCTCACGGCCTCTCCACAACGGTCTCTGCCCTTTGTGTTCCTCATTCCCCAGTGGCTCTCTATTCTATTCTATCCTGGGAATGCTTAATACATTTTTCTGTAGGATTAGTACATTTAGAAACTACCATTTCATGTCAGAAAAAAAGTAAAAGGATCTAGATCAATACACTGGTTTAGAACAATGGCGAGAAGCCATGCTAACTGGCTGTTAACTTATGTACTTGTGCTGGATTCCACAAGCTATGCAAGTGTAAACTCAGTGCCTTTGAAACCATAGCTGAAAGACTGAGGTGAGTGTGAACCACATCAACACCCACTGTAGGCACCTCCCACAGGGGAGTAGGTTGGGATAAAACAGACTATACAATGCTGCTGATAAGGGTAACAGCATTCCCTGGAGATGCATGCACACATATGCATGCGCACATACACACACATATACATGCACACACACAGAACATGAAATGTGACCTGACCTGTGAAATAGCCCTCTTGAGGCTTGTACTGACCAGGTAGATGAGGCAGGAAGAGAGAAGGCAGTAAGCCATGAGCTACTTTGAACCTTCTCCATGGATATCCCCTTGGACAATAATAAGCTTGAATGACTGGCATGTCATCCTGGAATTTTCTCCAAAATTAGTACTTGTGATTCATGGCCTCTCTTTTTCTACTCCCTTGTCTTCTTCTGTATTTCTTCCTCTGCTCTCACAGTAATGACTGTACCCAACTTCTTTGCTTAAAAATTATAGTTAGACAGTGTATTTGTGTAAAGTTTGTTATTTCATATTCCATACATTACAGTTGCCATCATTGATCCCCTGTTTTGCTGACTTGAAAGCTACTTCATCAAAAATCCTGCTTCCTTAAGACATAGAGAGTTAATAAGCATCTCAAGCTTTTTCTTTTCCTTTTTAATGACACCTGCACTATCAGAGCATTCTACTGTTCTCTCTTTCGTTTGGCATATAATCATGTGCAACCTTTTTTTTTTCTTTGAGGTGGGAGTATATTTTATTTCCTAAATGTCATACTACAAAGATCAAATTCTTTTTTATTTTTTATTTTTTAGTCAGTTGTGGGGCTTGAACTCTGAGCCTGGGCACTGTCCCTGAGCTCTTCAGCTCAAGGTGCGCTCTGCCACTTGAGCCACAGTGCCACTTCCGGCTTTCTGAGTGGTTTATTGGAGATAAAAGTCTCATGGACTTTCCTGCCTGGGCTGGCTTTGAACCGTGATCCTCAGATCTCTGCCTCCCGAGTAGCTAGGATTACAGGCGTGAACCACCAGTGTCCGGCTAAAGATCAAATTCTTAAGTGTGTTTGTGCAGCTCAAAAATAAAAGATATATTAAGGGAAGGGGAAATACTGGTCTAGGTGCAAGGCACACTTAAAGCAAGTTTTATGTTTGGTTTTATTTTATTTTATATTATATTTATTTTATTTTATATTATAACATGTGTTTAAACTTGTTACAGTTTGAAGTAAATTTCCAAAATGTATGCTCCACAATAATCATTATTATATTATAGTTTGAAGAGAAAACAGATCACATGGGTCAGCAGTCATGAAAACACATCTGAAGCATAAACAAATGGAGCCATTTACCTGGATAGACAAATAGAATAATCATGAGAGAGAGAGACAGAGATAGAAACAGAGAATATTAAGCCCAGAAGGGATACAACACGACTGTTTTCTTCAAATAATTGAGGAGGATTCTCATAGAGGTGATTTTTAATTCATGCTTTGACACAACACACATGATAACTGAAGGAAGGGAAATGGCCGTAAGATTTCCCAGAGATAGGCTTCAGCCCCACAGAAGATATCATTTAGTATAGGAAGAATATTTGTCACTGAGACTTAGGAGAGGTCACATGTACAAGTTGTCTGTAATATCTTGAACAGAGGTGCTCTGGGCTCACCAAGTAAGTTCAATCCTGGGCTGTCCATAACAGGTGAATGTAGTTATCAACTACTGAGTAATTCTAGACTTAGATTCCTGCTGAAGATCCTAAATCATTATTTAGAGCACTCTGGTCCTCTAGCTTTAGGTCTGATTTCCTGTTAGATGCATGTGGTCTCTTCACACCACCCTATCTTGTCAAATTGAGTTTGGGAAATGAAACCAGGCACCCGAGTTGTATCTGTAGCTATGTTTAACAGATTTAAAGAGGCTCAGGAATGTGCCAGGAAGGAAACCGTCTGCTCTTTTTATTTCCTTTGAAAAAGGATTCTTATACTCATAGATAAAACAATGTGTTATTTTTATATCTGCAAAGGATGAATGGACTGTGGAGTCAAAGTAGCTTCTTTAAATAATCACAGGTCTTGTTTGGTTTGGATGGGGCCTGAGTACACGTGCAGCCCTCAAAGGGGAAGCTCCAGTATGGAGACCAACAGTAAAAATGTGAGCATCCAGAATCACTGTGAACTTAAAACAGTGCTCTGCATTCAATGCACTGTGATGGTGCAAGCAGTGGGGCACATTTTCATCCAAGGATTTGATGATGAGTTTCACTTAATGGTTGCAAATAATAAACCACACCAGGGGCTGGGAAGGTGGCTCAGTGGTAGAGCGCTTGCCTTGCATGCCTGAGGCCCTGGGTTCAATTCCTCAGCACCACATAAGCAGAAAAAGCTGGAAGTGGTGCCGTGGGTCAAGTGGTAGAGCGCTAGCCTTGAGCTGAAGAGCTGAGGGACAGCCCCCAGGCCCAGAGTTCAGGCCCCATGACTGACAATAATAATAATAACCATACCATCTACAAGGCCTTTCTTATAACAGATTTGGGCCTTACTAGTTCATCATTCATTATTTACACAGGAGGACACACATTTGAAGAGCAAATGCCATTGTGAACATGCATTGAGAATAACAGGTAGATGACAAAGATATAGAATTCCTTCCTCAGGACCCAGTAGTCTCAATACTTGAGATGGCCATGGTAGGAATTGCAGTCTGTGCCACAACAACTGCACACTACTGCTTATTTGAGAAAGGAATCATTCACTAGAAAGCATACACTATGTTCTCTAATAAACTCTTCAAGAGTCAAGAAAAAAAAGAAAGCTCAAAATCAAACCGCCCTGAGTTTCTAGCTTTTACAATTTGATCACCTTTAGCCAGTTTTCAATTCTCAGTTCTTTTTTGACCCTCCTCTGATCCCTGCCTGGCCTCCACCTGAGCGCTTTCCTCTTGAATTCTACCTCCACATTCACTCCCATATCTCTCCTGGCATTGAGGATGGGTGTGATAAACAAATTCACATGAGTATGGTGCGGTTGATGCTGTTCTCTCATGGGTATTGGCAAACCTCAAAAATGTCTCTCCTTTGGATATAACTGCTCAGAACTGAGGGATTTCCTGCTTACTAACTCCATACATGGGATCGAGTCTTATTTCAACTCCAGACAATGACAAAAATTTTCCCTTAATCAAGAATCCAAAAAATGGTGCTAGAATACAGTTAGGGATTGAACTCTTTGTAGATAGTTCTCAAAACAAAACAACAAAAAAGGCAGTTTTGAGCTAAGATACAGCTCAGTGGTAAAATGCTTGCCTAGCAAACTCAAAGCTCTAGGTTTTATCTCCAACACCAAACACACACACACACACACACACACACGAAACCCCATCCTAATTCCTCTCTGCTGAGAATCAGCAGATAGTATCACAGAAGTGTTCATTTCTGTGAAGGCCTGGATCTATGTAATTACATCGTATAACTACTAAACATGCAGTATACTGTTTGAAGCCTGCACTGTCTTGTTTATTTATTTTTGACACAATCCTATTCTGTGCAAAGCAAAACACTTGTCAAGATCATACAACTAAGGTCATGCTTTCTAGTGGCAGAGCTGAGAATTGGAACCACAGTTAGCCAAGGCACTCTACTGTCCAAGCCCAAGGCAGCATAACATAGTGGGGAAGAAGGTACTTGTGCTGGGCGCTGGTGGCTCACACCTGTAATCCTAGCTACTCAGGAGGCTGAGATCTGAGGATCACAGTTCAAAGCCAGCCCAGGCAAGAAAGTCTACAGGCTCTTATCTCCAATTAACCAGCAAAAAGCTGGAAATGAAGATGTAGTTCAAGTGGTAGATAGCTGGCACCAAAAATAAATAAATAAATAATGATAATAATCCTTTCAGGGCTGTAGGAAGGATTGACAGAGTTGAAACAGAGTTCTCTATGCATTAGCAAACATTGGGTTTATCCATATGACATACGAAATTCCATTTCAACCCAACTATGTCACATACTTTGCCTAAACTGAAGGAATGTCACACACATAGTGTTCCAAACAACAGAACCCTTGCTCCTTGCTTGACTTAAGATTACCTTATTTTAATAACATTGTACTCCAGAAATACTGACACATAGTAAATCTAAATATCTTTACCTAAAATTACTCTTACAAACTTCAACTATAATCTGAATTCAGTATTTCATAAATTACTGTCCTTAAGAGGGGGCTCACATTGGGGGCTCACATAGATGTCTAAGCAGTCAGAAAGGTCTGCAGGCCAAGTTTGTACTTCAGCAAGCTGTAGTGAAAACACATCGTAACTGGGACCTGGGATTTAGACATAAGAAGAAATGATACTGCTTGATTAGCCTGAGTTGGTCAGGAACCCCAAGAATTAGGGCTAGGTGTGGCTGATTCAGTATCTTTTCGTCCCTACTTAGTTTTTATTGAGAATTTCTGGGTTGTCAATGGTAGACATGGAAAATGAAGTTTTGTTCCCATATTGAGTTACCAGAAATTACAATAACAACAGAACCAACCATCACGTTACGCCAGGCAACTTTCTCAGGGAAAGTAGGAGCTCAGCTACTGGCAAAAAAAAAAAGCGAAGTACTTGTATCAATCTGAATTGTTTTAGGCAGAAAAAATTGTGATACATACAACATAATTGGATGTGGGAAAAAAAAACATTATCCTTCCCTTGAGATCTAAAATGTAATTTTTTTAAGAAAAGTGGGGGGAGTGGAAAAAGAAGTAAAAGAAGCAGCCTTCAAATAGCTTATAGCAGATGTATACATTTTACCTGCAACGCTTTTCTCTCTACTACTTAAAGATGAGGAAACTGAGGCATGATGTTCTTGTTCTTGTCTATGTGACCCAACTATTCTGAGTCACATAATGGCTTCTTGCCAATTCCTAATAGATTTGGTGTTTAGTCTGAGTTAAGGCAGGCTCTGGGCCAAGGTGTTCATTTGTTCATTCATTCATTTGCTTTCTTTTTTTCTACTTCCCTTCTTTCCTTCTTTCCTTCCTTCCTTCCTTCCTTCCTTCCTTCCTTCCTTCCTTCCTTCCTTCCTTCCTTCCTTCCTTCCTTCCTTCCTTCCTTCCCTCCGTTTTGGCAGTACTTGGGATTGAACTCAGGGCTTTGTATTTGATAGGAAAGTACTTTACTGACTTGATCCATGGCACATCACAGTTCTCTTTGATTTACTTTATTTTTCAGCTAAGATCTCATACATTTTTGTCCTGGCCAGCCTTAGACTTCAATCCTCCTACCTCTGCTTGCTGAGTAGCTGGAATTACAGGCATATTTCACCATGCCTAGTTCATTTTTAAGATAGAATCTTTCTAATCTTTTTGCTTGGGCTGGGCTTATATAGAAATCCTCCTATCTCTGCCTTCAAAATAGCTGGAATTAAAGGCATATTCCATCATGTCTGACTTATTATTTTAAGATTGAATCTTTCTATGTAATCTTTTTGCTTGGGCTGACCACAAATTGAAATCTTCCTCTCTCTGCCTCCAAAATAGCTGAAATTATAGGCCACCATACCCACTTGTCTTGATATTTCTCTTCTTGGAAAACTGTTTGTTATAGCTAATGAACTGAGTTATTAGCTCTGTTGCCTACAATTCTAGCAGTCTGATGTCATAAGAATGCCACATGCCAGAGCTGGTGTGAGCTACCAGACCATCTGACCCAGGCTGTATATACAGAGAGCCATTGCCATCAGAAAGTCTCAGGACACTGTATAGGTGTAGAGACTTTGAATACCCTCTGTCTACCCGATGTGGCACCTGCCCTTTCTATTCCAAGAGGGATAAAGTCTAGGAGGGGAACTGATGTGGAATATTCTATTCTACGGCGGCAGTAATCAAAGGCACAATTATCATACACTCTTCAAATTGCCCACATTCTTGTCAGAATCATAAATAAAAATAGCAAGTCCTATATCCTCCTGCTGCCCCTTTGCACACACTGTGTAGGAATGATGTCCCTGAGAACCCGCACTCACTCCTAATTATTGTCAAGTCCCACCTATGTTTCCACTGGCTTCTTTTCCTTGCCACATGCGGCTGTGTTCTCGCATAGACTGAGCTCTTCAGCTCTCAACCAGCGAGGCCAAGCGGGGTTTAAGCCAATGAATGGCCGTCTGACAGCTGAGTAGACACCTGAGATCTTGCTTAAATTAGTCTCCTCAAAGAAAAGGTGGAGATGAAGCCATCCAATGAGAGAAGAGTATACATGCATTGTAAAAATGTGATTATATTTCATTAAGTAATGATGAATGTTAACATTAAATAGATCTTTCCTGCCCAAGACACATTCATCTGGGGGACTTTTTTCATGAAGTTACTCCTTCCATGTGGAAGTGTTTGCACACAAACACATTCCCTCCGAAAGGAATGTTGCTTGAGTAAGGACTGTGGAATTAGACTTTGGGGTCAGTTTCCTGCCCCACAAAATGCAGGGAGAAAGTTCCCACAATCAGAGGGGCTTCCTGCAGCACATTCCATGGGGAAAGCACATGTTCAGGGTCCACACAGGCAGTACTATGTATCAAGATGCTATCAGCATCCGTGACAGCCAGAGGCCACTGAGCTGTGTCTTGGGCAGGTCACACAGCAGCATTCACCATCAACCTGCAGAAGAAATCCAAACGCCTATGATCTCAAGCTTACACTCAGCCCACATTGAAGATGCATAGCGAAAGAGGAGGTGACCACACTTTGGAAGTTACTCTCAATCTCAACAAAAGTTGTGCTCAGTCTCCTGAAGTTCAGGGAAACTTAACCCCAAAACTGACAGACAGCAAGTGGAGCCAAGTCCACAAATTGACTCAGTGACTGTATTCAGGGTGTCTTCTATGTACCAGGCATTCTATATTCTCCTAAAGACTGGCAATGTGGCAAGAGCCAAAGATACTTGGTCCTGTACTCTGCTGCTGTACAGAACATATACATACATACTCACACATGCATAATCATACATACATAATCATACATGCACACTACCATCTTATCAAGTACTACTGTGCACCAGCCTCTAGAACAGATCTGAGACTTAGGTGGTAGGCTATGTTTAATGAGCTAACATGCAAGAACAGGGATTTGACCCTGAATTCTTTGAAAGCCTCATGAGACTCTTTGGAGATAAGCAAAACGAAACTTATTCATTCATTCACTCATCCTGAGGAATGAGGTAAGAGGAACCGGATCTGGCCAGCAGATGAAATTGAAGAGATAGCCAAGGCTGGGTATAAATGACCTAGGAAGAGTGGGGGCGGGATATAACTCAGTAGGAGAGTGCTTGCCTAGTATGTGCAAAGTTATAAAATCCATCTCTGGCACTGCAAAAATAAACAAACAAATAATAAAATAGAAAATAGTAGGGCTGAGATGTGTAACTCATGTGGTAGAGTGCCTGGCCAGCTAGCATGAGGTTCTGAGGTCATGTCCCATTACCTCCAAAAAATAAAACTAATAGGGAGGACAAGAGGGGGAGACCGAAAAGAGACAAAGGGTGAACAAATACAGTAGTACTCAGTAGACACTATGTTGAAAATAAACTAAGCAACTTGTGGTTGGGAACAGGAGGGTAAAACTGTGAGAGAATGAAGGAAGGGTTGGCATGGTTCAAAAAGAAAAACACTCATGACCTGTTTTATGGAACTGTAACCCCTCTGTACATCACCCCTACAATAACAATAAAATATTTAAAAAATAAAATGATAAATAAAATATCTAATCAGATGCTGGTAGCTTACACCTATAATCCTAGCTACTCAGGAAGTTGAGATCTAAGGATTGCAGTTAAAAGCCAACCTGGGCAGGAATGAGCAGGAAAGTGTATGAGATGCTTATCACCAATTAACCACCAAAAAATCCAGAAGTGAAGCTAAGGCTCAAATGGTAGAGCACTAGCCTTGAGCCAAAGGCCTAGGTTCTGAGTTCAAGTCCCAAATCCAGCACAAAGAGAAAAAAGAAAAGGAAAGGAAAGATCTAAGTTAATGTTTTTGTGATGGTGCAGACAGAACACTGCCTCAAGTATGCTAAGCACATGGCTCACCACTGAGCAAACCACCCAGCCTAGCACTAGCAAGTGCTAGAACCCAGACAAAAGAACACCAGGACTGGATCTGTGATCTGACCAGATCAGTCGGTGGCTTATGTGATAGTGGTAGCCTCAAGCAAAAAAGCTAAGGATAATGTCCAGGCCCTGAGTTCAAGCCCCAGTATCCACACACGCACACATGTACATGCGCAACTCAAACACACACAAACAAATAAAAATGCAAAATAAAGAGCATCCTGCTGCAGGAGTGGAGGAGGCTACAGCAGCTGCTCCAGTGAGAACAGATTAGGCAGTGATAGTGGAGAAGGAGAAGTGGTAACAGTTTCCTAAGATGTGAAAGTGGCATGGGCAAGACTCTGAAGGACTGGATGAGAAAGGACATGTCCTTTTCCCCTTCAAACGGAAGACACTTTATGGCAGGGAATATGGCCAATCAGAAGTGGTTAATGGAGTACTTATAAAGGCCCAGAGGATAAAAAGAGGAGGAGGAAGTGGTGTGCCCTGAGATGCATGGTGGTTAAGCAGGCTGAGTCAAATTATCTGAGTTTATATCACAGGCCCACCATTTGCAGACTATGTGACTGAGCAAGAGTCTCAATCACTCTATGTCTCAATTTCCTCACTCATAAAATGGTCATTATCCAGCTCATAGATCAATGTGAACACACATACATGCCCATCCTTATCAGAGTCCCAGAATAGCAAGCACTCAGTGAGTACCATTGCTGTTATCCACAGGTTTCCAATGTGTCCATTTGCAGTGATGCAAGACAGGGGACCCTCATTGTCTCTGACTGCCTGTAGCATTTATTTTAGCATGCAATCTCATTCAGATGCTCCAAACCCTCTATGCCGTTGCCACGCCGACCCCAGTGGAGTCTGCTTAGCATGGGAAACCATCTATCAGACCATGATAGGGGCTTCAGAGACCTATCTCTGAGTTTTGGGACTTCACCGAAGTCTACCTCGGAGAATGGGGCTTTACAGAAACCTATCTCCAAGTTTTGGGACTTCACCGAAGTCTACCTCGGAGAATAGGGATTCTAAGAGGCCTACTCCTGGGAAAAGGCTGGCAAGCCCCTGGGAAAGATGTGTTTCTGCCTATCTTTTCCTCATAAGAGTGCCTACTAATCTTTCACTGTTTCTACTGCTCTTTGTACTTGCTCATTGTCAACATTTCCCTATACAAAGCTCTTTCTTAAGAGTGTTGACGACTCCAAAATCTGATGAGTGTCTTAAAAATATGACTAACTCACCGGAGTTAAGTGCTCCCCTGAACCCCCTCTTATGGAGGCTAGTAGAAAAGCCATAAGCAAATATAAAAGTATTGGGGGTTTCACAAGTCACTTCAGCAGAAGGAATTGTTTGTAAGAGATTTACAAGAAGCTGTAGGCGCGGCTAGAACAGAAAGAATGTATGGCAATTGCTGAGATAACTACTTAGGAGAAAGAACTTCCTATTACTCTTTCATTTACTAAGAGACTTGCTAGATCTAAGTCTCCTTGGTGTTTACTATTAAAGAAGGAACAGAAAAGATCTTATGGGAAGGTTAAGGCCTCTATAGAAATAAGGTAATGGTTAGTTGGTGACAAACATCAAGACCCATTATATTTCTTAGAGATAAGCCGGAAACAAGTGCCTATCAGGCGACCAGCAGGTGACCACCCAAGAATGAAGCCCTGCAGCAAGGTTGTGTCACCTTTTGCCCTTTCAGGTGATCAGCTGGTGACCGCCCAAGAATGAAGCCATCTTATGGAGACTTTTTGCTATAAAAGTTTGTTATCCTCTGCATTAAATCGCACTCAGCACTCAGCACTCAGCATCCACTCCTCTTGTGTGTGAGTTGTCTGTTTGCCATCTCCCCATCCTATTCCAGGTTCCTCCCCTAGGTATCCTCCGTCGTCCCGACAGAACCCGGTCCGCGGCATGCCGTGGGACCTGTCTTACTGCCATGGCCCTCATGGTCTGTTCCCATGACCTACGATGCCAACCTCTGCCTCTGTCTCTGCAGATCCTGGCCTTGCACTCTTGTTTGGCTTTTTCCATTCAAGGAAGGTGCTCAGCAACTTGAGCCACATCTCCACTTCCGGTTAACTGGAGATAAGAGTCTCAGGGACTCTCCTGCCCAGGCTAGCTTGGAACCACAATCCTCAGATCTCAGCCTCTTGAGTACATAGGATTGCAGGCATGAAACAGTACCCAGCTCCTCTGAAGCTTTTTAAAAAGTGAATTGATTTGTTAGGTGTGAAGGGGCTTTTTAAAAGTAACAACTCCTGGCTGGGAAGATCGCTCAGTGGTAGAGCGCTTGCCTTGTATGCATAAGGCCCTGGGTTCGATTCCTCAGTACCACATAAACAGAAAAAGCCGGAAGTGGCGCTGTGGCTCAAGTGGTAGAGCGCTAGCCTTGAGCTGAAGAGCTGAGGGACAGTGCCCAGGCCCAGAGTTCAGACACCACAACCAACCAACCAACACACACACACACACACACACAAAGTAGCAACTCCTCTTACTCCATCCAGTCCCTGCCTTCCTTGCCTGAGGCAGGATTTAGCACCTGTCTGCTGAATTGAAACAAAGAACTTAGAAGACAAAATCCTCACCTAGGGAACTGCTATACATTGCCACCTACCTACTCATAGGGTGGTCATGGGAACACAGTACTTGCTCAACACGTTATCATCACGCATAAGAAAATATCTCTTGGCTTACCTTAGTGTAAACCTCTGTGTTGTTTTAATGGAACTAAAAGGGTGAGGACATTGCTTACAATTCCAGGGGAACTGTCCACTGGAATCAATGCCCTCCCTTGGGGGCATTTCTTTACAAACTCCAGAGTCACTTTCTGGAGACACGATTTGAATACTTTGGGTCTTTTCTTTTTGGTCTTGTGGAGCACTGTTTGGCTTTAGAGCTTTGAATTCCCAAGGAGGATCTAGCCTAGCAGTCCTTGTGTCTTCTTTCAGCCCACCCAGGCCAGCTGCTGACAAAGTCGGGCATAGCTAAGCCCGCCAGGAGCAGGACTGTGGCTGTCCCAAAAGGAGCAAAGCAGGCTATTGTGACAGTCCTTGAGTTTTATTTTTATTTTTAAAATCTACTTTGAAGAACTCTGTGAGTCCCAAAGGATCTCTTTTATGTCATTTTTTTTTCTTTTTCTTTAGAATTTCCTCTAAAACCCATTAGGGAGATTTAACATATTCCAGATTTAGCACTTGAAGGAGCTTTTGTTCCTGCCTTAATTTTGTCACATTTTTAATTTCTCCTTTGATTTTTTTTTCTTTAATTAGCTATCTCTGGGATTGCAAAGTTTGCAAACTCAAGAGCAGAATTTCTGGAAAGTCTTTCATGTGTGAGTTCATTTTAGTACTACTATGTTCCTTGTCATACCATAAGCCTTAAAAGGTAAGTCTATCCCAGAGACTCATTCTGAGCCAGGAAATGGCCTTCACTGGGGTAAACCACTTAAGAATATTGGTCTCTTTTCTAAAACACAGACAGCCTGAATGTTTCTGAGCATTTCTTCTTTTCTGATTTGGTTTGGTTTGCATTTGTTGTTGTTGTTGGTGGTGGTGGTGGTGCTTTGGTTTGGTTTGGTTTTGGTGTTTGGTTTTTTGGGTCATGGTTTCATTACATACATCAGGCTGGTCTCAAATTCACTCTGTAACTCAAGCTATCCTCAAACCGTGGTCTCAGTCTCAGTGTGTCTCAAGTGCTGGGTTCACAGGCGTTCACTGCCACACCTAGCTTGGAGGATTTCTTTGTAAGCCGCTATCTTGGTAATTGTCTTTCTCCAGGAACCTCAGACAAGTCTAATTTGGAGCTGATCACTCTAACGTGTACCTGTGTGGCGGCCACCCTCTTCTGGCTCCTGCTGACTTTGTTTATCCGAAAACTGAAAAGGGTAAGAACATTATGCTCTCTGTTTTTAAACTATTCTAATCTGCCCGCTCTGCCATTTATAGTGAGCACTGTATCTGAACCCTGATACAGAATCTTTAAAATTAAATCTTTAAAATTAAATTGAGCATGAAGTCTTCTTTGTCTTCACTCTCTATAAGAAATACAAGGAAAGGACAACAAAAACCCACCTCTTCCTGGGCTCTGGAATATTATGGACATATAAGTAAGGACACGTATCTTTTCTTGGGTGTCCATAATATATTGAGTATGTATTGTTCTGCATAGTCTGGGCCCTACTGTAATACTGTGGGATCTACAGTTTGGTATGCAACGTGACTTGCTTCACCACAACTCAATGGGAAGAGTAAAATCCATTCATTTATTCATTCATTTATTCATGCCTGAAATATTTACTCTGTACCTATTCAGTGCAGAGTGCCAGTCCTGGTGACAGTGATAGGCAAGTGGCCCTGGGTACAGACTGGGAGGAGACTGACTTGTGACAAACCACATTATCCAGTGTCAGACTAACACGTCACATTCCCTGAAAGACTTGGCTGACCCAAAGCTGTGTCAGAGAGGAAGTCTGGCAAAGGAGAGAAGAAGAGGTATTGAGGCAGAGGGAACAGAATGCCTGTGGCTGGGGCAGGCAAGGGAATACACTGAGAGTGAGACACCACCAGGATCAATAAAGCCGCCGTGGGAAGAACAAGGGGCAGCAGCTATGGAGTGAGGCTACCAAGGTAAGGTCGGGATCAGACTGCAAAAGCTGCCCAGGCTGGGCCTTGGCAAGAAGAGTCTATATTCTGAAAGCCTTAAGGAAGGAGGGATATTAAGTAATATGTGTCTGGAAAGATTACCTGGGCTGCTGTGAGAAGAATGGACCAGGAAAGGAAGAGTAAATAGAGACTCCTAAGAGAAGGCTTATAGGAAGTAGTCCAAGTAAGAAGTGATGGTAGATAGCCAGGCACCAGTGGCCCACGCCTGTAATCCTATCTACTCCAGAAGCTGAGATCTAGGATCATGGTTCAAAAGCATGCTCCCCCCAGGCACTCCCTATAGTAAATGTGTCACAACAGCCTTTTGCCTGATGGAATAGTTGGTTTTGAGACGTGATAGAGCCATTACTTTTCAGAAGAAACTTTTTTTTTTCTTTTTGTTGGTCATGGGGCTTGAACTCTGGGCCTGGGCACTGACCCTGAGCTCTTCAGCTCAAGACTAGCACTCTACCACTTGAGCCACAGCACCATTTCCAGTTTTCTGAGTGATTTATTGGGAATAAGAGTCTCACAGACTTTCCTGCCCAGGATGGCTTTGAACTGCAATCCTCAGATCTCAGCCTCCTGAGTAGCTATGCTTGCAGGCGTGAGCCACCAGCGCCTGGCAAGGAAACAAAATTTTTATGTAATAATTTTTTTCAGGTTTTTTTGGTTAGTTTTGTTTATTTTTTGCCAGTTCTGGGACTTGGGCTCAGGGCATGAGCTCTGCACCTTAGGTTTCTTGTTCAAGGAGCTCTAACACCTGAGCCACACTTCCACCTTAGGATTTCTGGTAAATGGAGATAAGAGTCTTTTGGACTTTCCTGCCCAATCAGGCTTTGAATCATGATCCTCATTTCTCAGCCTCCTGAGTGAGCCACTGGGAACAGCTATGTAATGATTTTTTAAAAGAAAACACTTTATCTGGGGAAAATATAAAAGCAAGACTTGCCGAACCTGTAGAGGATGTACAAAGCCAAGTGTGGGGCAGATGTTGAAAGTTGTAGTTGGTAGGAAAATAGAAAATCACAGTCCATCCTGCACCTTCCTATACTGCCACAGTCCACACTCCTGACTGGGAAAGAGCCTGGAGGAGCAAAATCAACAAGGACTGAGAGGGAAAGCAAAACAATTGGAGGCAAGAGGAGCAAGGAATCCAAAAATACTTCTATGTGGTTTCACTGCAAAGGAAATTCCTTATTTGATAAGGAGTGTATATATTTTCCTCTTTTATCCCTGCCATGTGCCAGTGTTAGAATGAGCACTTTTTGATGTTTGCTATAAACCAGGTCCCAGTCTAACAGCTTTATGTGGATTATTTCATTTCATAGTCTCAACCAGCCCAGGAGATAAGTACCTTACTATCACTCCTTTACAGATAAGGAAAACAGTGTCAGAGGGGGTCAGCCACTTGCCCCGGATTATGTGGCTGCTCAGAAGTCCAGCAATGACTCAAATCCATGCAGTTGGCCTCTATGCCAAGAGCCTAGAAAATGTTCAGCGCTCATGTCAATGGCAAGAATAAATATTTGTCAACATTTTGCCGAAGCCCTGACTTAAGCTGGGTGTGGTATCTCCCCTAATGAGATAAACTACAAAATCCCATTGATGCTACATGGGAGATACTTCCACACGCCACCACCACCACCACCACTGCTACCCTGCACCTGTTCCCTAACCTCTGTCAATATTACTGCCACTATCCATGCCAATATCCTGAATGAACTCAAGGTTCATTCTAGGTTTCATGCTAGGTTTCAGCTATCCTGTGCTCTTTGAGGGTTGGAGACTTTTCTTACAATCTTGGACCATTCTAGAATCGAAACATTTAGTCATAAAAGTGATCAGTGGTGCACACCTGTAATCCTAGCTATTCTGGAGGCTGAGATCTGAGGATTTCAGTTTGTAGCATGAAAACCCATGAGGCTCTTATCTCCGATTAAGCTCAGGACCAGTGTGCCCCAGCTCTTAATCCAAGCCCAAGTTTCACACACATGCATGCATGCACACCACACACACACACACACACAACTATTCCAGTTTCTTGAACACCCAGCAGCTGGTAGAGGAAGTTATACTCTTTTGCAGGCTGACAGGCTGGCTGGTCCCTAATAGTCTAACACCAATGGTAGATGCAGTTCATGATGAATGAGTTCCCTATCGTTCATTTCCATCCTTGATGAAGCCAGTCAAGCCTTTCTGTCTTAGGCTATTTGTTACACATTTCAGTGATAATTTTTGTGAGAAGGACGATTATAAGTGATGGATGAGGTGAGCTGTGGCAGTCCGTAACGGGGTGGCAATGAGAAATGTGGCAATGAGAAATGGCATGTATGGAAAGGCTGTCTTCGCCACTTCAGCTCTGAGCCTGGTGAGGGAAAAAGTCCCAAAGGAGGGCCCCAACTTCATTGAAATCACCTCAGGGATGTCCACTTCTAGGCAAGAATCCTTTCTGTTGCTCAAGAGTCTGCCTTCAGAAATGTAGGCACGGATGCTGTAAATTCGTCCACTAATAGGAAATGAACTCATTGAAATGGATCTGCCAATAAATGCAAATCTAATTATCTATGCTGTGACTAAAAGAGTATTTTCTGGGCTTGATTTGTGTTACCAAGAAAACAAGCACTTCAAGGCACATCCCTATCTTATTCACTTGATATCTTACCAATGGTCTAATAGATGCAGAATGTCCTGGGAATGTCTTAAGTCCCGTTTTACTCCTTAGCCTTTGGAATGATCAACTTCCATTTCTTAGAAAAAAAAGTTCTGAGAATAGGATAAGCTCTCTGCTCATCTCACTAATGGAGTCAATAGCCTTTCGAGGAAGGGAAATGCAACTAAGAGGTCTGTCCTTGAGTGTTGCTTGTATTTCATAAGGGCCCTTGGGTTTACTTTGCCCCATCTGGCCTTTATTACTTGATTTGATTTCATTTATTTTTGTGTGTGTTCCCGTACTGAGGCTTGAACTCATGGCCCCACATTCTCACTTGTCTTTTTCACTCAAGGCTTTTAACCTACCACCTGAGCCACACCACCACTTCTAGCTTTTTGCTTGTTAATTGGAGATAAGGGTCTCATGGATTTTTCTTGCTGAGGCTTGCTTCAACTCACAATCTCAGATCTCAGTTCCTAAGCAGCTAGAATTACAGATGTGAGCCACTGGCACCCAGTGTCTTGCCTTTATTACAATGTAGAAAAGCCACAGTGTCCCCCACTGGCTGGCTGCCCATCTGTATTGTACAGAATGCCATGGAAAGCTATTTTTAGCCACTGTTTGGAATTTTCCTGAAATACTTTACATATACAAGGTCACTGGAGAATTTGAGAGTACATTTATTTAATATGGGATGTGAAAGCCAGTACTCGTAGAAATGTTGTGTGAGAAAAGAAAGTTGTATCATAGAAACTGAACACCCAAGGGTGTGTGTGTGTGTGTGTGTGTGTGTGTGTGTGTGTAGGGGCACTCTCTGTACCTGACACACATTTGCAACCAAATGACCCCAGGGAGCAGCAGGTGTTAGTACTATTTTATTTTTGTGTGTGTGTGTCAGTACTGGGTCTAGAACTCAGATCCTAGATAGTGCCCCTTAGCTTTTTCACTCAAGGCTAGTGCTCTACATGAGTCGGAGCTCCAATATACTGTGTTTTGGTGGATAAGTGGACATAAGAGTCTCACAGACTTTCCTGCCCAGGCTGGCTTTGGGTGGCAATCCTCAGCGCTCAACCCCTTGAGTAGCTAGGATTATAGGCATGAGCCATCAGTGCCCAGCCACCAAGTACTGTTTTAAATTGGATATCTGAGGTTTGTTTTCTTTGTGGTGACTTTGCGGGCTCTTCTCCTTTCAGTCTTCTTCTGAGGTAAGGACTGACTACCTGTCGATCATCATGGACCCCGATGAAGTTCCCCTGGATGAGCAGTGCGAGCGGCTCCCTTATGATGCCAACAAGTGGGAGTTTGCTCGGGAGCGACTGAAACTGGGTAATGCGTCTCCTCCCCAGACCCCCAAATCCTTCAAAGCACCTACTGTGTACAAACCACTGTGCTTTGATGGATACAAAAGAAAACCCTGTCTGAAATTCTCCCCTCTAGCATGCCCATAAACTAGGAGGGCCAGGGACACAGCAGTAAAGAATTCTCAGGAAATGGGAGCCAACAGGACAAAGCAATAAGAGAGCACCTGCGGCTCATCCAACAGTTATTAAGTACCATCTCTGAGCAGCAGCCATTCAGGCACCTGGGAATGCAAATGTGCTTGGCGTTTAAAAGATTAGTCTGGAGACTGATGTTAAAAAAAAAAAAAGTTTTTTTAAAGTAGATAAACAGAGGGGAAAAGGGAGAGAGATAGAGGCTCGCCAGGCCCTCTTGAATAATGAAAGTTAGACATGTGAGAACCAACACATAATTCATCCTGGTGAGGAGCAAGTGAAATCAGACATTTGGTATAAGAATTAGTACTCATCAAGGCTGTGGATCAGAAACCCATCTACGCAAATCCACGAATGACACCCCCTGAGCATGCTGGTGTTGGGACTGCCCAGACCAAGTGGGAAGCCCTAGGAGATTGCTCCAGTTTCTCTGCTGAAGAGCAGAGACTTGTTTTCCAGGTAGGGTGGATGCTGTAAACAGCAGGCAAATGTGCTTTGTCTTGGTTTACCCTCCGTTCCCCCCCCTTCCCTCCCCCCTCAGACATCACAGTGCACACCCATCTCCAACCCTAAAATCCACTCCTACCGAAAAGATTTGCATTGTGGCCTCGGAAAGTTTTCCACTCACTCCTGTATATGCCAGAGTCATTAGTGCTCAGAACTAGGAAAACAGATTGTGAATCCAGGGATCCTAGAGTTGGTTGCTGTTGGTGTAAAAAACAGGCTGTTCCCAGTCCCCTGGCTCAACCTCTCTCCCTGCACGCAAACCATACTGGAGTGAGAACAGAAAGAAAGGGGAAAATGATTTTCCTTGTTTTTCTCTTGGGGTCTTGAAACGATTCTGCTTACATTGAGAAAGGACAGCACCTGGAGCAGACTCTGTTTTCCTTGGAGAAAAAGATTGGGAGTTAGCTCAAAGCTGGAGAGTCAGGAGAAAGCCAGCAATGGCTGCAAACCATTGAGGAGTGAGGAGCAAACAACTAAATTTAGAGAAGTTCAGGGCAGGTGGCACACTGCATGAGTTCCTGCTGCTACAAGTCTGAATTAGGTGGCAATGTGCCCAGCCCCTCCGTGACCTTGGCAGGGAACACAGGTCATTTTCCCCACTCAGGAGCCATTCTCAGGCCACACTGCTTTCCAAGGTTATCAGTCACAATCAGACAGAACACCTGAAGATTCCTTCCTAGTACGACCAGCACATGCAAGGAGATTGTTCATCCTTCTCTTGGGGCTCAGTGAACCCCTTTTTTCACAGAAGCCCCCTTCAGGAGATTCTCCTTGTTAAGATATTCTCTACCATTCCTTTCCCTTGCCTGAGTTGCCATGTGCTATGATGTGGTCAGTGTCTACAATGTCAAATAAGAACTGTTAAATCCTTTGATGCCTGGTGTGGCAGCAAGATCTAGATCTGCTTGCTCATCCATCTAATGGATTGCTCAAGGGATCAATGGCCCAAAGTGACTTGAAGTCATCATTGGCAAGGGAAAGTCACCAAGATTATAGTGAGATGGATGGAGAGAAAAGGCCCATTTGATGGGTAGAGTTACACTGGGTTGGAACATTAGAGCAGGGGTGATTTCCAGTGTGTTTACTTGTGTTCATTGTGATTCTAGGCCCTGGGGAAGGAAGTCAGAGATTAAGAGTACCTAATAGATGGATAGTGGAGCCTGAGTCAGAGGTGTTGCTACCACTGAAATTCCTGAACTCCAGGAACAAAATATCACCTCCCTTTTCATGATTCTTCACCAACCCTGGGAGAGAAGTTAGTTTCTATAAATTAATACCAGAAGTTAGGATAATCTCTGACATTGCATGTTCTGTTGTACAATGATTTAAAAGGAGAATTACCAAATATGGAAAACCAGAGTTTGGAATTTGGCAAGTCCACGGTGCCTGGGCCGGTGCTGTGTCTTGTGAAATCAGCATCCTTACTTGTCGGAGGGGCCCAGTTTATACTGCTCTGAGCTGTCCCCAGAGTGGCCAGTGATCTTGGCCATTCCAGGACATTCCTGAAGGAGATTCTAGTATTGTTGCATTGCATGACAATGACCTAACACATTTCTGAGTGAGTTAGTGACATTCCAGGCAACACGAGAGAGACTTTCAGGGGAAAAGATCAGGATGGGATGAGGTCAAATCCAGTGCGACTATGCTCCCTGAAACTGGAGCCACGGGTCTGCAGGATTCTAACACGCCAAATGATTAAAAGCCTCTAATCGCTTCTTGCTGTTTTATGAGGCAGCAGTTGGCTTCCAAGAGAGGACTGAGAGAAGCCAGTGAGAACCAGTGTATTCGCTGTGATCGAAGCAGAGCCCCCAAACACTTGTTAAAACAAAGTGTGTTGTGACGGCTGAGAAGGGAATGTGTGGGGGTGGAAATTCTGGAAAGGGGAGGTGTCTGTGTGCCCTGAAGAAGTAGAGACTTAGGAGTGTATAGAGAGTTTTCCTGATGTTTCTCAAGCAAGGGGATCTTCTTACATTAGATGGAGAGGGGTATGGCAAAAAGAAAATGATTTGCTTTCTTTCTCGCTCTTTTTCTTTCTTTTTTCTGCTTCTCTTTCTTCCTTTTCTTTGTTTTTTTTCTTCCTTTCTTTTCTTTCTTCCTCCCTCCCTCTCTTTTCTTCCTTCCTTTCTTTTCCTCTTTCCCTCCCCCTCTTTCTCACTTTCTTTCTTCCTTCCTTTCTTTTCTTTCTTTCTTTCTTTCTTTCCTTCCTTCTTTCTTTCTTTCTTTTCTTTCTTTCTTTCATTCATTCTTTCTTTCACTGTGTCAATACTACTGCTTGAACTCTGGGTCTGGGCACTATCTCTTAGCTTTTTCTCTCAAAACTAGGACTCTACCACTTGAATCACAGCTCTCTTCCAGCTTTTTGATGTTTTAGTTGGAGATGAGTCTCATGGATTTTCTATTCATGCTGGCTTGGAACCATAATCCTCAGATCTCAGGTTCTGAGTAATAAACAATTATAGGCATGAGCCACTAATGCCCGGCATTTTTTTCTCTAAAAGCAGAAAATAAGCCTCAAACTAAAATGCACAACTTTTTCCAATCTTGAGAAAGTACTTACCAGAGCTCCCCCACCCCAATTTCCATGTGCAGCAACTATAGGGACTACTGGATGCCTTTTAATCTTAATTTAGGAGCCCCCATTCTGGTCTATTTGGAGGATTATTTTACATGAAGAAGGAATCAGAGACTGTGTCTCTGCCTATGTTTATGCTCTGGGAGAAGTAGGGTTTAGTAATACCATAAGTACATGTCTGACCAGAGAAAAAACATGTCATCTCCCCAGTGTTCCCCTTCTGAAGCACAACGTGTCCCAGTGACAGCCACACGGAGACGCTTACAATTACACAGTACTGGAATTCCCCATGTCCTAACTGGATGCCTGAGTTGGTAGCAGACGAAGATACTAAGCAGAAGCTTAACTGAGTAGTTGTGCCTACAAGCATGAAAGATGAGGAAGCAGGCCTGCTTCATTACAAACTAACAATAACCATAAAAATGTATACATCCTTGGGGGGAAGGGCTAGGGCATGAGGAAGGAAGAGAGGAAGGAAGACTAATTAACTGAAGGTGCATTTATCAGGCAGGCTGAGAAAGAGGACTGCGTTGGAGAAAAAAGGGTTGTGTTAACTGAACAGTCTGTCAGGATTTACTTTTGTATTGCTGCTTATACCCACCCCACTCCTGAAGAACACACACACAAAAAAAAGAGGGAGAAAGACTTTCTTGGCTTAATATTCTTATAGCATATTATATTTATAGCATATTAGGCCGTTTTTTGTGTATTTGTTTGGGGTGGGTCTGGTCGTGGGCCCTGAACTCTGGGCCTGGGCTCTGTCCCTCAGCTCTTCAGCTCAAGGCGAGCGCTCTACCACTTGAGCCACAGCACCACTTCCGGCTTTTTTCTTTTTACTTATGTGGAATCGAACCCAGGGCCTCAGGCATGCAAGGCAAGCGCTCTACCACTGAGCCACCTTCCCAGCCCTAGGCTGTTTTTTATAGATCTGTTTATCTGTGTGTTTCCTCATTGGGCAAAAGAAAATCCCCTGACATAAAAGTAGTTACAGTATTCTCTAAAGAGCATCAATCATCCTGCAGGCCCCTCTATTGGCATTGTCTGGGATCCCACCAATTCCTAGATACTGCTCTCCATTCTACTCTATCCAGGAGCCCTGTTGTATACCAGGCATGGGGAGAGGACAGGGGTGATTCAGTATCTTTGTCTCTCTGAGTCAAGGTGGCGTATTCAAGGGTGGAGAAAGAAACATACGAAGAGCTATTGTAGTATAACCTAATGGGTACCACAAAGGAAATCCTGCTTTGTTATTACATTTGGCAACTACCTCTGTGGGGTTACAACGAATTACTCTCATGGTAAGAAGGAGCATGTAGTAAAAAAAAAAAAAAAACCAAGAGAACTTGTGATGATGATCTAACCATAGGGAATAAATATTCTGCCTGGCAAGGAGGTTTGAGAAATGACTTAGTATTTACTTTTTTAGATTACGAAGCATATTATAGCTCATAGCAGTAAACATCATTCTCCATGTCTCCCTACCCCAGCCCCCCTTTTTTTTTAAACTGAAAACCAAACAAAAGGAATAACCTTAAGATGCCAAGCAAAGGGGCTAACGTGAAACACCGAGAAGTCTTCTTAGACAATGTCATGAAACAATGAGTGTACCTACCCAGGGCAGTCATGCCTTCCTTCTGGAAGGATTCTATGACAAGGAAACTGGTCATTTACCTTCCTGCAATGCTCAAGGGATCTACCCAAGATCTAAAGAATGCCAGGCCTCAGAGGCAGAGGAAAGAGAGGAAGAGACCCTAGAAATTGGTCCCTTATTATGTCTCCTTTGAGTTCAGTTCATTGCTGGACCCATTCAAAGCAAAAAGCCTCACATAACACATAGGAAAAGGCATTTCCTTCCTGAAAAATACAAGAACTCACTCAGCTGGCTTGGCGTACAAACCAAGGTCTCCTTTTCATTGTAGGCAAATCCCTTGGAAGAGGGGCTTTTGGGAAAGTGGTTCAAGCATCTGCATTTGGCATTAAGAAATCACCCACTTGCCGGACTGTGGCTGTGAAAATGCTAAAAGGTACGTTGTCACCAGCTTTCTGTTGCTGGGTCACTGTTTTGCATTCCCTAATTGTACATGCACATTAAATGTAGCCTAGGAACAAACACAAGCTATTTCTGCTTCAGCCACATCGCTTTCATCCACTACTGGGAACCCCCTTGCTCCAAGACTTTTACATTAGGCCTATACTCATTCCAAAGAAAGCTTGTCAATGGAACAATCCAGAACTGTCCATGGGAAAATGATCTCTGTCACCCGAAGATCTCTCTTTTCTTGTATCTCAAAGTAGATCTCCAGGGACTCAATGCTCATTGTGATCATGGGTTCAAAAATGTTGGCATGATCCAGTATGACACTGTAATGGAAACTTAGTTGCTACACGTCATAAATCGCACAGCTTAGCCTGGGCTTGCCCTAACTATAAAACAAAACTAGAAAGCTAGAACAACTTAGTTGCTCAGACCTTTTATTTTCTAACCATAAAACATATCCTCTTTGGAAATTAAACATATAGATCATCCTCTTCCTAATGTTGAAAGAAGCTACCACTTTGGAAAGTACTGGAAGGCCAAGCCAAATCATGCCATGATTTATGACTACCACTAGCACCAAAGATGAAGCTCAGTAAAAAATGTATAAACTAAATATCTCAGAGTCATGTGTCCTTTAAAGCATTTGGGATGAAAATTTTGTTGCTTCAATCTTTAGATTCCAAAATTAAAAAGAAATAGGCTTTAAAAACTCAAAGAAAAAGAACCAGGGGCCCATGGCTCATCTCTGTAATTCTAGCCACTCAGGAGGCTGAGATCTGAGGACAGAGGTTCAAAGCCAGCCCAAGCAGGAAAGTCTTAAGACTCTTATCTCCAAATATCCACCAGAAAACTGGAAGTAGAGCTGTAGCTCAAATTGGTGTAGTGCTACCCTTGGCACAAAAGCTTTGGGACAGTGCCTGTGCCCTGAGATCGAACCCCACAACAACAACAACAACACACACACACACACTCACACACACACACACACACACACACACACACACACGAAAGAATAGAACCAGGCACTAATGGCTCAGACCTGTAATCCTAGCTACTCAGGAGACTGAAATCTGAGGATAACATTCAAAGCCATCCTAGGTACACAAAAAGAGACTCATCTCCAATAAACCAGCAAAAAGCCAGAATTGGAGGTGTTGCTCAAGTGGTAGAGTTACAGCTTTGAAAGAAAAGCCAAGCCAGGCATCTGTGGCCCATGTCTGTAATCCTAGCTATTGAGAATGCTGAGATCTGAGGATCATGGTTCAAAGCCAGTCTAGGCAGGAAAGTCCCTGAGACTCTCATCTCCAATAAACTATTCAGAAAAAGCCAAATGTGGAGTTGTGCCTTGAGCAAAAGAAGTTCAGGGACAGAGCCCAGCCCCTGAGTTCAAGTGCTGGGAAAGAAAGAAGGGAAGGAAGGAATGGAGGGAGGGAAAGTAAGAGAGAAAGAAAGGAAGAAAAGAAAGAGAGAAAGAGAAAGAAAGAGGAAGGGAAGAATGGAAGAAGGAAGGAAAGAAGAGAAAGAAGGAAAGAAAAGAAAAAGAGAAAGAAAGAAAGAAAGAAAGGAAGGAAGGAAGGAAGGAAGGAAGGAAGAGAAGAAAGGAAGGAAGGAAGGAAGAGAAGAAAGGAAGGAAGAAAGAGAAGAAAGGAGGGAGGGAAAAGAGAGGAAGGAAAGAAGGAAGAGAAAGAAAGAAAGAAGAGAGATGGAGAGAAGAAAGGAGGGAGGGAAGATGAAGGAAGGAAAGAAGGAAGAGAAAGAAAAAAGAGAGATGGAGGGAAGAAGGGAAGGAGGGAAGAGGGAGGAAGGAAGGAAAGAAGGAAAGAAGGAAGAGAAAAAAGGAAGGAAGGAAGGAAGAAGGCAGGCCAAGCAAAATTTAAAGACCCTGAGTTCAAGCACAGGGGAAGGAAGGACTCTTAAAGAGCAGTGTTTAGCTTTTCAAAGATTCCAGGATAATGCTAGGATACTTTGAGTCAATTGGTACCCAATGAAGCAGGTACTCAGAGCAGACTCTAAGAAAAGTGACCCTGGGTTTTGGGACATTTTCCAAGTTCTCACTCTTCTCCACCATTGTACTGTTACTTCAGAAGCCCTATGTAAACACATGTGCTACTTCAAAAGCTGTCCTCGACAGAGGAACCCTGATAAAACTCTAAAAAAGGAGACTGCACACAATGAGTTGAAAACTCAGTAAAGAGTAAGTCCAGCAGCACCATGGGATAGCTATAATTTACAACCATTTTTAAATGTATATTATTTAAAAAAAAACCAGTGGCTCATGCCTAACTACTCAAGAGGATAAAATCTAGAGGACTGCATTTCAAAGGTAGCCCAGGCAGAAAAGTCCTAGAGACTCTATCTCCAATGAACCAGCAAAATGCTGGACCAGAGGTATGGCTCAAGTGTTAGCACGCCAGCTGTGAGCAAGCAAGCTGAGTAATAGCATAAAACCTAAATTCAAGGCCCAATATCAGCAAGGAAGGAAGGAAGGAAGGAAAGAACGAATGAAGGGGGGAGAAGGGAGGGGGGAGAGAGAGAGATTTAAATAAATATTTAAATATTTATTTAATATTTAAGGAAAAGATAATACTAATTTCTCTTCTCTGACAATTATACATGAGACACCTGTGAATACATTGTACTCCATAAATACCCACAATTATTATGTGCCTCCTCCTTACAAAACAACAAAACCAAATCCAACATCTACAAAGGACCTGACAGCTTCCCCCTGAAAGTAGGGGAGGAATTTAGGGTTCACAAGTCAGGACTTTGGTTCAGGATAGACTACTCAGAGGCTACAGACATTTCCGTGAGAATACTGGCATTGGTATCCTTCCTTCAGCCCCAGATTCTCCCATGACTCCTATGTGAGAAAGCAGTTGGCCCTTGAATATATTAGGCTGAACAACACAACCTTGCTGCTTTTCTTATTCTGCCTTGTGAGGTAGACATTTATCCCCAGTGGGCAGAAGAGGAACCATAGCCCACAAAAGTGGAACAGCCTCTGTGCGTCTGTACTGCTGCTCTGTAGAAACAGTAAGGGTTTGATGGCAGGTCTTCCAGTCTTGAGCTCCACTGCCCCCCAATCTTAAAAACAATCCTAGCCTACATCCCAGAGACAATCCTGTGTCCTACCTGGAGATAAGGTGAAACCAAATGTGGAACCAGATTCAGCAGGAATCATGTCCCATTTCCCTGATATTACCATACATGTTGTCTAAGAGGCAAATCTAATGTCCATACTACTTTCTCACGCACCCCTGATCACCCCTATGGCCTTAACTAGAAATGGAACCATCAACAGGGCCTGGCCTTTTCTCTGTGCCAAAGGTATAAAAGCTTCAAAGGGATTGATGAGCTTGAAAGGAGAATATTTTGTTTCGTTAGTAATTGGTGGTACTGGGATTTGAATTCAGAGCCTTATGCTGCCACTTGGCTTGATTTATTGACTTATTTATTTGTGGTGCTAGTCCTGGGGCTTGAACTCAGGGCCTGGGTGCTATCCCTAAGCTGCTTTGCTCTACCACTTGAGCCTCAGCTCCATGTCTTTTCAATGGACATTTTCACTCAAGGCTGGTGTCTACAAACTTGAGCTATAATTTCACTGGGTTTTTACTGGTTAATTGGATTTTCCCGCCTGGGCTGGTGTCAAACTAGGATCCTCAGATCTCAGCCTCCTGAATAGCTAGAATTACAGGTGTGAGCCAGCAGCAAGTCCGGAAAATCTGTTCTAACACAGAAATATGAATATCTTCATAAATGTGTATTTTAGGCCATCAGCATTGATTGAAAAGGGCTGCCAAGGGCTGGGAGGTGGCTCAGTGGTAGAGTGCTTGCCTTGCATGCCTGAGGCCCTGGGTTCAATTCCTCAGCAACACATAAGCAAAAAGAAAAAAGCCGGAAGTGGTGCTGTGGCTCAAGTGGTAGAGTGCTAGCCTTGAGCTGAAGAGCTGAGGGACAGTGCCCAGGCCCAGAGTTCAGGCCCCACGACTGGACCAAAAAAGAAAAGGCTGCCAAGTTCCCTACTCTATCAAATTTATGAAAAAAAGATTTTAAATGTAGCATTCCTGTGTAAGTTGATTGGCTATCTGTTTCAAAGAGAAATAGAAAAGGCAAAATATCAAACCCAGACCTTAACCTCAAAAGCTCTTTCTTTGTTTTGTTTTGTTTTTGTCGGTCATTGGTCCTGAGCTCTGGGCCTGGGAGCTGTCCCTTAGCTCTTCAGCTCAAGGCTAGTGCTCTACCACTAGAGCCACAGTGCCACTTCCGGCTTTTTCTGCTTATGTGGTGCTGAGGAATCAAACCCAGGGCTCATGCATGCAAGGCAAACACTCTACCACTGAGCCACCTTCCTAGCCCTCAAAAGCTCTTTCAAAGACTCCCAGAAGAAAACCTTAACCTTTTTGGACCTCAAACCCATATCTGAAATGAAAAGAGTAACCATGTTGTTTGTTTATCCAAAATGATTTGCTGACTGTCTTCTATGAGGCTACCTCCCACCACACCTCCCTGGGAGGCTTCTGGATTTTATCTGGTTATTATTAAAAAATGGTTTTTGTGTATGAAATATGATGTCAGTGTCTACCACAGAGTCACATGGCACATACCTTTGACCCATTTCCAGAACTCTGTCCCACAGACCCACTGACACATGTGCATGAAGATTTCACACAGGCTTTCTGTTACATCATGTGTGATCCCTGATAATATTTAAAGGGGGTAAAAATATATACACATACACACACAACACACAAATACATGACTCTATCTGTGGAAACCCCCAAAAGATAACTTTTACTGGGTGTCTAAAAGTGCATAGAAAAAAAGTCTGAACTCCAAAATGTTAACAGTAACTGCTTCAAGGAAGGTAAGATTAAGGTAGGAAATTTGATTGTAGTTTTTATCTTTTTAATCCTTTGACTCCCTTTTTTTAAAAATTTTATTTGTTGAGTTTTGTTTTTTAATCTTTTGATGCTGGGATTGAACCCAGAGCCCTGTGCATGCTAAACAGACACTCTACCACAGAGTGGCCACCTCCTCTTCCACACTTTCTCCACCATCTTTTCACTCCCAACTTATTGTTGGACTATTTTACGGCAACATAATTTTTCATATTTCTTAAACATTAGTGAATACCCTAGACATTAGCCAATAAGAACCAACAGCATAAACTTCACTTGGATTTTTCAACCCTGCTAATTCTTGGGCTGACCTTGCTGACTGATCTCAGAGTGTGAGGATGAAGTCAGATGCTATGAATCTTAACCAAGCTAATTTTAGGAACGAAAGTATATAGAGAGAAAACATCTCAGGGTAAAGATGTTGACAGAAGCAGCTCTCTGTTGGTCCCTTGCGCTCCTTCCTTGGAACTCCCTGACCAAGGAGAATGAGAAGAGGAAAGGTGTAAGTGGATTGTATGTGCAAAGTTCTTGCTACACCTGTTTTGGACACCAGGGACGTCTTTTGGCAGGCACACTCAGAAGGTGGCCAGCTCTGCCTCAGCACATTGCTGAAACACCACTAAGACACCAAGAGGAAATGTGCAGTGACTAACCCCACCACACACTGGGCCTCTCTGTAATCAAAAGGATGTTGGCTCAGGAGGGTAGGAGTAATGAAAACAGTCTGGAGACCCAGTCTTTTGGCAGAATGTGGGGAAGTTAATGAAGCAACCCATTGAGCATTGACAAACAAGGAGGGCAGGAATGCAGCCTCCTGCGGAAGTAACCCTATTGTCCTGTTGCCCTGACTCTTCCTTGCTTCTCATACAGAGGGGGCCACAGCCAGCGAGTACAAAGCTCTGATGACGGAGCTCAAGATCTTGACCCACATCGGCCACCATCTCAATGTGGTGAACCTGCTGGGAGCCTGCACCAAGCATGGAGGTAAAGGCAAAAGGGATGGACTGGTCATCTGCCAGGCACTCGCTGAGGAAAGGGCTCTCAGACCCTACACCCCGCCCCTTCGCCCTAGCCCCCCGGTGTTTCCGCGTCTGGAAGTGATGAGGATAGCTGGGGAATCTCTCTTTCCCTTCCCTTGCATTAGCCCTTCCCTCAATCCCAGCCTCCAGTCTCTATTTCTATTGTATTTTGTAAATTTACTGTGTTCTAATAAAGGTGCTTTCTTTTTTAAAACCCTTCCCAGCTGGGTGCTGTGGCTCTTGCCTGGAACTACTCAGGAGACTAAGATCGAAGGATCATGGCTCAAAGTCAGCCCAGGCAGGAAAGTCCATGAGACTCATCTCCAATTTTAACCACCAAAAAGCCAGAAGTGGAGCTGTGGCTCAAGTGATAGAGCATTAGCCTTGAGGAAAAAAACCCTCAGGGACAGAACCCAGGCTCTGAAGAGGCCAAGCTCTAGGACCGTCACCAAAACACAAACAAAACACCTTTCTTAGGTGCCATTGGAAAACTCATCTTCTTCTCTGCCCTAAGGGTAAATCCTAGGTCATAACCAATATAAAGGCAGTTTGGTTTGAGGTTTCCCAGGCTAGCTCAAGGTGGAAAGTAGCTGACTGACTTGTGTCTGAGCATGTATGTGCTGTTTTGGCTGCAGGCCCTCTGATGGTGATCGTTGAATACTGCAAATATGGAAATCTCTCCAACTACCTCAAGAGCAAACGGGACTTATTCTTTCTGAACAAGGTAAGGTGTTTAAGGACAGCAATAGGTTGCCATTTTTAGACCTGGGCAATAAGACAGGAGAAACCTATTGGCTTCTATGCATAATTATACTTAAAACTCAATTTTTATTCCTTGTCCTTTGCCCATCTTTTCCTTCCATGCTAACCTGTCAAAATCTTGTCAATAGCATAGAGAAGTTGAGCTTATGCCTGAAATCTTAGCTACTCAGGAGACTGAGATCTGAGGATCACAATTTGAAGCCAGGTGGGCAGGAAAGTCCATACGATTCTTGTCTCCAGTTAGCCACCAAAAAGCCAGAAGTATAAATGTTCCTCAAGTGGTAGAGTACCAACCTTGAGCAAAAAGCTAAGGGATAGTGCCCAGGCCCTGAATTCAAGCCCCAGTACTAGCACAAGAAAGAAAGAGAGAGGGGGAGAAAGAAAGAGGAAGAAAAAGGAAGGAAGGAAGAAGAAGGAGAAGGGAATGGAAAGGAAAAAAGGAAAAGAAAAATAGCACAGAGAATGACTTAATTGTATGTAACAATAATGGTGGGGGTAAACTTACCATCTACCTAGTGCCTATCAAATCATCTTAATAACTTTATTTCCCCCTTCTTAATGTGTGTAAAAGCAAGCACACATCACTTGCTCAAATCTATTTGTCTTTCAGACAAAGACATAGTCAACTGAATGATTTGTATCATCCCTAATGCACCAGTGATGTAACCAAAGCTAGGAGTCATTTTGTTCACTTCCTACTGCCATTTCTCCCCCTTCTTAGACCTGTACTAAGCACTTTAACTCAACCTGAATAAGTCACATGCATTGAATAAAAGCTGTGGAATTAAACAAACAAACAAAAATGCCTGGAGGACTAGGGTGCAGCTCTGTGGGGTATTTGTCTAGTTGGTGGTATAAGACCCTGGATTTGATTCCCAGTCAACACATACACACACACACACACACACACACACACACACACATAACACACATACACAGAGCGTGCACTGGGCCTAAACTTAAAAGTAAACAAGACTTCAAATAAATATTGACCGAGGTCTGGGCACAGTGCCTCATACTTATAACCCCAGCTACTTGAGAGGTAGAAATAGAAGGATTATGGTTTAAGTCCAATGAAAGCAAAAAAAGTTACCAAGATCCTTATATCTTTATACAAAATCCTTAGATCAGCAAATAATCCTGGATGTGGTAGCCATACCTACAATCTTAGTTATGTATAAAGCTTGAGTAAAAGGATAGTGGTCCAAAGCTGACTTGGTCAAAAAGCAGAAGATTCTGAAAGAATTACTAAAGCAGTGGTGGCCCATACCTGTAATCCTAGCTGAGATTTAAGGATCGTGGTCCAGACCAGCTCAGAGCCGGGCCAGTGGCTCATGCCTATAGTCCTAGCTACTCGGGAGGCAGAGATCTGAGTATTGCGGTTCAAAGCCAGCCCAGGCAGGAAAAGTCTGTGAGACTCTTTATCTCCAATAAACCACCAGAAAACCAAAAGTGGTGCTGTGGCTTAAATGGTAGAGTACTCACCTTGAGCTGTAATAGCTAAGGGACAGCACCCAAGCCCAGAGTTCAAGCCTCATGACCAACAACAACAACAAAAATGACCAGTTCTGGCAGGAAAGTCTATGTGACTCTTATCTCCAATTAACTACTAGAAAACTGGTGGGTCAAAGTGGAAAAATGCTGGCCTTGAGAGAGAAAGCTCAGGCAACCACTCAGACCCTGACTGACAAAAAAAAAAAAAGAGGGCTGGGAGGTGGCTCAGTGGTAGAGTGCTTGCTTTGCATGTACAAGACCCTGGGTTTGATTCCTCAGCACCACATAAGCAGAAAAAGCTGGAAGTGGTGCCGTGGGTCAAGTGGTAGAGCGCTAGCCTTGAGCTGAAGAGCTGAGGGACAGAGCCTAGGCCCAGAATTCAGGCCCCACAACTGACACACAAAAAAAATAGAATTACTAAAGTAAAAAGGATCGGGGACATGGTTCAAGTGATAGAGAACTCTCTTAGTTCAAACCCCAGTACCTGCCTCCTTCCCTACCCCCAATAAAGAAATACTGACTCAAGGAGAAATACTTTACTAAAATTTTGCAGTGTGTCATATGCCACAAGTGCCATGTCCTTCTCCTGACTGGAAATACCCAGGAGAAAATGATTAGAAATTATTAGCCAGTAAATGGCATCAATAGTGATAAAAAATTTAATGTAGAAGTCAAGACTGCAGAAGCACACTTCCTACTCACCTTCTTGTCAGTTCCCTCATGTAATAAAAGGAGCTAATAGCCAGATATCAGTGGCTCATGCCTATAATCCTAGCTATTCTGGAGCTGAGATCATGGATCAAAGACAGTTCAGGCAGTAATGTCTGTGAGACTCTTATCTCTACTTAACCACCAAAAAAACCTGGGAAGTGGAGCTGTGACTCAAATGGTAGCAAAAAAGCTCAGAGACAGCCCCCAGGCCCTGAGTTCAAGCCCCTGGACTGGCACAAAAAAAAAAGGAGCTAAATAACAGAAACTAACTGACAGGATTACTGGGAGAATCAGAATCTCTCAGTCAAGCACACAGTAAAAATTCATCAACATTATCATTTGCCCACTGAGCGGGTGTGGGCTGGGAATTTCTTCCATGGTAAAGCATTAATTTTTTTTTATTTAAAAAAAATGCTGGGTTCTGGTGGTTCATGTTGGTAATCCTAGCTACTCAAGAGAGGCTGAGATCTGAGGATCGCTTTTTGAAGCCAGCCAGGAAGAAAAATCCTCAAGATTCTTTATCTTCAGTTAACCAGGAAAAAAAAGCCTGTAGCTTGAGTAGCAAAAAAAAAAAAAAAACTAAGTAAGAGCTCGAGGTCCTGTCAGCTTCAAGCCCTTGTGAGTACACACACATAAACACACACACACACAGAGTTTGGTTGAATACAACTTAATTAACTCATCTATATGATAAATGAACTGTTAGACAGCTAGCCCATTCTATCTTCCAAACATGGACCTACCAGAGATACACGTGTTCATTCAAACTGACTGTATATATGTGTAAGAACTTCCTTGTTTTCCTCAGTTTTAAATCAGACTGTCCAAATCCTTGGAATCTTTAAGCAGAAAGTTCACACTCAGGTGAGGAAGGTGCCAGGGGAAGTCAAGTTATTACCTTTCAGTGACTTCAAGTCAGAAAAAGACATACTTAATCCCTAACTTCCAATCAACAAACCAAATATGTTACCAGAAATTCACAAGCTGCAGGGAAAAATTGGGGGCAGCTAACTTGACTTTCATCCTTATGTCTGACAAGAGAAGGATTGAGGCCCAAAACATGAACATAGGTAAAGATGAAAATGTTTACTAAAAGAGGAATAGGGCAGAGAAAGAGAGGCTGTGCCATGGATATACCACATGGAAGTGAGCAGCTCAGCCCACCTCAGCCATTTCGCACCATCTTCCAGGGTTACAGGCTAAGGCCTTGCATTAAGTAGGGAGGCTTGAAGTCCTTGAAGATGCTTTCTGATTGGTGAGTCAATGATCTAGTGTCCCATCTTTATTTCCTTGTTCTGTTCTTGCTTCTTCGTTCTTTTGTAGCTTCCTACTCCAATTTTGTAGTCAGGCAAGTTTGAGTTTACCAGCTTGTTCTGCCATTTTTTTTTTTAACAGACTTGGATCAAAGCGATTAGTTTAAGGACACAGAGTTTTAGCACAGGGTGAGATCAGAGCATTCCTAACACCCTCCCAATACTTTGTCTAGGCACCCTCATCCCCTACCCCCCATACCCAAGGTGGGGAAGAAAAAAAACATTAGCTAAAGGGGGCCAGTGGTGCCCTGGGCTGAGAACAGTAAAGATTACTTTCAGTCCTGAAGTCCTGGCCTGAATTCAGGAAGCTCTAAGCCAACAGAACACCCCAGGGACCCAAGCAGGATGGAACGTTTGGGTTCGTGTGTCCTTTGTTTTGAAGAGTTTGCTTCCTTCTCTGGCTATATTTAATGACTCGCCTCCCTATGCTGCTCCATGAGATGGTGTTTTTGTGGAAAACCCATGGCTATCTTTTGCATTTGGAACCTAAAGGGATTAAAGAGAAGCTGAAGTGGGAAAAAGAAACTGAGAGACTAACTTGAAAATAGGTATGTTGTTTTCTGTATCAATTCACCAGGATCCTTAGTGTTTTTGTGATACATTCCCTAGTCTGCTAGAGCCCTAACGATTCTAAATAGTTACCCGTACACATAGCTGGATATATCTTGGACTGGAGGCCAGCAAATGGGTGAGGGAGTGGGGAGACCAGTCCCATGCTATGACTCTTAAAGGTGTGAAGATAGATTCCAGAAGTGTTTTCTACAGGAATTGAGCCCAAAGAGCACTTTCCCCCACATTATAGCCCCTGTTTCCATCACTTGTGGGAAGGGGTTTGTTTTTCTATTTTGTGACAGTACTGGGGCATAAACTCAAAGCCTCACTCTTTCCCTTGGCTTTTTCTCTAGTGCTTTCCCACTTGGGCCACACCTCCCTTTCTGGCATTTTGCTAGTTGATTGAAGGATCTTGCCACTTTTCTGCCTGAGCTGGCTTCCACGTAGGATCCTCAGATCTCAGCCTCCTGAGTAGTTAGAATTACAGGCATGAGCCACCAGTGCCTAGCTAAAAGTATCTTGTGGGAAATCAAATTCCAGTCCCCAGATGAGCTGAACCAAATTTAATTTCCTCATGGAGACAGCAACAAGAAATATTTAAGTTCTCTATCTGCCTTCAGGAAAAGGTAGTGCTGTGCTAAGAGCAGCCCACATTCCCTTCAGTCCTGAAATCCTGGTCTTGATTCCCAAAGACCTAATTCTGCAAGTCTCCAACTCTTTACCCAGCCAGACCTGACCAGGGGCAAGGTTTGGTGGTGGTGAGTGGTCACAAGAAGACTGAACTTCAGTCCCCTGGATGCTGGCAGGTTTGTGAGGACTGCTTCTCCCAGAGGCTCACTGTCCCTCTTCTCTGCTTGCTCTCACTGTGCCCTCTGCTGGAAGGATCATTCTAGCTTTGTGGCATTTCTAGAAAAAGCCCAGGGAGGATATAGAGGCTAGTTAATCCTCATGCTGCAGTAGTATGCAGGTAAGGCACGTCTCAGCCCTTGTTTTAGTAGTACCATCTAGAAGAATTCAGATGAACCCGTGGCCCAATCCTGAAATCACTTTGCATGCTGTTACTGATGTCATGATTACTAGATGAACTTTTTAAAATTGTTACTATAAAGGTGATATACAGAGGGGTTACATAAGTCAGGTAATGAATATATTTCTTTTCAGACAATGTCACCTCTTCCCCCACTTAGATGAATTATTAAAGGCAATGAAAATCTTTTCTCAGCCAGGTACCAGTGGCTTATACCTGTAATCCTAACTATTCAAGAGGCTGAGATCTGAGAATCCAAGTTCAAAGCCAGCTTAGACAGGAAAGTCCCTGAGACTCTTATCTCTAATTACTACCACAAAGCAGGAAGTTGAGGTATAGCTCAAGTATTAGAGTGCTAGAATTGAGCCAAAAAACTCATGAGTTCAAGCCCTGGGAGCAGCACAAAAAAGAAAAGAGACAGACAGACAAAGACGGGGACAGAGGTGGGGGGAGGAAAGAAAGAAAGAAAGAAAGGAGAGAGAGAGAGAAAGAAAGAAAGGAGAGAGAGAGAGAGAGAGAGAAAGAAAGAAAGAAAGAAAGAAAGAAAGAAAGGAAGGAAGGAAGAAAGAAAGAAAGAAAGAAGAAAGGTCTTTTTTCATTCTACCTAAGAACCTACAACACCTTTCTCATGAATCAGAAAATAATGAGCAGGATGCCAATGGCTCAATGCTTATAAGCTTAGCTACTCAGGAGGCTGAGATCTGAAGATCATGGTTTGAAGCCAGCCTGGGCAGGAATGTCCAAGAGACTCTCATTTCCAATTAATCATCAAAAAGCTGGAAGTGGAGTTGTGGCTAAAATGATAGAACACTAATCTTGATTTAAAAAACAAAAACCTCAGAAATAGCACCCAGGCTCTGAGTTTAAGCCCCAGGGTTGGCACCATGAAAAAAGAAAAGGAAAGAAGGAAAGACGGAAAGAAAGATGGAAAGAAAGAAAGAAAGAAAGAAAGAAAGAAAGAAAGAAAAGAAAGAAAGAAAGAAAGAAAAGAAAGAAAGAAAGGAAGGAAGGAAGGAAGGAAGGGAAAGAGAAAGAAAAGAAAGGAAAGAGAGAAGAATGAAGGATAGAGAGACCCAGAAAAGTAAGATGACGTTCATCAGATGGCATGTAAGATGAACAGTGACAGTTCAAACTGGACTTAAGTGCCCAGTACAAAGTGAAAGATCTTCTCTATACTTAGGATCATCTCGCATCTCAGTTTTGAATACTGCATGTTCCCCTTCTCTGAGAAACCAGAGAAACTGGCTAACTACAGCCTTTTTTCTGACTTTCCACAGGGATTACAAATGAAGCCCTCAGTATACTGAGGATTTTTTTAATATTATGTGAATAATATGAACATGGAAAGTGCTTGCCGCCTCTCACAGATGCAATGGGAAAGGGATTAAGGGCACACAGATAGAGATGTTGGCCAAGCTGGGCTGAGGCTTTTGTCATTTACTAGTTGCATGTGACTGACTACTTCTCTGAACATGTGTCTCTATGATAAGAAAAATACTTTATAAAATTGTAGGGAAGATTAAATGAGAAAACAGAGTCTGGGGGCTGGGAAGGTGGCTCAGTGGTAGAGCACTTGCCTTGCATTCATGAGGTCCTGGGTTCGATTCCTCAGCACCAAAAAAGCCGGAAGTGGCGCTGTGGCTCAAGTGGTAGAGTGCTAGCCTTGAGCTGAAGAGCTGAGGGACAGCGCCCAGGCTCAGAGTTCAGGCCCCACGACCAGAACCCCCCCTCCCAAAAAAAAACAGAGTCTGGCTCACACCGAGGAAGAGTTCAATATGCACCAGCTGCTACTAACCTTCGTGTTTGGCTGGTTTTCTTTTTGCGCCAGTCCTGGGGCTTGAATTCATTCAAGGCCTGGATGCATTTGGCTTGAGGCTAGCATTCCCTATTTGACCCATACCGCTAACTTGTGGCTTTTGGTGGTCAATTGAAGGCAAGTGTTTTACACACTCTCCTGTCCAAGCTGGCTTCAAACCATGATCCTCAGATCTCAGCCTCCTGAGGAGCTAGGATTACAGGCATGACCCTTCTTTTACTATTCTTCTTCATCTGACCTAAGATGCTGTCTAAAAGCCCTGGCAAGAACAGAGTAGATGCCACAAGCCCTGGCCATCATGCAGCCCTTACAACTGCATTCAGAATCTCTGTTGTGGATGACACTTTCCAACTGAGCCGATGTCTTCCTCGTTTGCGAGGCTGAAGGCCCACTGTTGTGCTGAGGTTCTCTTTCACCCGTCCTTCTCCATGTGTTCTAAGGATGCCTCATTGTACATGAAGCCTAAGAAAGAAAAACTGGAGCCGGGCCTGGAAGCAGACAAGAAACCCAGATTAGACAGTGTCACCAGCAGCGAGAGCTTCGCAAGCTCTGGGTTCCAGGAAGATAAAAGCCTGAGTGATGTGGAGGAAGAGGAGGGTAGGTATCCATTCCTTCCTGTCCTACAGCCTGAGATATTTTTACAGCATACTGTGCATCTCTGACATTTTTTTCTTATTTATCACCCTAATAAACATCCGTGGGAGACTTGAAGGGTAGTGTCCTAAGGAGATAAGATTTGAATTAAGATTATTTACAGAGTTACTAATTTTGACGGGGAAGCGTGCGATTGTCTTCCCCTCAGGCCTTTCGGTCCTCCCAGGTCATCTTCCTCCTCCATGTTCCCAGTCCTATGAACTAGAAGCCTGGAAAATTTTTCTAACATTCATGTGGAGACTCAGCTGCTCTTGGGAGTGAACTTTGATCCATTTGTTGGTTTATGTTTTGTTAACATTGTTCCAGTAAACTGGTGTGTGTGAGAGACAGACAGACAGACAGAGAGACAGAGAGAGACAGAGACAGAGACAGAGAGAGAGAGAGAGAGAGAGTGAGTGAGACTGTCCAGGGGCTTGAACTCAGAGCCTGAGCTCTGTTGTCCCCAGGCTTTTTTTTTTTTCAAGAGTGTGGCCTACCGTTCATTTTCTACTTTTCCTACTTTTTCTGGTAGTTAATTGGAGATAAGAATCTCACAGATTTCCCTATCCAGGCTGGCTTGGAACCATGATCCTCAGATCTCAGCCTCCTAAGTAGCTAGGATTATAGATGTGAGCCACTGGCACCTGGCATAAACTGGGATTTGGTGGAATCAGAAGAGCCGTGACAGAGAGTTTGGGTTCAAATGTTTTGCAGATGCTGATGAGTTCTACAAGCAGCCACTCACTATGGAAGATCTGATTTCTTATAGTTTTCAAGTGGCCAGAGGCATGGAGTTTTTGTCTTCCAGAAAGGTCAGTTGATCTCTTTACTATCTTTATTTCTTTTATTTTACTGTTATTTTTATTACTTTCTTTTTGAGATAGGATCTCACTATGTGGTCTAGGCTGGATCTGAATTTATGTGATCATCTTGCCTCAGCCTCCCTGAGTGCTGGGATTATGGACATGCACCACCATTCCTGACTTTTTTCCCCTTAAAAATGTCTACATAAGCCAGTGACTTACACCTGTAAACCTAGCTATTCAGGATTCAAAGCCAGACCAGGCAGGAAAGTCTTCGAGACTCTTATCTCCAATAAACTACCAGAAAACTGGAAGTGGCGCTGTGGCTCAAGTGGTAGAGCACTAGCTTAGAGCTGAAGAGCTCAGGGACAGCACCCAGGCCCAGAGTTCAAGCTCTACAACCAAAAAAAAAAACAAAAAAAACGTTTAGATAGATAGATGTATCCATAGATAGATAGATAGATAGATAGATAGATATGAGAGACAGGTTTTGTTTCTTTTTATTTTCACTTTTAATAATCATACATTTTGTGTGTGTATGTGTGTATCAGTAGTGGATCTTGAACTCCTTAGCTATTTTGCTCAAGGCTGATGCTTGGTAGTTAATTGGACTTTTCTATCCCACCTGGCTTTGAACCTCAATCCTCAGATCTACACCTCCTGAGTAGCTAAGATTATAGGCATAAGCTATTTGTACACAGAGATAATTATACATTATAATAAAGCATGAAGTCATGTTTGAATACATGTATACAATGAAAAATGTTTTAAAGTTAATTATATTTAAAGCATTTATTGTTTTTCTTTAGGGTGAAAAAATTCAGAGTCATTTCTTCTGCTGTTTCTAATTTTCAAGGCCTGTTCTAGACCTATGCCTTTGCTGTGAATTCATTTTTCCTAATATTGGCCCAAACCTGTGGCCTCAACTCCAAAATAAGCATCACCCCAGGGTCTTACCTTGCCTCATATGAGGAATTTTGAGAATCATGAGCCCTGGGCCCCAGTTGGTAGAATTTAATGTTAGAGAACCTTGCCTACGAGCAGGTAAATCCAGTGGCTGTTCAATATAGCAGCTTTTGGCATGCTTTTTAAAGCTGGCCAGACTCTCAGAGTACACAGCTGCCCAGGAGAGCCGCTAGCAATGCGGCCACATGAGGTACCACATGCCTATGGCCCCAATACTCAGAAGACTGAGGCAGGCTGATCATCTCAGGAGTTGTTTAAAGTCAGACTGAGCTACCAAGAGAGAGCCTGTGAAGATGTCATAATGAAATCCATTATATGATTAATACCCACTAGTAAAAATTGAATTTAAATAAAAGATATTTAGGATACAGTTTAAAAATGTTCCTTTTAGGGGCTGGGAAGGTGGCTCAGTGGTAAGAATGCTTGCTTTGCATGCATGAGGCCCTGGGTTCGATTCCTCAGCACCACATAAGCAGAAAAAGCCGGAAGTGACACTGTGTCTCAAGTGGTAGAACGCTAACCTTGAGCTGAAGAACTCAGGGATGGCGCCCAGGCCCAGAGTTCAGGCCGACATGACCAACAACAACAAAAAAAAATGTTCCTTTTAAGCAGAGTGAGTGCGTGAATACAATCAAAGGATAGTATGTACATGTATGAAAATTTCACAACAAAAATTCTCACTTTGTACAATTAACACACACTAATAAAAATCATTTATTTGGAATGATTTAGTAGCCAGGCACTGGTTCGGACCTCTGATCATAGGTACTCAGGAGGTTGAGATCTTAGGATCAAAGCAAGTCTGGGCAGCAAAGTCTAATTTCTAATTAACTACTGAAAAGTTGGAAGTGGGGGTGTAGCTCAAGTAGTAGAGAGTCAGCCCTGAGCAAAAAAACTAAGGGACAGCACCCAGGCCTTGAGTTCAAACTCCAGTACCAGCACACACAAAACCAACTTAGATCATTGATTAAGATTGTTTAAAATTGTAGACAGACAAAGGGGAGGGAGAATATCTGACCGGTGTCTGGTGAGTAATATTATTTTCTGTTGAGATGAAAAAAAATGAGGCTTCTACAGGTCTGATTCAGCTTCTTAGGATAAAAGGCTGCAGGCAGTTTTGCTCCGTGGTGGAGCTCAGTCTATGTGGTTGGCCAGGATGCTGACTTGTAGAACAGATTCCGAGCAATTCTTGGCTGGGGGCCTCCGGGGACCTGTATCTGTAAAGAAGCGCTTCCATGTTTGTGGTAACTCTGTGCTCCAACTCTCTTCCTTTGCAGCATGTGAAATGGATCCACGAGTGAATAATAATGACCCTGAGAGGGCACAGGAAATTAGTCGGTTAGATTAAGGAAGTGCATTGATTATGCAACTGTTTTATTATAGTGCATTCATCGAGACCTGGCAGCGCGAAACATTCTTTTATCTGAGAACAATGTGGTGAAGATTTGTGATTTTGGCCTCGCCCGGGATATTTATAAGAACCCCGATTATGTGAGAAAAGGGGACGTAAGTCAGCCTGATGTTTATTTGACTCATTTATACCCTACCATTTTTTTTAAACCACACACTGAAGTCCTTGATAAATATTTACACTTCTCAAACAGTAGTCCCCAAACACTCTCCTGGGTTTCCTATGATGACAAGCAGTTCCGATGAGCTGCGTGCCAGCCAGCACTGGCGTGGGCAGAAGGCCACCATCATCTGCTTCTGTTGGTCCCTACCCCTGGGCTTGCTGTCCATCCTTTGGGCAGTGCTGACCGTGATTTGCTTACCTTAGTTGTATGCTCCAGGGGCCTTTTTTTGGTGAGACCACCTCCTTCCTTGCCTGGAGCTCCTATGGGAGTTCGTTGTCCTGCTGAAAAGAACAGCCTGGCCTCTTTTCCTCAAATAAACCCGGGTGATGGATTCAGCAGGTGTCTGTTCCCCCGCTTAGGGGAAAGGGTGGGGGAGGGGATGGCTATCTTGCTGGGGAGGAAACTCTCACCACCCCTACCTTCCACGGCAGCATCCCCCCCTCTGGGTTCCCTCCCCCATTTGTTTTTGAACACAGTGTTATTTGTGGGTGACCTCCTGTGTCCTCCCCTGTCTGACCTCTTCCAGAACGGTTTTAGCTTGGGTCTGGGCTCTGCTGGTGGCTCTCGAGCAGAGATTATACATCACCTAGAAGACCTGCTGAACCGCAGCCAGCCCCACCCCAGAGCCCTGATGCAAATTCTTAGTGCTGGAAGTGTGTGTGTGTGTGTATGTGCAGTCTTAAGGCTTGAACTCAGGGCCTGGGCACTGTTCCTAAGCTATTTTGCTCAAAACTAGCACTCTACCTCTTGAACTACAGCTTCATGTCACTTCTGACTTTCCTGCTTGGGCTAGCTTTGAACTGTGATCCTCAGATTTTAGCCTCCTGAGTACCTACGATTACAGACATGAGCCATCAGCACCCAGCCCTTTGAGCTATTTTACTCAAGGCTGGCACTCTAGCACTTGAGCCACAGTTCTACTTCTGGGTTTTTGTTTAAGTAGTCATCAGAGTCTTATGGACTTTCCCTTGTGGGTAAACCCACAAGGTTGCCCTTTGGTGGGTAAACCACCAAAATCCAGCAAAAACCCTCATTTCATAAAGCTTTGTTTTTGGTGGTGGTGGCAGAGATTAAACCCAGAACCTTTCATGTGCTAAGCAAGCGCTGTACTTCTGAGCTTTTTCTCTAGCAAGTTTCTAGATGATGTTGTCTATACATAGCAGGCCAGAAACATACACTGAAAACTACCACTCCAGAATCACTGTTTAGAAGAGACCTCTTTAAAAAAAAATCTCTTTATCTCTCCATTTTTCCCTCTTTCCTGCCACTGCCCATTCATCCCTTTCCCAGGATAACTCACTGGGATTCCTGTTATCTGGAAGAAAAGGAAGATTTGTCTGCATGCTTGAAACCAGCCATACATTCTCCTAAAAACCAAGTCTCCCATTTCCTTTCCTTTGGTGGGCATACTAGAGACTGAAGCCAGTATCTGCACATGCTAACCCAGTGTTCCCACTGCGATGAAACCTAAACCCTGTGCAATGGCTTAGCCTCCTATCTTTTTACATCAGGATGTCTTTTAAAACATGGCTCATGTAGTAGAACACCAATATTGAGTGAAAAAGCCAAGGAAGAACTAGAAGCCCTGAGCTCAAGCCCTAGTACTAGCACATACACACACTCAATGAGTAAATCTCCTTTCAGTGCCAAGTACCTGTGGCTCACAGCTATAATCCTAAGTGCTCAAGAGGGTGAGGATCCTGGTTCAAAGCCAACCAGGCAGAAGAGTCCATGAGACTCTTGATTCCAATTACCCAGCAAAAAGCTGGAAGTGGAACTGTGGCTCAAGTGATAGAGTACAAGCCTTAAGTGAACAAAAAACAAAACTAAGAGACAAAGCCCAAACAATAACAGGAAACAACAATAACAATAAATCCTCTTACTTAGGAAAGTTCTGAGAAATCACCACCAACTTTTAGGGGATCTTGTCATTAATCTCTCTCTCTCTCTCTCTCACTCTCACAGGTGACCCTGTGGAGTAGAGGCCTTGGTGGGGAAAGGGGTTTATTTTATTTTGCTTTGTCAGTGTGGGGCTTGAACTCTGGGGCTGGGCATCATCCCTGAGCTCTTCAGCTCAAGGCTAGCCACAGCTAGCCACAGCACCACTTCCAGCTTTCTGGTGGTTAATTGAAGATAAGAATCTCACAGACTTTCTGCTCAGGCTGGCTTTTAACCATGAACCTCAAATCTCAGCCTCCTGAGTAGCTAGGATTACAGGCATGAGTCTGGCAGAGGTTTCTTTTAAAGCCACAGAGTTAGGACAGGTTGGGCCTACCAGAGGAACTTACTAGCCATGTATTGCCTCCAGCAGCTCTGCGAAGCTTGGATTACTCTTTTAGCACAACACCCTGTGCTTTAGGAGTTTTCTGTTAGGAAACTGTAGCTGCTCTAAGAAACAGTTCTGGGCAATCTCATGTAAGAGGTCACCCTGGGAAATGGCGTTGGATGTGCTTTGCTTTCATGTACGTCTACTGAAGATTCCCTTATCCTGTTCTAGACCCGACTTCCTCTGAAATGGATGGCACCTGAATCCATCTTTGACAAAATCTACAGCACCAAGAGCGATGTGTGGTCTTATGGAGTGTTGCTGTGGGAAATCTTCTCTCTAGGTAAATATGGAAGCAGCCTAGGAGTCAGTCTGTGGCCTCTGCTAGGCATTCTCTGAATAGACCCAAACTTAAGGTCAACCCCTGAGCCAGTTGCAAAGACTAGGGGAGGCTGAAGCCTCTCAGATAAGCAGTGATTTATGTGTGCACGCACATCCAGACTGGAGGAATGATTTATGAGATTATGAAGAAGATAGTTCTCCACATAGAGCTCTAATATCCTTCACCCTTCCTTCCCTGCCTCACCTTTACCACCGAATATCTTAAGAAAGGCCCTCGTGGCCCACTGAGCCAATGGGAAAGTGAGGCTGGAATGAGCAGGTTATAGCTGGGTACCAGTGGTTCACACCTGTAAGCCTTGTTACTAAGGAGGCTGAGATCCTAGGATTATAGTTCAAAGCCAGCCTGGTCAGAAAAGTCTGTAAGACTCTCATCTCCAATTAACACTCGAAAAACTGGAAATAGAGCTGTGGCTCAAGTGGTAGAGTGTTAGCCTTGAGAAAACAAACAAACTCAAAACACTGCGTAGGCCCTGAGTTCAAGCCCTATTACAGGCACAGAAAGGAAGGGAAGGGAAGAGTAGGAAAGAGAAAGGAAGGAAGGAGAAAGGGAGGGGAGAAGGAGGGAGGAAGTAAGAGAGAGAGAGAGAGAGAGAGAGAGATAAAGCAGGTCCAGCTCTTATCCTGATATTCACAAACAACACAGGCCTGCATGCTGCTTTCTTCATGCCAACCATGAACACTGGTTTATCTTTCTTAGCCTGCAATCCTGTCCACTATGGATTTCTCGAAACCTTGCTGAAGCCCCTATGCACAGATGTCACATCTGCTCCTCAACACAGTAGTGATGTGAAGCCTCTCAAACACGAGTTCTAGCTAAGAGTCTTTTGGACATTGCCAAATAAGCAAATAAGTCAGCCAGTAACATCCCTGGCTTCCTGTAATGTGTAAAAATCATTGCCCTGCTTTCGATGACAACACCTGTTGCTTCCAGTCTTTGAAAGCAGCTTGGCGGACACAGCGGTCCTCCAATGACACAGTGCCAGCACCGCATGTCTCCCAGCTGCTTCCTACCAGCAGCAATGACTAGAAAGCACACACACACACACACACACACACACACACACACACACACACACTGAAATGGCTTAGCTTGAAGGCTAGCACAGAAGGGACCAGGAGGCCTTGCCTGCCCTGCCCCCAGTCAGACTCACTGAAAACAGTAGCTTCAGGGAGCATCCTCATTTTCACTGGGGTTAGATTAATCCATAAGCAACCTAGCTTTAAAAAAAAAAAAGAAAGAAAAAAAAGGAAAAAAAGCCAAGCATCAGTGACTTGTGCCTGTAATCCTAGCTACTTAGGAGGCTTAGATCTGAGGATTGAGATTCAAAGCCAGACTAGGCAGGAAAGTCTGTGAGACTCTTATCTCCAACGAAACAGAAAACTGGAAGTGGCACTGTGGCTCAAGTGGTAGAGTGCTCACCTTGAGCTGAAGAGCTGAAGGACAGCACCCAGGCCCAGATTCAAGTCCCATGAACCCCCCCCCCCCAAAAAAAGTAATTAGCCATGTGTTGGTGGCTCACATAAGAGGCTTAAATCTGGAGGATCAATGTTTAAAGCCAGCCACAAAAAGTCCATGAGATTTTTATCTCCAAAATAGCTAGCAAAAAAGCAATGCTTGTAGGCACGGCTCAAGTGGTAGAGCACACAAAGCTGAAGGAGTGAGAGGCCCTGAGTTCAGACCCAAGTAGCACCAAAACAACAACAAACAAACCCTTGCCATTCATTGAAAGAATGTCTGTAATGATGGGATTTCTTTAGAATTTCCTGTGGGTATAGGGCAGGGACCCACGATTGCCCCTTCCCTGACCATATGGGCAGGAGTAGCCTTCGAGGATCAGACAGGGACTAACCATACCATTCATGCATCCTGCCAAAGAGGTTCATTGCACAGCCACTGGGAATGATTACTGAACCATCATTGTGAATAGCCAGAAGAAACACTGAACTGCACCCCCCACCATGGTGCTTTTGTACCTAGCCCCCCAAACCATAACATGCCTGTGTCTCCATCCCCTGCAGGTGGGTCTCCCTACCCAGGAGTGCAAATGGATGAGGACTTCTGCAGTCGCCTGAGAGAAGGCATGAGGATGAGGGCCCCTGAGTATGCCACTCCTGAAATGTGAGTGCTGGCTTCCCTCTTCCTCCACCCAGCAGGCACAGAGGGCACAAATGCTCACTTTCCTTCAGGGAATGGATCCTTGACCCTGTTTGGGCTCAGTAGTGCGGGGAGTGTTTTCCTGGAATAGGGCACATTGTCCTTGATCCACCTCTACCTCCTCCTCTCCTAACTACTGACATGACTCTCTCTGCAAGACCTCTAGCTGGAGTTTTTAATTTTACCAACAAACTTCATGATCCATATTCTCCTCATATACAGTATTCGCTGCACCTTAGGATTGGTTCAAGTAAAGTGAAACTCAAGTCTTCTGTCAAGATTTCTAGCTTTGGTCTGTATATTTTGTTTTGTATAAGTGTGTGTGTGTGCCTGCGTGTGCGTGTGAGTTTGTGTGTGTGTGTGTGTGTGTGTGTGTGTATGCCCATCCTATAGTTTAAACTTAGTGCCTGTTCACTCTCCCTGAGCTGTTTTGCTCAAAGCTAGCGCACTACTACTTGAGTCACAGCTCCACTTTGAGTCTTTTTGGGTGGTTAATTGGAGATAAGAGTCTTACAGACAGCCGGGCACTGGTGGCTCACGCCTGTAATCCTAGCTACTCAGGAGGCTGAGATCTGAGGATCGAGGTTCAAAGCCAGCCGAGGCAGGAGAGACCGTGAGACTCCTATCTCCAATAAACCACCAGAAAACTGGAAGTGGTGCTGTAGCTCAAGTGGTAGAGCGCTCGCCTTGAGCTGAAGAGCTGAGGGACAGCGCCCAAGCCCAGAGTTCAAGCCCCACGACCGACAAAAAGAAAAAAAAAAAAGAGTCTTACAGACTTTCCTGCCTAGGCAGGTTTTGAACTTTGATTCTTAGATCTCAGCCTCCTGAGTAGCTAGGATTACAGGCGTGAGCCACCAGCACCCAGCTGTCTGTATGTTCTTAGTACCGGAGCTTTTTTTTTTTGGGTCCAGTCGTGGGGCCTGAACTCCGTACCTGGGCTCTGTCCCTCAGCTCTTCAGCTCAAGGCTAGCACTCTACCACTTGAGCCACAGCGCCACTTCTGGCTTTTTTCTTTTTGTTTATGTGGTGCTGAGGAATCGAATCCAGGGCCTCAGGCATGCAAGGCAAGCGCTCTACCACTGAGCCAACTTCCCAGCCCCAGTACCGGAGCTTTTTATGCCTATCACTTTTGGGAGATTTGAGAGCACTGTCTTTGGGAGAAAGTTAAGGAATATATAAGAGAATGAAGCAGTTTAAAAATCCAACTTTTAGAGCACTAATACTGGATTTAGTCTTACAATTTCAATTTCTGAGTCTGGTAGTTAATAAATCCCAAAGGTCTGTATAATATTTAACTGTATAAAACCCAGTTGTGACTCTCTAGCCTGTAAGAGTGTGACTGTATGCTTTTCAAACCTGTTGCAATCACTTTGAAGTTGCTGAAATCTTAACCCATTAGTAAATCTTTCTTAAGCAATAACAACAAAAAAGATCACTAGCCAGGAATTCAAGTTCAAAACTCAGTTTCTAGGTGGAAATCTGAGCAAAACAAATAGACTACCAAGATGTTGGCCTCTCTCACCAAAGGAGAACCTATCAGTGGAGCTGTCATGGAAAGAGACCAGAAGCCCTATTTCTTGCTCAGTCAGCTTTTGCTCAATCATCCTCCCACACCAAGGACTCACAGAGCTCCGTGTGGATTTGGGGAAAACAGTGTGGGAGGAGAAGGGAGGCCTTCCTTCCACAGAGGCTTCGTGGGCAATGGGGCTTTTTTACAATCCTTTGAGAGGTCAGCTCCTGGCCCTGATGCCTGCGGGGGCACCTTCCTGCCATGCAATAGGGTGGCTCTAGGCTCTAGGCAGAGCCCGTCCAATGGAGGATGCTCCATTGTCAGCCTGTTCTCCTGGCCTCTCCTGGGCACGCTTCCTGTGATTTTGTGTGTGTTGTACACGTTGAGGCCTGAGTGGGAATGTGATGACGGTTGCAGTTGTGTTGAGCTGCTGACAAGGATGTGGGCTTCCCTGAGGCAGCACCACCTTTCCTAAACTGGCCAGCTGGTCCCCACCAACCCCCCCCCCCATCCCACCCACACAATGAGGTCCCTGCTGAGCCCTGGGATGGTCTGTGGGGAGGAGTCAGGGGAGGTGAAGGAAGTGAGGATCTGGGCAAGATCACTATCTCCTTCCTTCATCATCTCAGGACAAAGCTATGTCAGACCCAGGATGAGGAGCTGGAGGAAGGGAATGGAGGAGTGTGGGATGAAGGCAGGGCTTGGGACAGTCTAAAGGCCAGGAGAACCTGCACGCTGCAGGGTGATGTCCTCCTTAAAGCCTCTCCAAAAGCCAGGGAAAAGCGGACCATCTACACTGTAGTGTGTTGCAGGCTTGAGAGTTTGCACTCAACATCAGGAGACCTGGTTGAAAATAAGGTACATAGCCAGACACTGGGAGCTCACACCTGTAATCCTAGCTGCTCTGAGAATCCTGGTCCAAAGCCATCCAGGCAGGAAAGTCTGTGAGACTCTTATTTCCAATCAACCAGCAAAAATCCTGGAGGTGGCAATGTGGCAGAGTTCCAGGCTTGAGTGTAAAGCTAAGGGACAGCACCCAGACCCTGAGTTCAAATCCCAATACTGGCACAAATGAACAAGATAATAAAAATAGAATAAGCTAAGGACACTTTATGCCTATGGTGTCCTGAGTGTTCCCCCCACATAGTCTCATAGGGGGAAGCCTGCAACCTTAAGAAGGCATGGTGGGCTTTTGTCTTCTGAACTTGACAGGTAGCAGACTCAGGAGGGAAGCCATGTGCAGGTAAGCAGCAGAGGATATGGGCTGAGAAACCAGGCCCCCAGCCTGATAGTTGTTCTGAATCACAAAGCCATGCCCTCCCCCATGCAAACCCCTCCCCCCCCCGCCATTTCCCAGGAGAAATTATTTTCTCATATACCCACCGATGCTTTGAATTAAATATTTCCATCCACTTTCCATGTAATCTGAAAGTAAGGAGAGAGTTCTCAATTACTAACGGGAACAATAATAATTGCAGTTATTATTACATCATTTTTTGATGTGCTCATTTATTGAACTTCAGAACATATTTTTTTCATTGATTTAATTTTGAATGTACATTAATTGTACAAATGGGTTTTGCCAGGAAGATTCACAAAACATACATTGTACTTTAATTACATAATCCTCCTCTATTGCTCTTTCTCCTTCACCTCTACATCCTATTATTCAATAGCTTTCAGTAGTTTTTTTTTCTCTCCATATATATTTTTATTGGAAAAATAGTGTACAGAGGGGTTACAGTTACATTAGTAGGGTAATGAGTACATTTCCTATCAAGCATTGTTACCTCCTCCTTTGTTTTTCCCCTAGCATCCCTTCCTCCCTAACACCTCCCTCCCTCCCCCCAAAAACTGTAAAGTTCATTTTCAACATAGTGTCTTCTACATTTTACATCATTTTTTTTGTACACCATTACTGGGGCTTGAGCTCAGACATTCATGCTCACACTTGGCTTTTTTACTCAAGGCTGTTACTCTACCACTTGATCCATACCTCCAACTTTCTCTGGTTAATTGGAAATGAGTTTCATAGGGTTTCCTGCCCAAGCTCGCTTTGAAACTCAATCCTCAGTTCTCAACCTCCTAAATAGCTAGGATTATAGACATGAGCCACCAGTGCCTGGTTCTTGTTAATATTAACCAAATGGATATTTAGTGCCTTTAAGTGGCAGACACTGTTTAACCATTGTTTTTATTTAATATTTAAATTTATTTATGTCATTTAATATATAAATTTCCCTAGTGCTAACAGACTGGTAAAATAGGAAGTGTTAGCCGCTGCATTACACAGATGAGAAGCCCACAGCACAGAGCAGTGATGTGACTTTCCCAGGGCCACATTGCCAGTCATTCAGCAAACTTGGTCTGCTTTTAGTCCACATCACTTTTCTCCCCAAATTCTGGTCCAGAATAATTCCAAAGATACAAAATCACCTCAGCTTTGAACCAAAGACTTCCTTGGGCTTGATCAAACATTAATTTTTTCTTAATGGTGCTGGGATTTGAACTTAGGGCTCACACTTAGGGCTGTCATGATACTGCAGAATCATGCCTCTCGCTCAGTTTGTCACTGCTTATGTTTAGAATACCACTCTCTCTTCCCGGGGCATATACCTGAGCTGTGACCCACCTACTGCAGACTTCCCGTTATCCCTGAGATTAGAGGCCTGTGCTGCCTCATCTATCTTCCCTCTGTGGAGATGGAGTCTAGTTGCTTTCTGCCTCAGCTAGCATCATAATCTTCCCAATCTAAGCTTCCTGGATAGTTTGGGGTGCTAGACCCCCCCACGGTACCCAGTTAGGGGGTGAGAAAGGATCTCTTTAGTTTTTCTGTCCAGAGAGCCTCTCATTTTCAGCCTCTGAAATAGCTAGAATTACAGGCATGTGCCCGGGGTGCCTTACTTCAAACCTTCAGATCTTTACCCAACTCCGCCCAGGTAGCCCCAAACAAGGCTGTAGAGTCCACTACTCAGGAAATAACAAAAAACAAAAACAAACAAACAAAGAGGAAGCTTGTGTTAGAAATTTAACAGGTAAGTCCATGCTTTGTGAAATGTTTCCATAGGCAGCTAGGGGTCATACTGTTTACCAACTTCAGTGTATGAGAGCTATAATCTCATTTATTCCAGTAGTAAGAGGGTCTGGGCAGGGACACAGGAAACTTCTCAGATCTGGGGTTCTGTGGTCAAAACTTGGCCTAGTGGTGTGTATATTGGAAACTTAAGCGATAGTGTGGAAAGGGAGCCCTTTTACCCCAGGGCAACAGATGTCCTGAAACCTGTTTACTTAGTGACGAAAGCTATGCAGTGCAGAGTAGAGTTGCTTATTCCTCGCCCAGAGCCTGTTTAATCAGATGCTTTTCTTTTTCTTTTCCCTTTTCCTCTGGTGTTTGTTGAGATTCATTTGGGCTAAATGATACGCCCCAAGGAGTAGAATCTAGGAATCAGAAACCATGAGTGAAACTAGAAAATTGTAGGTGGTCCTTGTTGCCTGCTCCCTCCAAGGTTGCAGTTTCATGACCTTGATGCTGGTGGACAGGTGCCTGGGGCCTTGGCTGAATGGAACAGGCTCCCAACTCCCAGGACTCGGGCCTGGCTTCACCAGGAGCTCTTGATGCATTCTGCAATTGACAGAGGGTAGAAGGAGCTCTGAAGATGTTTAGGCATCCCCCCACCCTCTCCCCACAGGTAGCATCCAGTTTCCAGTACTACAAGTAATGTTTCAGATGTGCCTGAAGAATTTGCAGAAGGAAGCAGAGCTGTGTGGCTTACTATCTTTAGCACATATTTACTGAGTGCTTCCTACTTCCTAGCACAGTGCTAGGCCTGTGTTGCGTGAATGAAATCAGGATGAGATCCCAGGCCACATACTGCTTATGGGATGGTTCTGACTTTTTTTTTTTTTTTGGCCAGTATTAGGGCTTGAACTCAGGGCCTGTGCCATTACTTAGCTCTTTTTGCTCAAGGTTAACACTGTACCACTTGAGCCACAGCTCCATTTCCCATTTTGCTTTGTTTTTACTGTTTGGTGGTTAGTTGGAGATAAAAGTCTCATGGATTCTCCAATCCAGGCTCCCTTTGAACTGGGATCCTTAGATCTGTGGCTCAGAAGTGAGCCACTGATGCCCAGCTCTGAACTAATTTGATACCCAGCCCATTCAGATTTTGATCTTAGATTCTTCTATGATCTCGATGATTTTCTTTCATCAGTCTTTGGGCTTGAACTTTGGGCCTGGGCGCTACAGCACCACTTCCAGTTTTCTGGTGGTTTTACTGAAGATAAGAATCTCACAAAGTGGCGCTGTGACTCAAGTGGTAGAGCGCTTTCCTTGAGCTGAAGAGCACAGGAACAATGCCCAAGCCCTAAGTTCAAGCCCCACAACCTACCAAAAAAAAAAAAAAGAGTCTCATGGACTTTCCTGCCGGGGCTGGCTTTGAATCTCGATCCTCAGATCTCAGCCTCCTGAGTATCTAGGATTAGAGGCATGAGCTATCAGTACCTGGCAATCTAGATGATTTTCTAAAAGAAAACGTACAATCAACATCCTACAAAGAGCACAAAGGACCCAAAGAGAATAAGCCCTGGGTCATATGTTTTATAGAGGCAGATAGGGACTGAGCTCTAAGCAGACATGATCGACAGGAGCCTGATTCTTTCATATCTGCAGTGGAAGAAGAGCAGAGGAACCTGTTGATATTGGAACCCTAGGACAAGAGTTGGCCTCTGGGCTATTAAGACAGATGTTTCAAATACAGAAGTTTAGCCTGTACTTTTTTGCCTTAGTGGTAGGAGGTCATTTTGTAATAAGAGCTTTGCAATGTTGGGTGAAAAATAATCAGCCACACCCAGGAACTTTAAACATAGCCTGAGGAACTACTGAGGTCCTCAGTGGGTGGGCCTCCCCTTTCAGAAGTGATGGGTCATGTACCCTGTGCTTTCTCCATCCGTGTCCACTACACACCTTCAGGGACTGTGAGAACATGGAATTGCCATGCACATATTGAGACACATCTTGTAACAACCTTTGTTGCGATGCAAGAATGAAATGGGTGTGGCAAACCACTCATCCATTCAAGTCCACAGCTCTCTTCAACTTTCAAGACGTCATCACACTTTTTGATTGGGTTTTGGGGGGTTCTTTTGGTCTTGTTTTGTTGTTTGGTGCTGGTCTTGGGGTTTGAGCCCAGGCCCTGGGCACCTGTCCCTGAGCTTTGTTGCTCAAAACAAATGCTCTACCACTTGAGCCACAGCTCTACTTCTGGTATTTTGTGGTTAAATGGAAATAAGAGTCTCACAGACTTTTCCTGCCTAGGCTGACTTTAAACCATGATCCCCAGACCCCAGCCTTCTGGGTAGTTAGGATTATAGGCATGAGCCACCAGCACCTGACCATCATGTTTTTGAAAGAATCTAACTGCAGGGAGCAATGTGTTTCTAAGCTTAATCCTAGTCCTTCCACTCCACAGAGGCCATTGACGCTGAACAAGCTTGGGTCAGGAGAGTTTTAGAAGGTTGCTGGACATGTATTTCCCACTCCTGGCAGAACTTCACCCAGACAGATCCTTGTCTATTAGGGCTAGAGACAAACCTAAACATGAAGCCAGGCCACATATGGTTAAAAGTCAGGCTTGCCAGGTGGAGGGTGATCTGTATACACATCACTGCTCTCCAGCTCTCTCTGTGCTTTTTTCCCAACAGCTATCAGATCATGCTGGACTGTTGGCACAAAGACCCTAAAGAAAGACCACGGTTTGCAGAGCTTGTGGAGAAACTAGGTGATTTGCTTCAAGCCAATGTACAACAGGTAAAACTCAGTCTGGAATATCAGAAGGCCAAGGGCTTTTGAATGTCAGCAAGAGATGCTTTGCTGGTTGGGGAAATGATACGCTTGAAGTTGATAGGCTGCACCGAAATTGGTTGCAATTGAACCGTGTGCAATTAGAGCTCTCTTTTTGGTGTTTTAGGAAGGTAAAGATTATATCCCACTCAATGCCATACTGACTAGAAACAGTGGCTTTACATACTCAACTCCTGCCTTCTCTGACGATTTCTTCAAGGATGGTATTTCAGCCCCAAAATTTAACACGGGAAGCTCTGATGATGTCAGGTAGGTTTTTTTCCCTCCCAACTTGATTACAAACTTTGATAACCTACAAAAGAGCTGGGTACCAATGGCTTACACTAGTAATCTTAACTACTCCGAAGGCTGAGATCTGAGAATCATAGTTCAAACCCAAGCCGGGTTAAAAAAAAAAATCTGAGAGCCAGATTTTTACTACTTGAGAAGTTAGGATTATAGGCATGATGCGCCAGCAGCTGGGAAGATGGTTCTTGCCACATCCACTCCCATTCTCTATGCTGTCAGAATCCTTTTTAGAATTAGTCTGTCTTGTGGGCCTTCTAGCATCTTTATTTTCAGTAGGCATAGCCCTGGCACAAGAGTTGCAACAATAGGAAGACATTGACAACCATCAGGGATAGGCTTCCAAGTCAAGGCACATGGAACCAATGAAACATCATGGCTCAATATCAGAGCTCCACTACACAGGCAGCCCAGGAGGCTGGAGCAGAATTGTCATCCATGTTTTAAGGATGAGCCAATTACCTTAGAGTAAATCCCATACCAAGGCCTGATTGGATTAGACTTATGTTGGAGTGGGGTTGTCAGAGTAACTTGGGCCCTACTATGTTGCTTAGCTGTAGGTTCTTTTTATCAGCACAGAGGCTTGAACTCACGGCCTCAAGCTTTCTCATGTATATTCGTTCAAAGCTGTTGATCTATCACCTTATAGCATTTTGCTGGTGAACTGGAGATAAGAGCCTCTTGAAAAGCTAGGATTACAGGTTTAAACCATGAGCATTTGGCTACCCATAGGTTAGAGAGCTTGTCTAATAAGTTAGGCCTGGCAGTGAGTAACAGACTACCAAACTGAGGAAATTCAATCATGGGTGGGATGACCTTGCTGTGAGCAACCATCTAGTGGATGTCCTTGATGGTAGTTTCTCAGAGGTCATCAACAAAAATTGACAGGTTGAAGTAGACAAATGCTCAGGTACCACATATCTCCCCTTCTGAATTCACAGTACAGACTATTTTAAGACTTGCCCTAGCACTCAACTGAACAATTAAATCAGCTAGGCAGCCTTGACAGGTTGTTTTATTTATCACCCCACATCCTTTCAGGAAGTAGGCAACTCTATGTGCTAAGATAAAGTCACTCTCTTCCTGTGGCATCATTTCTCCTGTTTGTAGCATCAGGTGCTCAAGCCGCACAATGCCTCATGTCCCCTCTCACCAATGTGAGGGGGACCAGACTGGGCCCTTCTGAGGTTTTGCTGCACACTGTACAAAATGTGACTTGACAACCATGGGAAGAAGCGGCATTGCCCTGAAGAGCTCTAGAGGGTATAGCAAGACATTTGAGCCATAGGACTTAGACAACTGGTGTTGTGGTTCATCTTAGCTGTGTTATACCTGGAGCCCATGGGCTCCTAACATCAGAGCTGCATATATTTTCTTAATGATCCTTCCTGCTTCTTCCTTAGATACGTGAATGCTTTCAAGTTCCTGAGCCTGGAAAGAATCAAAACCTTTGAAGAACTTTCTCCAGATACCATCTCCATGTTTGATGTAAGTCATTTTCGGTGAACCTCAGGCAGAAGCCTTGGTGTGACTCTATCCAGACACCAACCCTAGAAGTCCTGATCAGTGAGGGCCACTCACCAGTGGAGACTGACATGACAATGCCAAGAGAACTGACGGATGAGCAGAGTTAGCTGTGCAGAGTTGATTTGAATGTAGAAGTTCATGTTTTGAAAATGGCCCCAAAGTTACTCTAGGGCCCATTCTATAGAATCTGATAGTAACATGGCCCCTTAGAAAACTTCATGTGTTCCTCAGCTTCCTCGGTGATATGTCCTTGCTTTGGAAATACAGGAACCCCAGACAGGTGATTGGCTGGGCCTTGTGATGTAACAGATGCCTTATGATGTAGCACAGACACCAGAGTCCAGAGACCACCACCTAGTTCTACACCCCTTCCTCCAAGGTGCTTTAGGACAAACAGCCAGATCCCTGCCCAGATCAGGACACCTTAGCACACCAGAGTCTTCTATCAGTTCTTCTCTTTGAAGACTTGGAATGGAGCTAAGAGACTAAAGGGAGGAGAGGAAGCTAGGCAGGAATGTGCTCCTGGTATGGCAGACCCTTGTGCTCAAGGTGGGATCTCCAGGCAGACATGGGGCTGAAATCTGGCTGGATCTGCTGGCACTTGGACCTACCACTGTCACTAAGTCAGACCTCCCCCCTTGCCACAGGCAGATTCTGTGGATCCCTAAGGGATTCCTGTGCACATTGAAGTTGGACAAGTACTAGCAATGTCATGTCCCACACAAACAACCTGGAATGTAACTCTAGTGTGAAGGGGATCACCTTAAGACCACCACAATCACCCTTAAAAACTATCAGAGCACAAGATAAAGTGACAATGACTTTAAAGATGTAATAGTAGCTGGGTACTGGTGACTTACATCTGTAATCTTAGCTACTCAGATGGCTAAGATGTGAGGATCAAGGTTCAAAGCCAACCCAAGCAGGAAAGTCCATGAAGCTTGTATCTCCAATTAACCACACAAAAAAGCCACAAGTGGAGGTATGGCATAAGTGGCAGAGCACCAGTCTTGAGTGAAAAGACTGAGAGTGCAAGGCTCTGAGTTCAGGCTCCAGTACTAGCATGTGTGCACACACGTGCACACACACACACTCATTGTATGCGTATATACACTATACAGTGTATAAGTATATACACACACACACACATATATATATACATAAATATGTATACACATTTAAACTTTAAGCTGCAGGAAGAAATTTTGTTGCTTGGTCTGTTGGTTCAAGTCCCATGAAACAATACTGAACAAAATAGAATCAGCCTTAATAAGCCTAGTACATGGTAATTTATGACCACTTCCTTGTTTGCTTAGGTCTTTGCTTCCTGATAACTAAAATTAGGAACACAGTCTAGTTAGAGCCTCAGAGAGTGGGAGGAACAAAATGTGATATCCATTTTCTAAGATATATACTGTACTAAAGATAATGTGTCTGTGTACAAAGTGTTGGAAATGACTCAAAGGAAATGCAATTACTAGAAACAACAATTGAGTATGGCCTCAAAATTCTATAGTCTCCAAGGAACAAAAATTGAATCACCTTTATAATAATTTCCTCTAATTTTTACATATTATGGTTGCTGAACAACCACGTACCCATACTCATACTGCCATGAAATAATTTGCAAATGGAAAGAGCTAACCTGTTACCTACAGTTTTCCCTTTTATTTACTTCACCTTTTGGAACAGAGCTACAACATTGCTGGGAGGGAGCATTACTTGTAATTGCCCAAGACTGTAGTTGCTGATATGGAGAAGATGTTTCTTTGTCACTAGGCAGGGATTGGGGAGTATGTGGGCAGTGACTGGAGTAACTTCAGGGGTACATTGAAGTATCATCCCCAGATTTAGTGTGGACCTATCTTGGCCAGGCAAGCACATGACCTTCCTACCTTTCCCCACCAGGATTACCAACTGGACAGTAGCACTGTGCTGGCCTCCCCACTGGTGAAGCGCTTTACCTGGACTGAAAGCAAGCCCATGGCCTCCCTAAAGATGGAGTAAGGAAGCTGCATGTCTTTCCTATGATTATTGAAGGGGAGGTGCGGAGGAAGATTCTTGCATTGGTTAATAGAGGGTTCTAGGGGGTTACTGCCATCATGAACAGTAACGTTTAGACATTATATATAAGTATTGTTCTAGCTGGCACTGGGTGCTCAAGCCTATAATCCTAGCTTCTCAGGAAGCTAAGATCTGAGAATAAGTTCAAAGCCAGCCAAGACAGGAAAGTCCACAAGACCCATCTCTAATTAACCACCAGAAAACAGGAAGTAGTTCTGTGGCGCAAAGTGGTAGAGCGCTAGCCTTGAGCAAAAGAATTCAAGTCCCATGATCAACAACAACAAAAATGATGTAAATAAAATGGTGGCTCAAGTATATTTAAGAAATATGAACAGCAGAGCTTCATAAAGTCAGTTGGATTGACCAGAAGCTGGGCACTGGTGGCTCATGCCTGTAATCCTAGCTACTCAGGAGGCTGAGATGTAAGGATTGCAGTTCAAAGCCAGCCCAGGCGGGAAAGTCTGTGGGACTCTCATCTCCAATAAACTACTCAAAAAAGCTGGAAGTGCTGCTGTGGCTCAGATGGTAGAGCACTTACCTTGAGTGAGGTGGGGGGGGGGGAGAAAAAGCTCAGGAACAGCATGTTTTGTTTTTATGGGTTTTTTTGGTTTCTTGAATTCAGGACCTGGGAGGGATTCCCTTAGTTTTTTCACTCAAAGCTGGTACTCTACCACTTAAGCCATGACTCTACTTCCAGCTTTTAAGATTTTTATTTTATTGTAAAGATGCTGTACAGAGGGTTTACAGTTACATGAGTAAGGCATAAGTAAGGCAATGAGTACATTTCTTGTTGAGCAGTTACCCCCTCCTTTGTTGTTCTCCCACTATTCCTTCCCCCCCCCACTTCCAACTTTTTTTATGTTAAATTGCAGGTAAGAAGTCTCACAGACTTTCCTGCATAATCTGGCTTTGAACAACTATTGTCAGATCTCAGCCTTCTTGAGTTGGTAGGATTATAGGCAAAAGCCACCAGCACCAGGCGTAATTAGGCTTTTATTATTGTAGACCATAGTATAAAATGGTGACTGCTTTTTTTTTTCTTAATTTTTGCTATGAATGGGGGCTGGAAAGGGGCTCAGTGGTAGAGCGCTTGCCTTGCATGCATGAGGCCCTGGGTTCGATTCCTCAGCACCACATAAGCAAAAAAGGAAAAAAAAGCCAGAAGTGGAGCTGTGGCTCAAGTGGTAGAGTGCTAGCCTGGAGCTGAAGAGCTGAGGGACAGTGCCCAGGCCCAGAGTTCAGACCCCACGACTGGTAGACTCCCCCCCCCAAAAAAAAGAAAACCATGAACGGTTATCTTCTACTATGAAAACCATAGACCATGGGTGTGCTAGTCCACAACACACTAGACCAATTAGCACCGTGTATGAAGTTCTCTGCTTCATCCCAGAGCCTGTTAAACAAAAACGACAAACAAATGTGAAAGGACTTTCTTCCCCACATATGTAACTCAGGTTGGTTGTAGCATTATTGAACCTACACTTGAGTCATGCTGGCAAAATAGTCACACAGAACTCTTTTAGAATATAACGATGAGGAGGGGACAAGTGTACTGAATTTTGAGTGTGATGCTCTGAGTTTCTTGAGACCACTGTAGCAAATTGCCACCGATAGTGACTTTAAGAGAGGATTTTTTTTTTGGGGGGGGGAGTGGTTGTGGGTCTTGAACTCAGGGCCTGGGTCCTGTCCTTGAGCTTTTTCGCTCAAGGCTAGTGCTCTACCACAGGAGTCACAGCTCCACTTCCAGCTTTTGGTGGTTAATTGGAGATAAGAATCTCACTGACTTTTCTGTTCCAGCTGGCTTTGAACCATTATCCTCAGATCTCAGCCTCCTGAGTAGCTAGGATTACAGGTGTGAGCCATTGGTGCCCAGCTTTAAAGAGAAGGCTTTATTTCCTTGCATTTCTGGAGGCCAAAATCAAGGTATCAACAGGGCTACACTCTATCCAAATGATCTAGGAGAGAGTCCATTCCTGGCCTTTTCCATCCTGTGGTAGCTTCTGGCACTCTTTGACTTGTGGCTGCATCTCAGCTCTTTGTTTACAAGTCCTTCTCTCTGGGCCTGGCCATGAGTCTCCCTCTGCCTCCTTGTGATTGTATTTGGAGCTCATTTGAATAATTCAGGATAAGCTTCTCTCCCTAGCACTTGGCCTGTCTTTTGTCACATTAAGGTTGTATTCTTCACACATCCCAGGATTTGACATAGATATTGGCAGGAAGGAAGGGACTTTTTCTGCCCATAAGAGCTATGGTGACCCACAAGTAGGAGAGACTTAATTTCCATATAGATTTGTATTGTCTCAAATTCCATCCCCAGCTACTGGCATGTCTCTTTCTGCCTAGAATCCAAGTAGCACAAGGAAGGCAGTATGCAGTTTTACAACAGGAACAATCTGATCATAGATTGAGATTCCATAAGAGGTAGGGACAAATGACCCAAACAGGAGGAGTGGGAATAGGCACTAGTGGTTCTTCACTGAAATCCTCTAGCTATTCAGATCTGAGGATCACAGCTTGAAGCCAGCCCAGTCAGAAAAAAATCTGTGTGAATCTTGTCTCCAATTAACCAGGAAAAAGCCAGAAGAAGTGTTGAGTATTCACCTTGAGTGAAAAAGCCAAGTGAGAATAAGGCTCCACTACTGACTCACGCACGTGTGTGTGCGCGCGCGGAGTGAGGTTTAGGGTTTTTGAGAAACCCATCTGATTAATCTCTCTCTCTCTCTCTCCCTTTAGCTTGAGAGTTACCGATAAAAGCAAGGAGTCAGGTCTTTGCGATGCCACCAGGCCCAGCTTCTGCATTTCCAGCTGTGGCCACATCAGATCTGTGCATGACAACCTGGAGCCAGGAAAGGAGTTGTGCTGCTCGCCACCCCCAGACTACAACTCAGTGGTCTTGTACTCCTCACCTCCCGCCTAACACTTGACACACACCTTCTTTCTAGAAGCACATGTGTATCCACTCTCCCCAGAAAACTAGTTTCTGTCAGTATTATGCATATATGAGTTTACACCTTTTCCTTATCACAGGAGCCAGCTGCTTTTGACAACTTTAATAGTGCTTTTAAATGTTTTGACTAACAAGAATGTAACCCCAAATAGAGTTAATAGTGACAAGAGAAAGAACACTACTCTCCATCATAATGTTATTCCCGTTAGAGAAACTCTTTCTAAGCCCACCAGCTCCCAAGGGATCAAGGCACACAGGACAGGGGTCAGGAGATGGAAAGGCACTGATTGCTCTGGCAACCTTGGTACCAGACACAAGCAGCACAGGAACTGAAAGGAATCACACACACATTGGCGTAGGCAGTGCCTCTGGAGTTCTCTAGCATGCATGAGAAAGGGAGGGAGAAAGGAAGGAGGAAAGAGAAGGCAGGGGAAGGAGCAGAAGAGGGTTCTCTTGCAGTATCACCTCCATGACCTACAACCCTAACTACTGACAGGGCAGAAAGGAGGCGACATTTCCTGGGTTCTGGAACTAAAGCAAATCTTTAAAAACTACCTATGGGACTGGTTCTATTCCTATATCATGGCTCGTCTTGATTTTGTAGCACTCAGGTGGTACTCTACTCTGAGCCTACCACTGGCTTTAGTGAAATACACTGAGAACCTATTAGAATTGGATGGCCTGATGTTAAGTGTGATGCTCATAGGAAGGTAGGTGAAACCACCTACTGATTCTATTTCAAGTACTGATTTATAGCTAAGACATTTTTTCCTTTAGTATCCCATTTGCACAGCTAGCTATATAGGAAGCTGGAGAGAGTGCAGGTGCAATCATGTACCGGGTTTTCTGTGTCCAAACTAGATCAGATGGAATAAACCCCAACAAGGCAGAGTGCAAACTCCATCAATACTAGATAAAGCAACTAATCCAGGGAGTTGGGACCCATAATGGAGGCAGTCATGTTTTTCTAATGGGGATTCCACTGTCGCATGGAAGGATGTGAAGGATATATAGAAGAACATTAGTCAATGTTTATTAAGCACTTTATATTCCTTGAGAGAGAAAAAAAACAAGGTGATGCAGGATATTATATATCAATGCAAGATATTCCTACAGTTGGGATCTGGCATACTAGTCAATAAACCATCAAAAGAAAGAAAGGCAATTTTCATTGGCTTGGGTCTGAGGATGATAGCAACAGGAAACAGGGTAGAAATAAGGAAACAGGGTAGAAAAAGGAGACCTACTTTCCGTGGTCTTAAAATTCAGTGGGCCCCAAATGCCTACGCTGACTCTGTTGGATATTATCTACACAAGTTGCAGTGAAGAGAGAAAAAGTATCTGCTGAGCAGAGAGCAGTGAACTGCTGTTTCTAGAGAATGCTTTCTGTGAAGCATATCACTTCTCTGTAGAACCTGGACTCTGCGACAGCAGAAAGAAGCCCTCCTTCCCTTTGCACTACACTCTAGTGCAAGGTTCTTTGTAAGACATGGAAGAACCGGGCACCGGTGACTCACTCCTGTAATCCTAGCTATTCAGGAGGCTGAGATTTGAGGATCACGGTTCAAAGCCAGCCCAGGCTGGAAAGTCTGTGGGACTCTTATCTCCAATTAACCACCAGAAAACTGGAAGTGAGGCTGTGGCTGAAGTGGCAGAGCACTTACCTTGAGCTGAAGAGCTCAGGGACAGCACCCAGACCCAGAGTTCAAGCCCCCCGACCAACAACAACAACAAAAAAGACATGGGAGAAGTCAGCATCCTCCAGTGAGACAGTGGGTGCCCCAGGGTGGCTCTCAGGACTCCTTGGCCAGGATAGAAGCAGGTTTCTCCTTAATGAATTAAATTCAACACAGTCAAGTAGAGTCAGAATTGGGGATGGGGAGTAAGAACTCTTGGACCTTTCTCTTCTTTCCATACACAAAAGTTCCTAACAACCAGAAATAACACGACTCAGATAACAAGGATGGAGGTTAGACAGCAAATGAAAGAACCCAGTCCTCTACTTCTTTCAGCTAGATAAGGATCCAACTAGTGATAAGAAGAAAACCTTAGCAATCCTATGATACCTTGAGTTTAATGATCTAATTCTTAATCATTAAGAATCTTCTATAAAAGCCCCTTTCCAAAAGAAACAAAAACCTATTAGGATACTGTTAGAATATATATTCTGCTTCTTTAAAGGAACTCCATCAGCCGAAACAGTGGTACTGTCTGAATCTTGGTGTAGACAGAAAAGTGAGTGGGTCTGATGACATAGTGCTTGTTTATCAAAACATCAAAGCATTGAAAAGCTCTTAATTACTGAACATAATAATAGGACTATTTGCCATTTAAGACAGCATATCAGTCTAAGCCTTATGAGATAACCTATGTGTAAAAGAGAACAGAATGGGAATGAATGCTTGGACAATAGTTTTAGACCAGGGGGGCAAATTTGTCCAAATCTGAAAATGGTTGCTTAGGTCTTTTGAGTCATGCCTTGTTTCCCAGCCTATAAGAATGTCAAACATGAAGTAAATACTTTCCAGCTCCATTTAAATTGATGAAAGGAGGAGGAGCATCTTTTGACTGACAATGGTAGTAACTGTGTGTGTATGTGTGTGTGTACATTGTGCATAATTATTTAAGGAAACTGGAATTTAAAAGTTACTTTTATACAAATCAAGAATATATGCTACAGATATGAGATATGATCTGGTTCTGCCTTCCTAGTTATGATGAATGTATTTTGTATATTATCTTCATATAATAAAAATTAACTTCTAAAAGCATTCACATAGTTTCTCTCCCTGCTTTGATTATAAGTAAAAAAAAACGGGTCATAGATTGTCCCTGGGGGGTGGAGAGAACTGGTGTTCTAGGAGACTTCATTGAATACCAAGTGCATGTGTATGTGTGCACACCCACGCATGCACACACACACACATACACATTGATCCTGAGGCTTCAACTCAGGGCCTGGACACTGTATTTGAGCTTTTCTGCTCAAGACTAGCATTCTGCTATTTTAGCTAGAGCTCCTTTCAGTTTTTTTTTTGGGGGGGTGGTTAATTGGAGAGGTCTCTCCTGACTTTTCTTCCTGTCTGGGCCAACTTTGAACTATGATCCTCAGATCTCTGCCTCCTGAGTAGTTAAGGATTACAGGCATGAGCCACCAGTGCCTGGCAAATACCACTTATTAAGCATGGCACAAGATATAGCAAACAAGCATTGCTAAAGAGAATGCAAAGACAGAACTTTCCATCAGTACGATGAACAGCTGCTTTAAGCAATGGGGACACTGCAAACTACTAATACAAACCAAAATCAAAGTAGGTAGATTGTCCAGAAAACCAGACACTAAAATAAATCAGATAATGAAATAAAGCAAGCCCTAATGAGCACTAGGCAGTGCTCACTCATACTGATAGCAGTGTCCTCAAAAAGAGGCAGTCTTCCCTACACACTAATTTTCTGCTAGTAAACAACACAACTGTAGCATATGTGTATGAGCATACACGTGGATTAAAGGTCATGTGCAAAAAGGCAAACAAATAATGGGCAAAAGCATAAGAAAGAAATCATTCCCCCTTATGACAAATGCTTCAATAGAGTCATCTATTTCGTTTTGTGGGTTACATTCTTGGATGCGAAAAGCCCAGGTGGTAGCTGGTAGCTGGTAGCACATGCCTGAGATCTGAGGATCACCGTTCAAAGCAAAGCCGGGGAAGGAAACTCTGTGACACCCTTATCTCCAATTAACCACCAGAAAACCAGAAGTAGTGGTCTGGCTCAAGTGGTAGAGTGCTTGCCTTGAGCTAAAGAGCTCAGAGGCAGTGCCCAGGCCCAGAGTTCAGGCCCCATAACTGACAAAAAACAAAACAAATCCCAGGTGGTAACTACCAGTATAAATGACCACCATCTTGTCTTAGAAAGTGGCCATCCTTCGACTAGGAATGTGGCTTAGTGGTAGAGTGCTTGCCTAACATGCATGAAGCCCTGGGTTTGATTTCTTTGTACCACATAAACAGGAAAGGCTGGAAGGGGTGCTGTGACTCAAGTGGTAAAGTGCTAGCCTTGAGCATAAAGAGGCCCGTGGGCAGAGTCCAGGCCCTGAGTTCAAGCCCCATGACTGGCAAACAAAACAAGAAAAAAAAAAGCGGCCATACTATCAATTTGATTGACAACACAAGAGGTTAATCTGGAAAAACAACAGAAAGGAAAATGGGCCTACTTTATTCAGGACAAAGGTGAGAAAAGGGATAAAAGCCTAATATCTGCTGGGCTGCTCAGGAGACTAAGCTCTGAGGATCTCAGTTCAAAGCCAGACTGGGCAGGAAAGCCTGTAAGCATGCACGTGTACATGCACACGCACGTACACACACACACACACACACACACACACAGCACGTAAGCATGTGCACGCGCATGTACAAACACACACACACAGCTGGAAGTAGAACTGTGACTCAAGCCTTCAGCACAAAAGCCAGGGGACAGCACCTAGGCCCTGAGTTCAAGCCAGGACTGGCACCAAAAAAAAAAAAAAAAAAAGCCTAATCTCATAATCTCAACAAATTTGAAGAATTAGCTAGGAACTGGTTTCTCATGCCTATAATTCTAGCTGCTCAGGAGGATGAGATTAGAGAATCATGGTCAGGAAAGTCTATGAGACTCCAAAACATAAAAATAAATAAAAGCCAAACTGGAACTGTGGCTTAAGAGGTAGAGTGCTATCCTTGAGCAAAATAGGTCAGGGACAGCAACCAGCCCTGAGTCCAAGCTCCAGGATTGGTACATACAGACAGTAATGAACAGAAGTTAATTGAAGAGGGCAAAGGGCATTTTATCTTCAAGAATCTGAAATTCTCTTAAAATGCTGGTTTTCACAAAAGAGTAAAGGCACTCATTTGGGCAAATGATTTGAAGAATGTTTGAGGAACCAGCATCACATCCGAGTGTTAAAATTTTTCTCATGACTCCGGGAACTTACAGCACATTTGGGAATTTATTTTTTTCTCCCACCACTAAAAAGATAGCCTCATAAGGGTTATTGGACTTTTCAGTACTAAACACATTACCAGATTTGGGGATTTCACATGTCAGGAAAATCTGAAAATTATTCAACACTTAGCCAGCTTTCTATTTTGTGAACTAAAGATATTTAAGGAAGGAAAAAAGAAAACAAAAATCAGCCAGGTGCTGTTGGCTCATGCCTGTAATCCTAGCTATTCAGGACACTGAGATCTGAAGATAGCCGTTGGAAGCCAGTCTGAGTAGGAAAGCCTGGGAACCTTATCTCCAACGAACTAACTGACCCACCCTCCCCGCAAAAAGCTGGAAGTAGAGCTTTGGCTCAAGTGGTAGAGCACTGGCTTTGAGCAAAAAAGGAGTTCAGGGATAGTGCCCAGGCCCCGAGTTAGTCCCAAGATGACAGTGCGTGTGCACATGCACACACAGTTCATATACTGAACTAGACACTATTACTATCCCATTTCTTCATCTGTTGTTCAGTGGGCTATTATAGTTCAACACGTTCTAATTATAATTTCTTGTGCTGTATACTTGTGAACTTTAACGTATGTGCATGCATGTATGTTATTCTTCAGAAAAGAAAAAATCAACTTTTTATAGAATGTCATTTTAATAGGAGGAAAGGAAAAATGGAATTGTGGCTCAAACTGGTAAAGCACTAGCTTTGAGCACAGAACCCATGTCTTGAGTTCAAACCCAAGGACTGGCACCAAAAAAAAAAAAAAAAGAGGAGGAGGAGGAGGCTTGGGATGTAGCTCAGCGTAGAGTACTTGTCAAATACACACCAAGTCCTAGGCTCCATCCCCAGGACCAGAAAAAGAAATAAGCAAACAAATGAGCAAACTAGCCAATGGCTTCTCAGGTTGAAATACACTAACTTTATATTTGAAATACAACCTCCTTACCTGAAAAGATTACATCCAGACAAATCCATCATAAATAAGTTGAAAATGTATTTAACACACCTAACTTACCCACATCCTGGCTTACTGGTGCAGCACAATGTGGTACTGGTTATTTCCTGTGTGGTCTCAGGATGCTGGAGCTGTGGTCAACATTGCTACTCAGTATCTCAAAAGAAGACTAGATTATATATGCTAGCCCCCAAAGATATCCAAATTTAAAGTTCCAAATACACTTTTTACTAAATATGTACTGCTTGTGTGTCATGAAGTAAAAAAAAATTAAGCTGTTACGTGAGGCCATTGTAAGCCAGGAACCATTTGTACCAGCTTTCTTCCCCTATCCCACTTTGTTTTTGTGTGCCAGTATCGGGGCTTGAACTCAGGGTCTGGGTCCTCTACCACTTGAGTCACAGCTCCACTTCTGGCTCTGTGTGTATGTGTGTGTGTCCTTGGGCTTGAACTCAGCCCCTAGGTGCTGTTCCTGAGCTCTTTTGCTCAAATCTAGCACTCTACCATTTGAACCACAGCTCCTCTTCTGACTTTTTGGGTAGTTTTTTCTTTTTGAGATAAGAATCTCAGTGACTCCTAAGCTGACTTTGAATTGTGATCCTCAGATCTTAGCTCTAGAGAAGCTAGGATTATAGGCATGAGCCACCAGAAGCTGGCTTTTTCCTCCATCTTAATTTGCAACTCTAGGAAAGCAATTTTAATGAACAAATGCTATTGAATACATTGGGACTTGAACATCCGCTAGTAAATGCTGTCATTTCAGAGCTTAATATCAACAACTATTCTAAATGCCCTACCTGGCAGAATAAAAATTTGTGAAGCAATCTATGAAGTGATAAGTACATTATTATACCTTTCAACTTCAGTGGGAAAATGAATAAAACTTCAAAAGTACCTGCGCTCACACTCTACCCTCCCTCTGAACGGCATACCCCAAGTACTCGTTTGAGCACATGGCCTCTACCTCTCCTCTATTCAGGATCACTGATCTCTTCACCATCCCTTCCTCCCATTAACACCTTCTTCACTGGACCACATCAACAAGCTGCTACTTTCCTAGCTTACAGAAAAATCTCACCCCTACTTTCTCCTTCAGCTACTTTTCCATTTCTCTCTTCTTTACAGCAAAACTCCCCATGGCTCTTACAAAGCTTCTCAGTCTAGCAATGAAACAGGACAATGCAATGTCTCACTGAGATTGTCTCTGTACCAATCAGACTTGACACAATGGCAGCTGACCCTTATTCCTGAAAAATGCCTGCCAAACTTGGGATTGTAGGACATATCCCTTTCTTGCTATGTCACCGGCTGCTTGTGTCTCTGGTCAGCTTTGCCTCTCCCTGTACCTTTGGAATGTTGCTCTAGGAAGCCTTGGGATCAGCCCTTGGAGCTTTTCTGTCTGTACTAACCCTGGGCATAAGCTCAACCAACCTCTGAGTTAAAAATTGCATTCATGTAATCATTCCTATGTGCAAACCAGGCTGTCCTAAATTCACATGTACATCATATATAAACCTATGTCTGACTGCCATTTCCTCTCAATGCTCTGATGGTCTGTAGTTTCCAGAATGCTGCTCCAAAACCTTCCACCCACTTGACCTCTTTGGCAATGTGGCCTTCACCCCCACGCCCAGGTTCTCTTCCCCTACAATTAGAGCTAGCATCACTTGTAACCATGTAATGAGGCAAAGTCATACTTCATGACTTGGAGGTCAGGCCAGAAAATAGCATTCACATGCATTCACTGGTGTTCTACCCACCTCTCAAGGCAATCATTCTTTAACGATCACAGGCCAGTGCCAGGTTTGAAGCCCAACATACACAGGAAGGGTTCTAATTGTGTCTACTCTACATTCCACTCTAGCCACTGGAATTTAGCAGCTTAGAACCCAAATACAGCCAAGATTAGCCATCTATTTCTACTGCACCCCATCCAAACCAGACCTATAGAATCCAAGGAGCTGTGATTGGAGATGTTTCACAAATAACCAGAACACACGTGTAATTTCAGGCCCCAATCTAAACCCTTCTGTCTTGCTATACTCATCCTCCCTGCCTTCCTCCAAGTTTTTTCTCTCTCCAAGTTTCAACTAGGCAGAATCTTCCCTCCTGACTGCACAAAGTCAAAACCTTACAAGTCATTTCCCTGCCCCTTTCATCTAATTAGTATATCCCAGTCTACCCAGAACCCAACACTTCCTCTCTGCATCACCCTAGCCACACAGCTTTCTGACCTTGTCCCCCTTCCACTGCCCTGACATCTCTTTAGGCTGATGTTCATACAATGCTCCTCTTTAAGTATTGTAGCATGGTCCTCTCTTGTTCAAAATCCCTTATCGTCCTCTTTCCCTAAGGGTGTAGCTAAAATATTTTCAGTGGTCCACAGGTCTCTATCACCCCAAACTTTGAGGTCACTCTTCCTGTTCTAGCTATAGTCACTCCCTTTGTTTCCCCCAAAACATTCCTGGCACTTCCCTCAGTGAACACCTTGTCCTCACTTATTCTTGGCTTCTTACTTCCTTAAAATCTTGTTCAGCTATCCTGTGAGGACTACATCCCAGACCACCCCTATTAACTTATACCATCACCACCAACCACCACCTTCTCCATATCTACAAGGGCAAGATGAAATGCAGGAAGAACAGGAAAATGAGAATCACAGATATTTTTATATAGATTGCCCTGGAGGAGTATCTATGAAAAAAAAAAGCTATGGAGCCTGGCACTGATGGATTATGCCTGTAATGCTGGCTACTCAGGAGGCAGGGACCCCAGTATCAAGGTTTCCAGCCTAGGAAAGTCTGTGAGACTCCAGTTAATCACCATAGAGCCATGAGTGGACAAGTACTTCAAATAGTAAGGCCTTCACAAAAGCTCAGGGATAGAACCCTGCTAAATGCAGCCCCAGGACTGACAGACACACACATATAGTCATCCATTATCTGGAATTCACCTTCAACTGTATCTAGCAACACCATCCATATCCTTTACACTGCTTGGTTTTTTTGTTTTTTCTCTCATAACCATTATTACTGTTGAACATACACAGATGTACCTCAGGACCGAAGGGGAATTTGCTCCAGAACCCACCTCCTCATGGGCATCAAAATCCATAATGCTCAAGGTGTCACCTTTACCTTGAACTCTTGTACATTCTCCTGCATGCTTTAGATCAACTCCATAGATGACTGGAAACACCTAATACAATGCAAATGCTATGGAAACAGTTGTTACACTGCAGTTTGGGCAATGACAAGAAATGTCATTATGTGTTCAACACAGATAAAACTTTCCCTTAATACTTTCAATATGACATTAGTTGAATTTGAGAGCATACAACCATGGGAACCATAGATGCTGAAGGCCAACTGCCCTTGTCTTTTCACTGGTAGAAATGGAAGCAGACCTTCTATTGTAGTCACAGAATTTCCATTGCTTCCTAAAACTATGCCTGACATACAGTAAACAAACCAGTGAATATTTAATGAATTGTTAAATCCTAAGTCAACTGTGGCACTGAGGTACTGAAGAGACTAACCAGGATCACAGTTCTAAGTGGCATAGTCAGTATTCAGAGTCAGGCTGTCTTATTCCTATCAGCTGGCTTGTTTTAAAGACACAGGTTTAAGCACTTGTCTTTTATACTCTCTCTCCCTGCTGGCAGTTTTTGTAGAAGGAGATTTTTGTTCTTAGTCCTTGCTAAAAGCTTAAGAACACAGTTTCCAAGTATTCAGAGCACAGGAGGAAAAAAAAAATGACAAAACTGTATAATCACATTTATTACTGTACCTAGCTTTAACATTATTTTTCATATGTTGTCCTGAGATATTCCAAGCTAAGGGGCCTCCAAACATACCCTCCATTCCAGGTATATTCTCTTTCCTCATGAACCAATAGTGGGCATTTTGATAATCCTCCAAGTCCACAATACCTTTCAATTTCTTTCTACACAAAACCCTCTTGCAGTGCTTTCTTCTCTGCCATTCAGCAGTCCTTTGGTTGGAAACAGCCCCATGTTAATCAAACTACCTCTGCTTACTTTTGATTAATCCTGTACTGCATTTACCTTTTCAAATGTATAGGCATTTCAAATGTATAGTGGGAAAAAAAACTACTACCCACAAGGAATGAACGTTAATCCTTCTATTATGACTGTTTCTGGAGAAAATGGGGGAGAAGAGTGTCTCTCATCTACATGGCACATTAAGTACGGAATCACAGACTAGTAGGTGGAGCCCTTACCTAGCCTGTATGAGCAGGCTTTGGGTTCCATCCTCTGAACTGCAAAACAAACAAAGAGGGACTAGCTACATGTCATCCCTCCCTTTCACTTAAGTAGTGTTTTTTCTCTTTGGCTACATGTAAACCTTGTATTATGTGAAAGCATTTATAACTTAAAATATTTTGTAAATCTCTGTATCTGTACTCTTACTGCCTAAAACTGGACACAGACGATAAAGAGGAAACAATTACCTGATAAAATGATTAAACAAATCTGTCATCCAAAGATAAAATTCCTGTCAAGTATCATTTTGTTATAAACTGGTACCAAAAAAACTACGTTTTATCTCTGTAATTCTTTATTAAAAATACTGCTGTACACATAAAGACTGAAAACAGGATTAAAGATGAATAACACATATTGGGATCTTGACGTTAGAACTTAACATACTGGTGCTTTTTAGGGAAGTTGTTGACATCCGCATCACAGAACCAAGGTCAAAAGCAAAATACAAGGGTACCCTCAAAAATATTTACAATGAAGTAAATACATTAACAGAATTTAAAATAAGTACAGGACCAGGGTGCTGTCCCAGGTACAAAAAATTGAAATGACCAACGTCACATGATTTCAAAGGTTGTCCTTTCTGTGCTTTTATTTGTCATAACAGGAAGCTACAGGAGTTTTATATTAATTTGACTATTTTCAGGTATTAAAATCTTCCTATGGATTAAAGACTTTCAGACAACCTCTTAAATGGAATTACACTATGGAAAAGAGGATTCCCCAAAAAACACCTAAGCAGAACTGAGAATTCTTTTGAAAACCATTCCCAATAAAAACTAAATGAAAAATAAATATAAAACAAAGCTAAAAAAATATGCATTACCTGACACCAAGTGTTTTCTGGCTGACAATATTTATGCAACGAAAACATATCAGCTGTCTATCTTTCATATTCAAGCCAAGTCCTGAGGTTACAGGGGCCAAAGCAAACTAGAGTTTGTGGTGCAGACGTTCTCGGGTTTGCAGAGGGAAGTGTGCTGGTCTATGCAAAGTGAGAGATTCAAGCCCTATTTTGCCCCTGCCCATCCTTAGCTTTCACAAAACATTGGTCCACAAATTAAAATTTTCAAAAAGTTCCCAGACCCCAAAACTATAATAGATGATCCCCCTTTCATTTTCAAAGAAAACAATATTGGAAAAAATCTCCAGCCCGCTTATAAATTAAGCATTTCATATTTCTTCTAGAATACAAGTAGTTCTTTTTTGTACAAAAGAATTACAATATGATTTGTCAAAAAACATATAAAAAGACAGCTGCTCTTTCTCAAATACATGAGCTAATGATAAAAGACTTTTGCATGTTAATGTCTCCAAGTTCTTGCTCCTTTTACATAAAAAAGAACATTATGGTGGCAAATGTTAATTATCCTTTGAATATGGAACATTATGTTCTTTTAAAATCCATCCAGATCAAATGCAATAATTGATTTTCTTGTTAACTCAACAACTGATGCTACCAAATGTGGACGCAACACCCTTGTTAAACGTAGGAAGTATGTCTCTAGTCTTCAGAGCTTTCAGGTGAAGAGAGGTGCTTTTTCTTGATGTAAATCTCAAGGCAGAAAAAAAATCATTTTAAAGCTTATAAAAAGTGGACAGAGAAATACTAAAAACTTCTCTGAAATATCAAATATGTATAATTGTTAAAATTGAAGACAGTAACATCAGTTGCAAGTGCTTGGGAGCCTGTCCTGACCTTCTGAGTCTCCACACTTTCTTCATAGTTGCATGGTGAGCACCCAGTGCTAGTAAAACATTCAGTGCTGGGAAAGGAGAGAGTCTTCATTACTGTTTTTTTTTTTTTTTAAGAAAGAATATTCCTATGTATTTGGCAGTCTTCAGTATCAAAGTATAGATATTTCACTAACTAGAAATTCCACGAATACCCAAGTTTGGCGACAACTGCATGTCCAAATAGTAAGAAAGTTACAAGGAGGAAAATTCCAAACTTTTGAGATGGACTTATTCAGGAAGATCCTGCAGAGTTATCAAAAGTACTATTACTTTGGGCTAAGCAGTGACTGCAAAGGCACAGCAGATCATTATATCTCCAGATTCAGGCTGTAAAATGTCAGTAAGCTCTTGATGCCAGACCACTGCTGTGTTTGGTTCACTTCCAAACAGTGTCTCTGTATCCAGTGTAAAGTACCATTATAAAGCTGTGGTTCAAAGAACAAAACTTTATACAAAAAAAAGCAAACTGGAAATAACCTGAAGTAATATTATCTCCTGAACTTTAGGCCTTTTAAAACAATTTCTTCATTTTTTTCTATTAAAAATTGCATAAATGTAAATTTATCTGTTGAGTAGGCAAGCGTCTGCTTAAAAAAAAAAGACTCTGGGTGAAATCTGAGCAAAGAGCTATATATACTCCTTCAGTTAATACTTATCGTTATTCAGAAAAGGATTTCAATCTAATAAGGGAATTCATATCCAACAAATTCACTGATATTTCTCTTTGTGTGTTCTTAAACACAAAACAAAAAAATCTCAACTTGAACTAACAGTGGGTGGCATATGGAGCTTGCATACAATACTCTTACAAGAATTATGCAATATACTGCACTTCTATGAATTATTTACCTGGTCCATTATGTCATTCAGGGCAACCCAACACCAAAAGAGCAAATTCTGCATCTCCCAGTGGCAAAAATGCTGCCCAATATTGCTTCCCCAAAATGTCCTTGCAAATAGTTTCCCTTAATAAGTATACAACGTGGCAAAAGTTCAAAGATCAGAAAAAAAGTTTTTAAAAATTAAAATTAGTGCATATACAAGTGGAAAAAACCTAAGTAGGGAGCATCATCCACTCGATGGCGCTCCTTAATCTGAAATTAATTCTTCACAGACTGAGCCTCCAACGGCAGCCAGAGCTCTTGGATAAGTGAGACATTCTTCCTTTCAAGTAACAGTGCACCTGACTGAAGTGCAAGCAGCTTTGCTCCTCTCCTGTTTGTTTCCCCATGCAAAAGGAGATGATGAGAACAGTTCAGCTGTAGTGCAATTTGCTGCTGGTTAAGTTCCTCAGCCACATTGTGGATATGTTTAGAAATACTACAACTGACCATTTGCAGCTGCAATCAGTTCCTGAAAAGTATTTTCAAAACAGCGCTTTAAGTCACTGTATGTCACCACCAGTACACTCTTCTCATCTCTGGAAATCAGGCTTATTTTTTCTGGCACACCAGCATCTAACTGAAACAGACAGGTGCACAAAATATGAAGTTTATCTCATGTGGAACTAAGTTGACTTTATCTTAGGACAACATTTGAAAACAGGAATTAAAATTTCTCACATTTGCTTTCAGATATTCATGTATATACATATATTTATTGCATAACTAGTTAGTATGTGCACATTTTCAACTCATGTTTTTCAAACAATTAAAGGTAAGTCATTAATTTTTCATATATACACTTTTGTTATTTTCTCTTATATAAATGACAGTTTACGGTTGAATTACCTCTTCTATTGCAATTTGGTAGCACTATTTCTGTAAGGTCTTTATAAAACATAAACACTAAGCCTGTCTAGCAAATTACATTCCCTGTTAATTCTACTTAACTTTTGTGAGTTTTCAATATACTTTTTCTTTATTTCACTCATTCATTAAGACGTTTAAAATACATACAGTGGAGTATTAAACTTTCAAAACATTCTACCTGTTCATTTGTTATTTCTGCAAAGTAAGCTTATGTGAAATGTTAATTTTTAAAATAATCAATATGATCATCTTTTCCATTAAATTTATTACACTTTTTAATCACTTCAGTTAGGGGTGGTGGTATATGCATGTTATCCTTGCTACTTAGAAGAGACTTGTATTGGAAGACGGCGGTATGAGGCAAGTCTGGGCAAAAAGTTTGTGAGACCCACATCTCAATCAATAAAAATCTAGGCATTAGGCTAGAGGTATGGCTCAGGAGGAGGTAGAGTACCCACCCATCTGCCAAGAATGAAACCCTGAGTTCAATGCCAGTACCACCAAAAAAAAAAGGGCAGGAGTTAGGGGAATGGTGGTACAAGACTGTGATTCTGGCCCTGCAGGAAGGAACCCAGTCCAGGCAAGCCAGGCAGAAAGGGAAACCCTATCTCAATAACCAAAGCAAAAAGGCTCTGAGTTCAAACTCTAATACCAGATACACATACATCACACTTGGGATTAGGAATTATTTACTTCTAGCTATTTTATGATATGTATGATTTTCTTCAAAATGTTTCAATTGTTCTAAATTCATTAAATAATCTACTCTTGCTTCCCTTAACTATACATGACTTATCCACCAATTCCACTTGTCATCATTAATGTTAGTTCTACTTATTTTTGACTACTGGTTCTGTCATATTTTTGGTGCTAAAGACACTATATTCTAAAATCTGATAGAATTATTTTCCATTCATTACTCTCAAGAAAATGTTTCCCTTTATGAGACATAAAGGAAGAGTTAACATGTAAATAACAGATTAGTTCAATGGCACATATAATTTTGTGCTGTTCACAATAGTCTCTTTAAGTTTTACAGACATTCAAAACAAGACTAAATGCAACAGCACGTTTCCCTTGAAGGTACAACATACTGCATTAACAGTTCTAAATCATGCACTGTATGGAGTAGGGTACTTATAATCATGTAAGGAACACATAGGCCAAGATTCTGTAAATAGTTTCTATAAAGGCCAAATAGTGTTTTAGGTTTGGAGGATAACATATAGTTTCTGTCGTGCATTATTTTCTTTTTTTTTTTACCCACCCTTTAAGGAGTAAAACATTCTGGGGATGGGAATGTGGCTTAGTGGTAGAGTGCTTGCCTAGCATGCATGAAGCCCTGAGCACAATTTCTCAGTACCACATACACAGAAAAAGCCGGAAGTGGCGCTGTGGATCAAGTGGTGGAGTGCTAAACTTGAGCAAAAGAAGCTCAGGGATAGTGCCCAGCCCGAGTTCAAACCCCAGAACTGAGGAAATGGCAGGGGCACTAAGAAGAAAACATTCTTAGCTTTTAGGCTAAATAACAGACTATGGAGTGGATCTTTCCACTGAACATAGTTTTACACCTAATCCTCTATGTGTAGATTATGATTTACTACTGATGAACAAGTTCTTACCTCTGTAATTCACAAGAAACAGTGTTCTTTTCTATGAAAATTGTATTTCTCCTATCACTCTCAGAAATTAATTTGTGTTATATGTCACAGTCCTGGCTGTCCCTCAGATTTTGGGCTCATGGCCAGTGCTCTACCACATGAGTCACAGCTCCACTTCTAGCATTTCTGGTGATTAATTGGAGGTAACGAGTTCATGGACTTTCCTGCTCAGGCTGTCTTCAAACCCTGATCATCAGATTCAAGCCCCTAAATAGCTAAGATTACAAGCATGTGTCAAGGGCACCTGGCTTCAAATGATTTAAGTTATCTCTCCAAATCATTTAATCACCTAATTTACTATCTTTAGCAATAGGGCCTACCAATGTTACCAGTTTTGTGTTCACTGCAATATCTGAAGTTAACGATAAATGAGTCAGTAATACTAAATATGACAATGACAAAAATAAAAGGATTAATTTTCTAAAGGTATTGAAAAAACAAAATGATTTCCATTTATCTATTCATTGTCCCAATAATTTTCTCATTTATTGTCCTATTTGGTGTAATAAAATTATGAAAATGAAAACAGTGTAAAAGAGAGGGAAAACAGTTATTTTGTGATGCTCCATCACAATGAGAAGGAATACAATAAAAAATCCTGGAATTATTCCCTCAGGTATTAAACAAAAAAATCCTTCCATTCTAGAATGACGTTATTTTAGAAGCTATCTTGTAGATTTTAGTACAAGTACATCCTGATTTCTTAAGTATTTTAGTATGTGTGCAAGATGTAACTCTGTAAGTTGTAGGCAGCATCGTGATGTTTAATATTCAGATATGTTTAATATTCAGATACAAATTACCTTGTTAAGACAAGAAATGATATGACTGAGGTCAATCCAGGGAGCACCCGCTTCTGTGACCTGATGAAAAAGATGATCCCTAAAGAGTTTCAATAGATAACGATCTCCAGTCTCTGACCAGGTTGGATCCTTCTGAAACCTGAGGGAAGGTAAAATTTTACTTCAGTAATCCATGGTATGTGTCAAAAGGCCAAGTTTACATTTCAGACTCAAGCAGTTAATTTTTTCCCAATAAATAAGAAAAGTTTTGTGTAGGTTTTTAAAAACTAATCTTGCTGAGCATTACAATTCTCAATTTTCAAGGACAGTCATTGCCTCCTTATTTCAATCCTTATCATTAAATAAGCTATGAAAACAGAAAAAAGTCTCTAGATGTTTAAGACTGAGTTTATAAAAGAACATTCTATTTTCTTCCACCCTGTAGGTTATAGAGGGTAGAAGTTTTTCCCACCTCACTATGAGCTAAGAGAAAAAAATGTTTAGAGGACATTAAAAAAAGAAAAAAAAAACTGGTAGATTCTGGTTCCCTGCCAGTTCATGTGAAGGCTACAAAGAAGAACTAGAGAACCAGATGGCCACTTTTGGTATAGTGAAGAAACACATGTTATTTAAGTATTCAAAAACTGTAGTAAGTGCTTATTTACATACTATGGAAATAGAGATATAATATAGAACAGAAACACACAAAGAGTTCATCTGTAAGGGCAAGTGTTATTTTCCAGAGGAATAGTAGCTGTTCCTCCTAGAGGAAGGAGGATCCTTAGAGAAACTGTTATTTGCAAAGAACAGCTTGGAGCACTGGAGAAACTTAAGAAAAGGAGAGTATGTCTAGGTAGATAGAGCTGGGACAGCAAAGAGGGGGAAAAGAAAAGGTGTCAACACAAAGGCAGAGAGAAGAGAAGTCAGGGCCATGGAGATACCAGAAAGATAAAGAAGAGACTATAAAATTAAAGGGGGGAATAGAGAAGATTTGAAGCAAGAAGTAGAGACAACATTATGAAGCTTTACGTCATGTTTAAAACCTGACTCGTATTCATGGTTTTGACACAAGGTCACTTTAAGGTAGCTTAAAATACATTCATTCGCCGGGCACTGGTGGCTCACACCAGTTACTCAGGAGGCTGAGATCTAAGGATCACAGTTCAAAGCCAGCCCAGGCAAGGAAAATCTGTGAGACTCTTCTCTCCAATAAACCACTAGAAAACCGGAGGTGGTGCTGTGGCTCAAGCGGCAGAGCGCTCGCCTTGAGCTGAAGAGCTAAGGGACAGCTCCCAAGCCCAGAGTTCAAGCCCCATGACCGACCAAAAAAAAAAAACCCAAACAAACAAAAAACATTCATCTTTGCTTCCTTTCAAAACCTAACTCAACAATAAATATGTACAAAAGGATACAAACACAAGGACAAAGGAATCAAAAGAAGCACAAAATTACCTAAGACATGGAAATTTATTAAGTGCAAAGCATATGGGATAAGTAGTATGACAAAACTGAACTCTAATTAGTATAGGAGTCTGGAAGGGAGAAAGCAAGACATACTAGTGATATCCAAAACCTGCTGGTTATTTGGAGCTACTTCAGGTACAGGTGTGGACTGAAGCGTGACTCACTAGAACTTCCCCCCACCCCATCTCTCCCTGCAGAAATAGGGCTCCAGGAGTCATGAAATGGAAAAGCAGAAGAGCAGAGGAGTGTTAGGTGAGACATTATTCAAAAAACACTTTCCCCTTCCAGACTCAACCCGACCATTTGTGGTTGGATTCTTTACAGAAGGGGTCAATCTGCAAAAAGTAATGACATCTGGGAAGCTACTAAAAACAAAAGTCATACATATTAATATTACACTGCCATATTTATTAACAAAGAAACTAACATTCTGCATTCTGTACCCTCACAGAGCTTCCCATTAGCTCTTAGGACCTTGTCCTTAATAGCAAGAGATGCTCAAGTGACGTAAGTCTTGAAGAGATAACATAAAATATAATACAACACTAATAAAAAAGGGATAATAAGAAGTTGGAACATTACTAATCTGGGGTACAAGCATTAATGGGAGAGAAACAAATAAGGAAGGGAGGGAGAATATAGACTATTTTATCTGCCATGAAATATTTTATATACACGTGAAAACAAAATTTTATTTACATGAAAATATTTTATATACATGTGAAAATACAACAAGACAACTTGGTAAGACTGGTTTAGGGAGAATGAAAGGATGAGAGAATTGTAGAAAGGATTATAATCAAGAAGTATTGTATATATAAACTGATATCCTCAGGGAAGTAAAAATTCTATGGTATAAGATAAACAGTAAAGTTGCTGGAAACTAAGAATTTGATAGCAGACTTTTTTTGATAGCACTTAGGACCTTTATTTTGTTTCTGTTAAACTTCGGGCTTTGCACTTGAGCCATTCCCATAGCCCTATGATAGCAGGAATTAAAAACTCCTAAGGAGGGGCTGGGAAGGTGGCTCAGTGGTAGAGTGCCCCATGAGGCCCTGGGTTCAATTCCTCAGCACCACATAAGCAGAAAAAGTCGGAAGTGATGCTGTGGCTCAAGCGGTAGAGTGCTAGCCTTGAGCTGAAGAGCTGAGGGACGGCGCTCAGGCCCAGAGTTCAGGCCCCACAACCACCAAAAAAAAAAAAAAAAATACCCCAAAAACAAAAAAACCAACTCATAAGGATTAGAAACAACTTTTGGGCTCAGAGGTAGAATGCTTGCCTTGCATGCATGAGGCCCTGGGTTCGATTCCTCAGCAACATATTAACAGAAAAAGCAGGAAGTGGCGCTGTGGCTCAAGTGATAGAGTGCTAGCCTTGAGCTGAAGAGCATAGGGCCAGTGCCCAGGCCTAGAGTTCAAGCCCCACGATGGACAAAAAAAAAAAGAAAGAAAGAAAAAAGAAACAACTTTAATTCTAAAGAAAATTAGATAATGCCTAAAAAGTAGAACAAAAGAGACGAATGCCAGTGGCTCCAGTGATCCTAGCAATTCAGGAGACTGAGATCTGAAGATCACGGTTCAAAGCCAGCCTGAGCAGTTAAGTCTCTGCTCAATTAACCACAAGAAAACTGGAAATGGTGCTGTGGTTCAAAGTGGTAGAGAGCTAGCCTTGAGCAAAAAAGCTCCAGACAGTGCCCAGGCCCTGAGTTCATCAAGCCCCATGACTGACAACCACCTCTTCCTCCACTCCCCACCCCTCTGCCAAAATATATGTAATTATTTGCAGATAACACTATGTATACCTGGAAACTTTGAGAATCTATTGAAAATTATTCAAACTTCAATCTATGAGAGCACTAAATTATAAAAATCAATTTTCATGTACACATGTTAGTAAGAAGAGAGAATAAGAAAAAAAACCCTAAAAATAAAATTCAGAATGCTGACTATAAAAAACTAAAACACTACTGAAAAATACACACATATAGATCAACACATTAAATCATATATCATGAATTTTGTTGAGACAATTCAACACCTAAAATTACAAATGTTCGACGTTTATTGTGATATATAACAAAAATACCACCAGTGATTTTTTTAAACAAGTGGATTTGAAATTTATACACAAAATTAATTGGTTTTAGAAAAACAATGGCATAACACACAACAGAAGCTGAAAAGTGCACTACTGGATGTGAAAGCTCTCATCCACAAATAGTGCAGATGAGGTACGACTGCCTGTAACAATGGGAGAGGCCTAACAATGACTAGGCTATGTAATAAATAGTAAGTAATAAGTAGTTGTCTAGTGGAAAAACACTGGATTCTTATTTTACATTACCTAATCCCTATATAAATATATAAAAAAGTTAATATGGAACAATGAAATCACAAAAAACCATGAAATTCCTTTATGATTTCAGAGTAGAAAAGACCTAACTATGACCAAAAACCTAGAAGCATAGGTCTGATTAACATATACAATGCATAGGAAAAAAGTACTTGTGTCAAAAAAAAGGAAAAAATAGCTCTCTCTCTCTCTCTATATATATATAAGTAAATTAAATCTCTCCAGCTCCTCTTCATCATCAATACACAAGCAACTCAATTGAAAAGAAAATCAGGCAAATAATACTGACAGAAGAAAAACAGAAATGGAGTAAAACTATAAAAAGATACTTAAATAGGCTCCTTAATAGCATATATGATTACATTTTTCCATATTAGGTCATTTATAAAATCTACTTTCTTCTATATAAATCAAGTATTGGGTGAATATCCAAGTCAGTATATTTTTATTTCATGCAAAAATTCCAAGTTATAATAATCCAGAAAAATTGGAATATAAGCAGCATCCTGGAAAATCAGGATAAGCAGGATGCCTGTGGCTCACAACCATAATGCTAGCTATTCAGGAGGATGAGACTTGGAGGATAATAGATAGCAGAAAAGCCAGAGAGACTCCATCTCCAGTTAAAACAGCAAAAAGCGAGTTGGAGATGTGGCTCAAGTAGTAAGTAGTAGAGGCCAGATGGAGCAAGAAAGCAAAGTGAGGCCATGAACCCTCTAGTTAAAGCCCTGGTACTGGCACACACATATTATAATCAAATCTTGAAATGTATATATGGGCATAAACAATTGTTTTCCTTTTCCCCATCCCTGGTTTACTTCCAAGAAACAAAGGTTCTTCAGTTCAAGATCCTCACTTCTTAGTGAGACTTCAGATATTAAGTTTTCCATATCATACACAATATTTCAAGACAGTAATGCAAAAATGCATACCTTATCAGATTCAATCAGTATATCACCATTTTCCCTATAAAATGATAACCTAGGGCTGGAAATGTGGCTCGAGTATTAGTGCTAGCCAAGAAAGTAAGCTGAACAGGTGTGAGGTCCTAAATTGAAACCTCAGTACCAGAAAAAATATAAATTTGATGAAATGATACTTTAATTTTCTATATCAAGGAAAGTATTGATAGTTCTATAATTCCTGTAGACTTTCCTCCACTTCTTCTCATCTAGAATTTTAAAGAAAATACTGTAACAAACTTATCAGGATCTTAAGCCCAACCACAACTTCTAGTTCTGCAATAAACTACTTTTTGGGTGGGGGGAAAAACAGTATATTCAAAAATAAAACAAGACCAAAATTCAATTTCTCACATATCAGACAAAAATGCAAAAATTTCAAAAAAAGTATTATTGGTAAGGTTTTAGGAATTCACAACTTTTTGCAATATTTTTGAAGTTACAGCAACAGATCACTAGTAATCTCAACTAACTCTATCATTATGCACCTAACTAAAACTCCCTATTTGTTTATACTAGCAAAACTCTGAAAACAACCTAATGCCCATTCAGAGAACTTTACAAACAATATAATGACCACAAAGTATAATGAGTAAACATACCACAGCCAGTATGAACAAAGCAGCTGCAACCTCACTTTCTAGATTTCAGTCCTGGTTCATATATTAACTAATTATGTGACCTAGAACAGACCATCTAATCTATGCCCCAATTTAGCTATTAAGTGGAAATAACAACTATAATAATAAATACATCCATCACAGGTTGTCATGAGATTTTTTTTCTTTCTTTCTTTTTTAATTGTGAAAATACTGAATAGAGGGGTTACAATTACATGGGCAAGATAATGAGTACACTTCTTATCAAGCATTGTAGCCTCCTCCTTTGTTTCCCCTTCCCATCCCTTCCCATGAGAAGTCATATTAATAAACTATTTAGAATCTTGTTTGACATATTGTTCACATAGCCTTTTTATTTATACAAAAAGATTTCTAAAGTATACTACTGAAACACAGCAATATTTCTATTTTATATAATTTCCATTTTAAAAGATTAGATAGGAACATACAAATAAGAACATACACTCTATATATATATATATATATATATATATATATATGGAAAACTGAAATTTTAAATTAGTATTAGTGGGAGGTTAGTAGGGTGACTGGGGAATATCAGGTTTGAAAAAAAGAGACTTTATATTTTTCACCCTAAACCTTTTCTTTCTAAGGTCTTTGTTCATATAAAAACCTATCTAAGCTGGGCACCAGTGGCTCATACCTGTAATCCTAGCTACTTAGGAGGCTGAGATCTGAGGACCACGATTCAAAGCCAGCTGGGGCAGGAAAGTCTGTGACACTCTTTATCTCCAATAAACCACCAGAAAACTGGAAGTGGCACTGTGGCTCAAGTGGTAGAGTGCTCTCCTGCAGCTGAAGAGCTGAGGAACAGCACTCAGGCCCAGAGTTAAAGCCCCA
>NW_012267318.1:2004526-2013127 GCF_000151885.1 Dipodomys ordii | reverse complement strand
GGGGCTGGGAAGGTGGCTCAGTGGTAGAGTGCTTGCCTTGCATGCATGAGGCCCTGGGTTCGATTCCTCAGCACCACATAAGCAAAAAGAAAAAAGTCGGAAGCGGCGCTGTGGCTCAAGCGGTACAGTGCTGGCCTTGAGCTGAAGAGCTGAGGGACAGTGCCCAGGCCCAGAGTTCAGGCCCCACTACCGGACCCAAAAAACAAAAAAACAATTCAAAAGGTTGTCAGGGTATTATTTTAAAACACTTCCTAATCTCAAACACAGTATTTTTTTTTCTATGTGTCTAATCACTTAAGAAGTGATTAGAAAGTAGCACTGTAAAAGCTAACACAGTATTAAGGTCACGTCACATGATAATTTTTCTCCCAAATAAAGCCAGTAAGAATAAGGTATTCTCATTCTCCTTATGCAATGAAGTGCCCTTGATTGAAAATACATTGTAAAGTTACTGTAAATTCTTACTCCGGCCTCTCATTGATTGTTCCCAATTTTGCCAGGAGCCTAAACAGTCTTCCATTCTGAACCTCCTACAAAACATTTTAAAAAGAAAGAGAATGTTAATGTCCCAGCTAACTGAATATAAAAAGCAAAATTTACAAAAACTGGTATTCTATACCAGTATTACCTCTAAGAGTAAATTTTAGCATCCTTGCCTTTTGGTTATGCTTTTAAATACAGTATGTCCACTACATTCAACATTATATTCAAGTTGACCATGATTAAACTAATCCCCTTAAAACACAAAACAAAAACCTCAAGCTGGGCACCAGTAGCTCATACCTGTAACTCTAGCTACTCAGGAACTAAGGATCATGGTTTGCAAGCCAGCCCAAGCAGGAAAGTCCACATGACTCTTATCTCTGATTAAGCAACTCAAAATAGCCAGAACTAGAGCTTTGGCTCAAGTGGTAGAGTGCTTAAGGCCCAGGTACAGCAACCAGGTCTTGAGTTCAAACCCTAGGGGCCAGCATACATATACACACAAAACAAAAAAAACTACCAGATTTGTCATGTGACTAGTAAAACCATTAATTAAAAAAAAATGCCCAGCAGGGGGCTGGGAAGGTGGCTCAGTGGTAGAGCGCTTGCCTTGCATGCATGAGGCCCTGGGTTCAATTCCTCAGCACCACATAAGCAAAAAGAAAAAAGCCAGAAATGGCGCTGTGGCTCAAGTGGTAGAGCGCGCTAGCCTTGAGCTGAAGAGCTGAGGGGCAGCGCCCAGGCCCAGAGTTTAGGCCCCATGACCGGAACAACAACAAAAAAATGCCCAGCAGGTATCGGAAATTAAATTACTAAACATGCAATTTGTATCTTAGCCAATTAGGCACTATGTTCAGTAGAATACAAAACAAGGTTTAAGTAAGTCCACATTCTCAACTATACTCTTTACCTTTGCTAGATCTTCCTCAATGACATCATTTCTCATTTGAGCAGCGTCCAATTGAGTATAAAATCGAGCACCAATCATGGGCATGATATCATTTACACTTCGCATCCTATTTTGGTCAGTCAACAAATACCTAAATGGGATAAGGAGGAATCAACTGAATGCCCAACTTGCAATTAAAACAAAAGAAGACAACCCACAAACTCATAGCTACTATTACCAGCATATAATTCAAGTTCATTTATGAGACTTAAGTATTACTACTTTTCACTGAAGAATTTTAAGAATCAATGAAGAAATGTGTCTCTAACCTTCATTTTCACTTATTGTGGAGTGAGAAAGAAGGGAGAGGAGGGCGTACTTACACTTACCATTTAATTCCATTCTCAAAACCTTTATAACAATGCTATATGACTTTTTTAAAAGAGGATTCATGAAATACTGGGTAGCTATAGGAATGGAGATCTTTTGTTTTGGTCTCTAAAGGTTTTTATCAATGCCTTGCAAACTAACTTGTAGGCTAAGATCTTCCTACCTTCAGATCTTTAAGTGCATATGATTACACCCAACCAACACAGTTTTTAAAGCTAAAACTGGGTCTTCAATTTTGCTGCAACTTTTTGGGAAGTTCATTGCGTTCTGCAATTTTACTTACCAGTTGTCACAATACATTATTATTGTCTGTGAAGTCTTTATGTATTAATACATCAGAAAAAAGCAGTTCAACTTCTATCATTCTAAGTAAGGTGAAAAGTATCTCACATTTCAAGAGTTACCTGCTAGAACACAGTGATTCTTAATCACTACTGTTTCTTTTATAGGTAAATGATAAACTGTGTTCTTCATTAAAGCAGAATCTCAATCGTTCATTCTTCCACCAATATCTTACATATCATACATATTTTATATGTATCATGATACACACACACACACACACACACACACACACACACACACACACACACGCCCCCATCCTAGTTGAATACCTTCATAGAACTTATCACTATCTGAATATAACCTTAACTTGCTTAAATGTTTAATAATTTGGTAACCTCCCCATCAGAGTATAAGCTCTCAGAAGATGAAAGATTTTCATCTAATTCAAAACATTTAGCAGTCTTTCACTGGATAAATTATATCTAAAAGTAACAATTTGAATTAGCTATTCTTCTTCTATGACTACTGACATATCTATATTTGACTAATAATTAAAAGTTACTACCATGTGACTTTGACAAGCTATTTTCTCTCTGCATCTCAGTGTTGTTTCTAAAATGAGACTAAAAATGGAATCTGGTTTATAATTACCAAGAAAACTAAACTAATTCATCAGCAGTTCAAAAATACTTTATACATGCATGGTTTACTGTTCCATAAATTTTAAATTATAGTCATTATTGAAGTGTAAGGTTTATTAAGCAAAGTATCAAAAGAAAGTACAAAGAATAGCACCAAGTCCCATGTATCATAACCTAATTTCAATTAACAGATAGCCAATTTGTTGTAATAGCTATATCCTCTACCCACACTTAAAAAAAAGAAAGAAAAAATCTAGAGAATATAGCCCAAAATTATTTGTAGCAGCCTAGGTGTTGCAAGCTAAAATTAGGAATTATTTCATGATTACATATAAAACAAATATTTTTGAAAAGATCATCATCTTATCTGATTACCTATAGGATCCAGGCAGCCACTAGTTTCCAGTGCTGTCTCAAGCATGATACTTAGGACAGTTAACAAAGATTAAGTGTGCAGCCCCATCCACCATCCCCAATTTCATACCCCAGGGCTGGTCCAAAAAGATACTGGATCATCCAGGGCTACACAGAAAGATCAGAAGGGACAGCTGGAGCTAAAAGAGACTGTTGATTAGGATCAATAAGTTCTAATTGCTTCCAGGACATAATAAAAAAATTTTTCAGAGATTTCTAACATCTCTTTCCTAGAATAATTTACAATTATAATAAAAGTTGTGATTGTCCACCTTCTGGAATCTCCCAATTTAACATGTATCTGAGATGGGAAGAAATTCTTCTTGGTGATTCTGTGGTAATAGTACTGCATGGTGAATTTCTCTTATGCCATATTAATTTCAAACTTATATTGGCATAATCATATATCCCTCTGTACATAAGTTCTCTATAAATATGAAATTATACTGGAGGCTTATTTTGACAGCTTCCATGACAAGAGAATTGAGATTATGGAAATGTGGTCTGTACTGTCTAGTATATTAACCAGGAACAAACATGTGGCTACTGAGATCTTGAAATGTGGCAAGTATAGCTCTAGAACTAATGCTTCAGCCAGGCACTGGTGGCTCATGCCTGTACTTCTCAGGAGGCTGATCTGAGGTTTGAAGCCAGCCCCAGCAGGAAAGCCCACAAGACTGTTATCTCCAATTAACTAACACAACAGCCAGCATGGCTGAAAATGGTAGAGTACTAGTCTTGAGCAAAAGAGCTCAGAGACAATACCCAGTTCAAGGCCTGAGTTCCAACCTCAGGACTGGCACCAAAAAAACAAACAAACAAAAAAACCCTGGAGCTTTAATTTAAAATGTTAACTTTAAAGGGGCACATGTGGCTACCGAGCATTAGCACAGCTCTACAAAGTGCTCTTAAACATATCAGTTTATTAATTTACTCCAAGAAATATATACTTTGCAATAAAATAAATTACCAGTTGTCTTTTGCTTGAACAAAATCACTGTTGATAGGTACCTTATAAAAAATAAGCTCTCTAGGGGAAAAACAAAAGAGGAGGCAACAATGCTTGATAAGAAATGTACTCATTACCTTGCTCATATAATTGTAACCCCTCTGTACAGTATTTTCACAATAAAAAATATGAAAAAATAAGCTCTCAATTTTACATAATCATTAGATATGTTTTCTTATGTTTAACTTACAAGATCAGATTCTTCAGGTCAGAAGAGTAGTTGATTGTCACCAATTCCATGGCCTTCTGTAAATTCTCTCGCTGAATTCCTGCCAAAGAGTTGCAAGCCAAAGCCAACACAACTTTTCCTAATGATATCAGATCAGCTTGCTGACATGAAAGAATAAATATAACTTGTAACTTTCCCCCCACAGGCACATATTTTATATATTTAATACTATGTAGACAAACACTATTGTAAATAAAGTGCAGGACACTCATCAGAATTACCCAGTCTTACTAAAAAGGACTTTTGCATCTCTCCTCCAGAGTCTCGGGCTGACTTTAAAATTTATTATCTTTTTCTTAAGCAGTTATTCGAAGAAGTTTCAACATGTCAGTTTGCTGAGTGCTATGCATCAATGGTATCCCTTTTTTTAGAGTACTCAAGTAGTTCTAATGTAAGTAGTATAGGGTCATGTTTTAGGAAACATTATGCATTCATATGTCAATTACTTAATAACTACTTACAGTTTTCAAAAAAATTGTTTTTTACGTAAGTAGAGCCAATAGTCTTCTCTATTAAAACAAATTTATGGTTACTCTACACTTGTTTTACTATGATCACTGCAATTTAACAGATTCACATTTTTACTTTCCATGAATCACCTGATATGGTATAAAAGTAAAGAATTACTTGGAAGAAAAGTTATCCCCATACAAACACAAGCATTTATCTGATTTACTCTTTGGAACGCCAAAATGGATACACATTTCAATGACATCTTACCCGTTCCCAAATAAGACTATTTTTACTTACAATAGATCTTGAGCACTCAAACTACCTTCTTCATACTTAAAAACATTTTTTTTAATTACTGGGAGGCTTTCCTCTAAAAAGATTTTCAAAAGATCACTAATTGAGATAAGCTTTCTACCACCTATTCTAACACTAGAAAACACAATAACTACACCAAATAATTCTATTATTAGATAACCTGTCACATGCCTAGCAGAATGCAGGTGCTCTAAGCATTAAATAATCTAAAGTGATTTCCACCAAATCTTTCTATAAATCTTTGAAAATCTGAGATCTTGTCTGAACTGTTGAAGACATGCTCATCAACCAAGAATTGGTTTATAATAAGGATTTTTTTTAACCTAGCTGTATACGACTACCCTATTTAGAAAGCCATGTTTTTAAGAAAATGCTAATGAAATGCTGGCACCACATGGCTATCCATAACAACATTCTACCTGAATAAGAAATAAGCCCTATCTTTACTAAAATAACATTTTTAAAAAGTTCATCTGAAACTAGTATTTGTCAATCTGATATTTAGCAAATAAGATGCTTTAATCACTTTTTAAAAACCTGGTAAAATAAAATACTTTTAATCTATCAAAAAGATGTCAAAAGATTTAAGTGAGGGTTTGGAGCCCAGGTGGCAGAAGGAAAGGCAGAATGGGAAGGGGCCCTATCACTGAAATTATCTCCCAGAAGGACTCCCCCTTCAATCATACTAAGATCAAGTACAACTTTCTCATTATTAATTACAGAAATCTTGGCCTAGAGAAATAAGAGCTCATGGCCGGATGACAGTGGCTCATGCTTGGAATCCTAGCTACTCAGAAGGCTGAGATCTGAGGATTGCAGTATGAAGCTAGCCCAGAAAGTCCATGATACTCATACTCTTATCTCCAGTTAACCACCAGAAAACCAGGTGCTGTGACTCACTTGCGTTGAGCTGAAGAGCGCGGGGGCAGGCCCTGAGTTCAAGCCCCACGACCAACAACAACAACAAAAAATTAAGAGTTCGAGTTCGTGTGCATCAATGCTGTACTGCACAGTTCTATAGGTGTTTCAATCCAATGTATTCAGAAAGAAAACTGAAGGTGGTTACCAAGCATTGGAACAACATGCAACCTCCTGGATGGATTTACACCAGAATTCTACAAGGACTTCAAAGCAGAGCTCATACCAATACTCCTCCAACTCTTCAATGAAATTGAAAAAGTTCACTACCAAACTCATTCTATGAAGCCATCATAAACCTCATCCCAAAACCAGACAGGGACTCATCAAAGAAAGAGAACTATCGACCCATTTCTTTGATGAACATCGATGTAAAACTTCTCAACAAAATCTTGGCCAATCTACTTCAACAATTCATCCAAAAAAATCATACACCATGAACAAACAGGATTCATTTCAGGGATGCAAACCTGGTTCAATATACGCAAATCAATTAATATAATTAATCACATCAACAAGAACAAGGATAAGAACCACATGGTTATCTCAATAGATGCAGAAAAAGCATTTGACAAGATCCAACACCCCTTTATGATGAAGGCTTTGGATAAACTAGGAATCCAGGGAACATTCCTCAATACAATAAAGGCTGTATATGACAAATCTATAGCCAGCATTATACTTAATGGTGAAAAATGAAAGCCATTTCCTCTTAACTCAGGAACCACTCTCTCCACTTCATTTGAATATTAGAATGCCTAACTGCAGCAATAAGACAAGATACAAACATAAAAGGGATCCAAATAGGGAAAGATGAAGTAAAATTACTCTCCCTCTTTGCAGATGGCATGATCTTGTATTTAAAAAAAATCCCATGACTCCACTCCCAAATTACTCGAGCTGATTCAAAACTTTGGCAAAGTAGCAGGGTATAAAATTAATCCTCAAAAAGTAATAGCTTGGGCTGGGAAGGTGGCCCAGTGGTAGAGAGTTTGCCTTGCATGTATGAGGCCTTGGGTTCGATTCCTCAGCACCACATAAGCAAAAAGAAAAAAAAAAGCCAGAAGTGGCGCTGTGGCTCAAGTGGTAGAGTGCTAGCTTTGAGCTGAAGAGCTGAGGGCCAGGCCCAGGCCCAGAGTTCAGGCCCCATGACTGGACCCCCGCCCCCCCCCCCAAAAGTAATGGCTTTCCTGTATGCCAACAGTGAGAAGAGCGCGGCTGAAATCAGGAAAAGCAACTCCATTCATAATAGCCCCACAAAATATAAAATACCTAGGAATTAACTTAACCAAAGAAGTGAAGGACCTCTATGATGAAACTTTAAAAACTTGAAAAAGGAAATCAAAAGAGAACTTAGAAAGTGAAAAAACCTCCCATGCTCCTGGATTGGAAGGATCAACATCGTGAAAATGGCAATACTTCCCAAGGCTATCTACAAACTCAATGCACTATCTATCAATATTCCAACCTCATTCTTCAGGAAAAAGAAGAGACAATCCAAAAATTTATATGGAACAATAAAAGACCCCGAATAGCAAAAATGATCCTTAACAGAAAGAATAGTATTGGAGGAATATCAATACCAAATTTTAAACTCTACTACAAAGCCATAGTAATCAAAACAGCTTGGTACTGGCACAAGAACAAACCTCAGGACCAATGGAATAGCACTGAAAACCCAGAAAGGAACCCACAGACCTATAGCCACCTAATCTTCGATAAGGGAGCTAAAAAATAGAATGGAAGAAAGACAGCCTCTTCAGTAAATGATGCTGGCAAAATTGGTTAATCACTTGTAGAAAACTAAAGCTAGATCCTTATATATCACCCTGCCCAGAATCAACTCCAAATGGATCAAAGACCTCGGAGTCAAACATTACAGGATGGAATAACAGAATCAACTCCAAATGGATGTTGGAATCAAAGCAGACACCCTAAAAACATTGCAGGACGGATTAGGAGAAACCCTAGGTCTCCTTGGCACAGGCTGAAATTTTTTTAATAGAGACACCCAGATACACAAATAATCAAACAAAGATTGGACAAATGGGATTGCATGAAGTTGCAGAGCTTCTGCATGTCAAAGAACATAGCTAGCAAGATCAATAGAAAACCCCCAGATTGGGAGAAGATCTTCACTAGCCATACAACAAACAAGGGTCTCATATCTAAAAATATACCTGGAACTCAAAAATTAAGTCCTCCAACAACAAATTCTCAAAGAAACAACTGCTCAATAAGTAAGTGGGCTAAAGACTTAAAGAGAAACTTCTCTGAAGAGGAAAGAGGGATGGCCAATAGACACATGAAGAAATGCTCAACCTTTCTAAGCCATAAAAGAAATGCTAATCAAAACAACATTGAGATTCCACCTCACCCCAGTTAGAATGGCTATAATCAACAACTCTAATATAAATAACAGATGCTGGAGGGGATGTGGACAGAAAGGAAACCCTACTGCATTGTTGGTGGGAGTGTAAGCTTGTTCAACCACTTTGGAAAGCAGTATGGAGGTTCCTCAAAAGACTCCACATAGAGCCGGGCGCTGGTGGCTCACGCCTGTAATCCTAGCTAC
>NW_012267318.1:1937928-2001571 GCF_000151885.1 Dipodomys ordii | reverse complement strand
GGACGAAAGGACGAAAGGACGAAAGGACGAAAGGACGAAAGGACGAAAGGTCAAAAACAAATGCTTCAGCCCAGTGCTGGTGGCTCACCCATTATCCTAGCTACTCAGGGGGCTGAGATCTGAGGATGGTGATTCAAAGACTCTTATCTCCAATTAACCACCAGAAAATTGGAAGCAGCGCTGTGGCTCAAGTGGTAGAGGGCTCGCCTTAAGCTGAAGAGCTCAGGGACAGCACCCAGGCCCAGAGTTCAAACCACACAGTTGAGCTCCCTCCCATCCCCTCAAAAAACAAAAACAAAAACAAAAACAAAAAAAAAAACAAATGCTTCAAATCCAGAACTTCTTATACACAAAACATTAAAATTTTCTTATACTGACAGCTGTATATCCTAATGTGAAACACTACACTGCAAAGTGCATAAGATGAAATATTTGTGTTTCTTATACAGATTAATCAAGATGAAAGCAACTATTTTTATTCCTCATTACAGATTTTTTCCCCCTTTACTTTTACAGTACTAGGGATCTAACCCAGGGTAGGTTTGGTAGACAAGAATCTTACCACTAAGCTATATCCGGGACAGGTTATTTCCCAGTAATTTAACCATAGTAATAATAAATAGGAAAACAGCAAAAACACGTGGTGTCTAAGTTAAACAATATTACAATGAGGTTAGAGGACAAAATACAAAAAGGGAGTGACAGTTCTTTATTAAACAAAAACTTAGAAAAAAACAGCAATTTATTTAGAAAGTAGTTCTAAACTTATTAATTGGTAGTAGGACAAGTGACACAAAATTAAAAATAATAGTTCTAATTAAAGTGAAAGATTAGTCATTTAAACTATTGTTAATCCATTCATTCATTATTGTAATTGTTTTACAGTATGCAACCTTAGAAGATTTTCTAATTGTATATATTTTAAATATATACATGAATATACATAAATACCATGAATCTTGAATTGTCTTTAATTCTGTATACTTTAAATCTATAAGCTATTCTTTACACTAAGTACATCACTGTGACTACTCAAAATAAAGTCTAGTTTTAAAACTGGAAATAATTTAAAATAAAAATTTAAGATTTTAAAAAGCTTTAAGAAAGTATCCATGTTAATTCTTACTCACCTGGTACTGAGCCATTAATGCCAATGGATTATTGTTTTGACTGTTATCAAAGGTTAAAACATCAAAAACTCCAACACAATTTACTCGCAACCTTTAAGGACCAGACAATTGAAATAATTAAGATGTGTTTCTTACTATATGCTAACATTAGAAAAGAGTTCAAAATACTATTTATTCTAACCGCTATCCCCACCTCACTCCCACATAATTTCCACCAACCATTTTAGAGGTAAGGAAATTAAGGCTCAACAATATCAGGTGATGTGCCTCCAAATATAAAGAAACGGATAAAGCCAGGATGGAAATTAATATATATATTTTTAAATTAACAATTTAGATTTTTTTTACCACCCCAAGATCTTTATTGGTTATACATGAAAAGTAACCAGTTAGCTTGCTAACACTTGCTAAAAATGTACCAGACATTACTCTAAGCATTTTTTCACATATTCATTCATTTCTTAAGAATTCATGAAACAAGCATCTGAAAAATAACAAAAATGTAGTAAATAATAGTATCTGTCTAATGAACTTGTGGAGGCACAGAGAAGTTGATTAATCTGATACATAAACAGTAATTAACAAAGCCAGGATAAAGACCCTGGGAACCTGCTATGCAATTCAAGCCAATCCTCAGAATTATAGCATCTCAAAACTCTGGAGAAGGCATGATCTATGTTATTTAATTATATCATTCTCAAAGCATGGGACTCAAGTGGCAGCAACAGCATCAAAGGTATTTTGTGTGTGTGTGTGTGTGTGTGTGTATGTGTGTGTGTGAAAACATGCTTTCATTTTATTTTACTGGGGGAGGTTGATAACTGAGTTGTGTGGTCACTCTCTAACGCTTTTGTTTTTTGTGGGTTTTTTTTGCTTTGATTATTATCGTTTGCATAATCTTTTTTATTTTTATTTTGGTGAAAATACCATACAGAGGGGTTACAGTTACATGGGCAGGATAATGAGTGAATTTCTTATCAAGCATTGTTGCATTTCTTAAAAGTACAAATTCTTGGCTGGTCACGACTAGTGGCTTAGACCTGGAATCCTGGCTGCTCAGGAGGCTGAGATTTGGAGGAGTTGAAGGATTGCAAAAAATAGTATGTGAGACTCCATCTCCAAAATAATCAACAAAACTTGTTCTCGAGGCATGACTCAATGTCAGAGTGCCAGGTGAGAGCAAGCAAGCCAAGAAAGAGCAATGCCTTGAGTTCAAACCCTGGTACTAGCAAACAAACAAACAAACAGGCCCTACTGCAGACTTACCAGCTCTGAAGGTAGAGCCCAACAATCTGTAGCTAAGCCCTCCAGTAGACTCTGACTCATGCTATAATAATTTGAAAGCCATGATACTACATGAGAAAGTTGTACTGACATTACTTCTCTACTCTTCTAACATTGAAACCCAAAAAATCTTACTGACCCTTGCCAAGATTCCTGGATAATTTTGTTAAGACATTTTGTTAAGACTGTGATCTTTTTAAGAAACTTACGAATGTACTTAACAGTCACAGCAGTTCTTTTGGTTGAAATATAAAAAGGTAGAATTAAAACAAATCATCGCCAGGTGCTGGTGGCTCACACCTGTAATTTTAGCTACTCAGGAGGCAGAGATCTGAGGATTGTGATTCAAAGCCAGCCCAGCTAGGAAAAGTCCAATTATCTCCAATTAACCACCAGAATACTAGAAGTGGCGCTGTTGCTCAAAGTGGTAGAGTATAGCCTTGAGCAAAAGAGCTCACAAATAGCACCCAGACCCTCAGGTCAAGCCCCAGGAACCGCCCCCCCCCCCAAAATCATTCTTTATTCACTGTCATAAGTTTAAGTTGGATAGTTAATAAAGAAATCTAAACACAAAATGTGAGTACCTTGTTTTGCCAGTAATCAGAATTTTTGTTGGGTCCATTACTCGACATGCTAGGCCTGCTGTGTGAATGGTACGCAAAGCAGAACTCAATTGGACAATATATGCCCAAATGAGAGATTCTGGCAATAATCCAGCATGCTGTCTGGGCAATGGTCCGTCATGTTGACCTACAAAGCAAATAAAGAATGACATCTTCCCATAGGTAATCAACTAAATAGGAAATAGCTAACCAATTAACAAAGAAAATTTAATTATGTTCATGGTATGTATTTGCAATTTCAGTGTATTAGTAGGAATTTATCAAACAAACAAAAAGGTTCCTATGATTGACATAGAGCAGAGCTTTAAGTGAAATGTTAAATGTTATTCCTGGGATCAAAATGATTCAACAATAAACAAGAAGTATTTAAATAACTACTACTGCTGGGTACAATCCACTACTCAGGAGGCTGAGATCTGAGGATTGTGGTTTGAAGCAAGCCTGGGTAGAAAAGTTCATGAGACTAAGAAAGACAAAAGTGGCTAGGTACCGTGGCTCGCGCCCATAATTCTAGCTACTCAGGAGGCTGAGATCTGAGGATCATGGTTCAAAGCCAGCCCAGGCAGGAAAAGTCCGTGAGACTCTCACCTCCAATAAACCATGAGTGGCTCAAGTGGTAGAGTGCTTGCCTAGAGTTGAAGAGCTGAGAGACAGTGCCCAGGTCCAGAGTTCAAGCCCCATGACCAACCAAAAAAAAGAAAAAGAAAAAAAAGACAAAAGTGGAGCTGTGGCTCAAGTGGTAGAGTGCTAAGTCTTGAGCATCCAGGCTCAGAGTCAGGAACAGCCAATCAATCAATTGATCAATCAATCAATCAATCAATATTAATATATGAGATTGAAGAATGTGGTTAAGGTTGTAGAGCACCTGCCTACTAGCAAGTACAAGTTCCTGAGTTCAAATCACAATACCATAAAAATTAACCAATTATGATTAAAAAGAGGTGTAGAGGTGAGTATTTAGAATGTGCACAATTCTGGCCTATATTACCATTCGGACTTGTGCAAATTGTTCATGTGGGGCTGGATGGAAACAGAAGTCTCTGCTATCACTTTTATCTGTTCTCTTTTCAACTTCACACAAATGTAAATATGTCATTGGTGTAGAAAAATAAAACACAAAGCCGGGCACAGGTGGCTCACACCTGTAATACTAGCTACCTATTCAGGAGGCTGATATTCGATATCAGCCTGAGCAGGAAAGTCTGTTCTCCAATAAACCACTCAGAAAACCGGAAGTGGGACTGTGGCTCAAGTGGTAGAGCTTGAGCTGAAGAGCTGAGGGACAATGCCCAGGCCCAGAGTTCATGCCCCACCAAAAAAAAAAAAAAAGGTGTGTGTGTGTAAAATCTGATCTACTCTGAAAATTAATAATTTGTACTCTTAAGAACTCTTAGCAACTCTGACATGACTACCTGCATTTTAAAAATTAGTTTTATTTCTAATAATGTGACTTTACATTAGTATATTTAAATTAATGCATAATACATAAATTAGTTTATTCCTAATAATGTGAATGTAAAAAGAATTAAGTAATATTAAGAAACAGTAGGTGCTTAGGTGTTACAAAAATTGAGGGATGAAGGAATGGTACCAGCTTATTAGCTGGCAAGCCTGCTAATAAGGGGGGAAATTCTAAGATACTTTATAAAATACTGGAGAAAGAATTGATGAAAATATCATCATTCGTACATCAATTGCTGGACACAAAATAATGGAATAAGTTTTTATTTTAAGCTGGAAAAAAATGCTATGAAGGAAGGAATGGTTTATCTGTCAGTATCTGGAGTGAACTCAGAGTAGATAGAAGCAGTTGCTACTGGTATTGGGTCACTGCCCAGACATTCTACAATGTGTAGGAGAGCTTCCACTAAAACCATTATGTATTCCAAATGTCAACAGTGCTGAGGGTTAAAACCAGCTATAAATTAAAGCCAACAGTCACTTCACAGGTGTTATTACTAAAATAAATTTGAACAACCATATTTGTCTATAGGAAAAGTTATACCACATCCCCTTCAACAAAATCATGCATGTGTCTGCAAATGATATGGCAAAAGGAAAAAGCTGACCACACAACCAGACCAGATTTTAATGTGAAACAGCCATATAACCACAACTTACTTTTTCAACTGTCAGTAGGCAAAAAGTAAGGTCATAAGCAAGCAGAAACTTTTAAACAAATAGTATTTAAAGGAGGCACAATCTGAAAGATACTATAATGTGAACTCAAAAATTTGCCTCTTCTTTTTAATTTCTGTAATGTATGTTTTTAAGACAATCTTTAAAAGATTAAAAAACCAGAAAATAACATACTTTCTCCAAAACTGTTTACCTTTTAAATAAGCAAATATAATTAAAGTATTTTGGTTCTTTACAAAGTTTTGATTATAAAATGTTCAAGTAAATACTGAGGTTAAAAAAAACCCACTCCATTGTTATGTCAAGTTCTTGAAAATCATTTTTTTCTTTCCCTCCCTCCCTCCTTTCCTTCCTTCCTTTCTTGTTTTTTTGTCGGTTGTGGGGCTTGAACTGTAGGGCCTGGGCGCTGTCCCTGAGCTCTTCAGCTCGAGCAGATAGCACTCTACCACTTGAGCCACAGTGCCACTTATGGCCTTTTCTGTTTATGTGGTGCATGCCAGGCAAGCATTCTACCACTGAGCCACCTTCCCAGCCCCGAAAATAATTTTCTGAGTAATAAGTATCCCTTTATTTATTGGCAGCCACTTTAAAAACTGATTATATTAACAAAAAATGTTTTTCTTGACTTGATGAAGCAGTCATTTCCTGAAATGTTAAGTAAAACAGTGAACAATATCTGTAATAAAATGTTAAAATTAGGGGCTTGGAAGGTGGCTCAGTGGTAGAGCGCTTGCCTTGCATGCATGAGGCCCTGGGTTCGATTCCTCAGCACCACATAAGCAGAAAAAGCCAGGAGTACCGCCTGAGCTGAAGAGCTGAGGGACAGTACCCAGGCCCAGAGTTCAGGCCCCACAACCAACAAACAAAACAAAACAATGTTAAAATTACCTGTTTTTGTTTTTTACTATTTTTATCCCAACAAAAAAGATTACATGGGGCTGGGAAGGTGGCTCAGTGGTAGAGCGCTTGCCTTGCAAGCCTGAGGCCCTCGGTTCGATTCCTCAGCACCATATAAGCAAAAAGAAAAAAAGCCGGAAGTGGCGCTGTGGCTCAAGTGGTAGAGCGCTAGCCTTGAGCTGAAGAGCTAGGGGACAGCGCCCAAGCCCAGAGTTCAGGCCCCACAACCAGACCCAAAAAAAAAAAAAAGATTACATGTTTATTTTTCTTCAGGAATGTAAATGTCTAATTGTTCAGTTTTATTATAGAACTAAACTCTAAAAGTATCTACAGTGTTAGCTTTAAAAAATTCTCTTTAAGTCAGTAGCCTAACAAGGATAAGATAAAACCTGAATTGTCTGTCTTCTTCTATTTTGACATGGATACTTTTAAACAAAAGCTTATGTTTAAGAAAGTAATCATACAAATATCCTCTTGTCACACTAGACTCTAAGAGAATCTAATTATATTGATCAAATATAAAAACATGAGTATTTAAAATAAATCAAAGATACTATGTAACAAAATAATAAGAGCCAAACAATGCTAAAGGAGAAAAAATAAACCAAGAACACAAAGGAATATACCATAGATTTGTCATGTTTGTTCTGGTTGTGAAGCCATAAATACTTTGTCTTTTCAAGTCAACTTTATTCAAAAAGCATTATAATTTAAAAGAAAACTTTGGGGGGGGGCACCGAGGGGTAGGGGGAGACACTAGGGCCTAGTAAAGATTAGGCTGGTATATAATACCACCTGTGTCACACCTACAACCCTTTTTTGCTTTATCCTCCCCACCCCACACATAGGATATCAAATTTATGTCTTGGCTATTCTGGAATGTAATCATCCTATTTATGCTTACTATTTATGCTGAGATGACAGGCATGTACCACCGTGCTCCCCTTTCTGACTGGTTGAGTTAGGGGCTTGCTAGCTTTTTGTCAAGGCCAGACTTAAAAAAAACATAGTTCTCCTGATCTCTACCTGTCAAGGAACTAAGATTACAGGTGTGAACTACTACACTTGACTTAACTTTGGATTAGCAAAGCTCTTTGTTAACGTATTCCTAGTTATTTCAAACATCAGATATCTATGACTTTTCCAACACATCGATAGCTCAGAAAAGATACAACACAATATTTTCTAACTTGTCACAGATCAATCCTATCTTTGAGATGTTTCTTTTTTTAAAAGAAGGATCTTAAACTGAATGCTTACATGGATAGATGTGTATTACTTTTCCACAGAGCAAAAGCATTTGTCAACATATAGTTGCTTGCATCTTTTTCTTACCCCACTTTCTCTTTGTGAAATAGGCATCAGCATTAGGGTCATTAAAGTGTCTGCTCATCATAGTTTCTCCTCCAGCATGGAAATCATAGGCAAACACAAGAGCTTAAAATAAAACACAAACTCTTGTTACTGAAATACGACTTCAGATAATGAAGCTTACCAGCAGGAAAATTTCAGTACAAGTTACTCACAAGGCTCGGAAAATGCTTTAGTGGTAAATACTTCACGAAGGGTTACAATATTTGAGTGCTGGATTTTTTTCCACATATCAACCAATACCATACACTTTGTGTTAACAAGACGAAAACCTAAAAAAGAAAATTTTCTACTATAATAAAGTGTAAATGGCACCACTCTGGTATTTCTATCATAAATGTAAATTGTATGTTATCCATTGATAAGATAATAAACACATTTATTATCCTTTAAATTTACATACTAAATAAATCGGTATATTCAAGAAGGTTGGAATAATCTTAGCCTGAACAGTAAGATTATAAAAAGAAAAATTTATCTTCCTTACCATGTATCCTTCGAAGGCAATATGGCAGATCATCTTTGCTATTTACAGCTTTGTAGCAAGATGTAATATATCCAAAATTACTTGATTTTTGTATCCGGTTTGGGGGTGGCAGTGGTTCTAGAGGGAATAGGCTGTGGTAGCTGTCAACCTCTGTAGGGACTGCTGGAGTAATTCAAGGTAATTTTCAATTGCAGATATTCATAAATCTCTCACAGTAAGAAGAAAACAAATCTAGTATAAACCATTTAGATGTCACAACAAGCCTGCATTATGGAAGTGTTGATAGTTGTAACAATTTTATACTATACTTATAGCCTTAGTAAATATAGGCATTATAAAACAGTCAAAGAACAATAAGGTTCATACACTCAAAAATATTTCCTGTATGTCATCAAATAGCACACTTTTTGTTTCTAAGAAATAACTATTAACAGACCAATGATGAGAAGATGAATACTGAAAAAATTATTAGAAAGTATCACTTGAGATATAAACACCTATTAGTCAACAGTGTAGAAAGGAAGCTTCTCTGATAAAAGGGCAGCAGTAAGACTAGCAAATTGAAAGACACAGAAAAACTGCCAAAAGCGTGGAGGCAAGCAATAGCTGGCAAAGAGAATAGCTGGGCAGCAGAGAACTGTAATACTTAAGGCCTTGGTACAAGGAGCTGTAATACTAAGGGTCCCCAACAGTAGAAATACTCCTCCCACCACAGGATAGGTAACATTTTGCAAACAGAGATCTTTCTTGGGGCAGGAGCTATAGAAGCTTTGCAAACTCAAGAGACCTGTACCCAGTACCAATACCTTAATTGTCAGGAGTCTCATACCTGACTCCTGTGCTGCTATCTGAGCAGTCAAAGGCTCAGGGCTGGCTGTTACTGCCACTGTTAACCACTGGTGCTGCAACATCAAAAGGGTCTAGAATAACGCTTTACCTACCTACAATTTTTATTTTGGTGGATCAAAAGAACCACCCTATAGGTGGGCAACACATGGATTCGTATCTTAACAGTAAACATGGGCAGACCTTCAAACAATTAACATATGCCTGCTGTCATCTTTGACCATTTTTCTATTAAGCTCTTTGTGTTCTTTTTGATATGTAACAGAATTTTTATATTCTTTCTCATTTGTACAGACTGCAAATGGCTTTTCCAAGGTATTAATTATTCATTGTTGTTTTGGGGGGCTTTTTATTTTAATAAAAATACAAATTGTCCCCCTCCCTCTATCTCCTTCTGGCGGTAATACTAGTTAGTGTCTGAACTCAGGACTTGCTAGACTGGTAAGATACTGCCATGCCTCCAGCTCTGTTTTTCACTGGCTACTGTTAAGATAGGTTTCTTTTCCTACCCTTATCAGAGTGATCTACCTTTAGACCCATGCTACCATTGCAGAAAGTATGTTAAGACTTTGTCTCGTCTGGCCTGGCAATGTGATTGTAAGCTTCCCACACAGCGTGGAATGGTAACTGTGTACCACTCACTCAGTTATACGTTGAGAAGGGATCTCACAGACTTCTCTGCCCTCACTGGCCTTAAACCAATACTTTCCTATTCTCAGACTTTAAAGTAGCTATGATTACAGATGTTAATCACCAGTATTTGGTTTGTCAGTATTTTCTCCTTTGTGTCATATACAAGAAATCTTTTCCAATTAAAATATTAAATCTATTCACTTCTGTTTTGTAGTAGAGTCTTGGGAGTTTTTTAGGTATATAAATTCTTAATCTAAATTAGTCAAATTTTAAATGTAATTTATAATTGATCTAATTTTAGCCTCTCTACATTAAAATACCATTACTGAAAATGGTTTTCTTTTCTCAATGTGTCCCCGTTAATACACAATGTATCTAGGGTCTCTAGTCTGTTTCATTAACCAACTGATCTAATTCTGTATCCCTATCACATTGTTTTGGTTATTACAGACTTGATGCAAGCCTCTGTTCTTTCAATACACACTATAAACTTTTTATTTTATATAACAATAGTTATAAAGTACTTTGGGTAGTTCTGGCTCCTTAGTCTTTCAAAAATTATTATATTCCATGATAAACATTATTAAATCTTGACTAGAATTATACTAAATATAGATGAGTTACAAAAACACACCTTAATCATCATCATCTTCCTTATCTGGAGTACCTCACTGCTGTTGTTCCTTTTTTTTCTTTTAATGTAACACAGCCTACTAACCTTCCTCCTCTTCTTTCCCCATTGAAATGTTACCTACCCTTAGTTATATTATTTGGTATTGATATTACAATTATATTTGAAGTTCTGGGTACCAGTCTATAGAAATTCAACTGATGTTAATTTTCCATGTATCTATTTTTCTAAATGCTATTATTTCAAATAAATTATAGTTGTATGATTTATAAATAAAAGGCTTATTTTTATTTTTTTACTTAACTAGAGCCTCATTATTGAAAAGATCAGTCACAAGACATAATAGTCAAAGATATTCCTTTTAAGTCTTTAGCAATCAAGTTAACACACATTGGTTTACACTGAATTCTTGATTACAATCAGGTATTTTGAGATACAGTAATTAACTTACATAAAGTAAGCTAAGGTAGGAAATTTAACACTCAAAGAATCATTATGGGACAGTCAGAAAAACAAGGTTTAAATCCTAACTTGGGCTGGGTTTGTAGCTCAGTGGTAGAGTACGTGCCTAGCAAGGACTGCCCTTGGTTCAATCTCAACACAGGGATATAGGTGGGTAGGAAGGTGGGTGGGTGGGTGGATAGGTAGGTAGATAGATCCTAATTCAGCAAAACATTTTAAGTCATTAGTCATACAGATAAGGTACTTAAACTATTTCACTTTTTCCCACATGTAAAATAGAGAAAAAATAATATGCTTATGAGGAATAAAAGATAGGAGGTACATTTTGAGCAGCACACAGTAAAATCAAATGTAATAGTTATTCTGCTTAATAAACTATCAGCCATTAATTTTCAGGACATGATACTACTGAAGTATCCTGTCAATTCTAAAGTTATACAATTAAAAAATGTAATCTAGAATACTGTTAGAATTAGTTGAAATAAACTAGATAATCAAGATAACTAGATAAGTTTGGAATGTTTCTTAGTAATATATAAAGCATACACTAATAATTATAGTACCCTTTTAAAATGAACATTGTCTCAACAAGGATTTTTACCTGGCATGTCTGCTTGATCAATTTGAGCCATTGTTATTAAATGTCTGTTGATAAGCTCCTAAGAAAAGGAAACAAGTATATTGATATTGAAGAAATCCTGAAACCTAGATTTCCCAGTAATTAAGTAATAGGAGAATTAATTTTCCTTTTTGTCAATAACAAACCAGACCAACACTAGATTTTCTTATATTTTTATAACTATACAGTTTATTTTGAAAAGATTGTCAAACTAAACACCAAAGTTACCTGTTTGCCTAAAAGTTACTAAATGCTGATGAAAGAATTACTAACATACATTACAACACACCAACATAACAGGAACCATTGCAATTTATAAAACCTTTTCATACTTACATCAATTTTTGAAATTTGAGCTGCTTAGGTACGAAAACATACTTCTCTACCAACCAAAGATAAACTGCACTCCCTGTATAGAATGAAATTCTTAACAACAAAGTGGTTCAAATGTGAGCAAATAAACTGACTCCTATTAAATAATTAGACACAAAGCAACAAGTATTAAGAATGCTAAAGATTTATTCTACCAATCTTATCTTTTTTTGCAGTAACTTTTAAAAAACATATTTTTATTTCCTGTAGGTAGTTGTACAGAGGAGTTGCCATTCAACAGAAAGGTTTATGCATACAATGTATCTTGATCAATGTCAACACTGATATCTACCACTCCCACCCCACCCCTTTACTCACCTTTCTTAATTTTTAGGTTATGTATTGAATTTTGCCATTTATTTGTTGTTGTTGTTTTGGTTTGGTTTGGTTTTTGGCCGGATGCACTCTACCACTTGAGCCACAACACCACTTCTGGAGGTAACAGACTTTCCTGCCCAGGCTAGCTTTCAACTATGACCCTCAGATCTCAGCTAGGATAGCTACCAGTGCCCAGGCTCAATGTTATGCCATGTAACAAAGCAATTTATGTATACAATGCATCTTGATCCTCCCTTATTTTTTGTTATTATTTTGTATTTTAAGGCAAGTTGTAGCCCACGCTGAACTCAAACTAATATGATCCTCCTGCATGAGCCTCTATAGTGCTGGATTACATGTGTGCAATTCCACACCTTACTTCTATCTGTTAAATATACAAATGTGCACTATGAGTAAACTGAGCAGAGGAGCTGCTATCAATACACCTATTGTGACTCTGCAAGAGCCAAGGTCAGCCAGGTACAAGGCAGTATAGAGCACTGCTGAGCATGCAACATGCCAAGGAGACCACATTGTACAGGTCTGTATTCAGAGTCTGACCTTCAGGTCATTATTACTTCATTGTGTTATATTTTGTTCTTCCATATATACTTGTTCCACTATTTCACAATGGGGGCAAAGTGAGAAGTTCAAGTAGTCAATTATTCCCCAAACTAAATAAGACATTTATTCTTCTATAAATACAACTAATTGTCACCTACAATTATTTTTTAAGAAAAAGTCAGCTGAAGAAACAATTGGTCTGAACCTAAGGAATACTACCATACTTGGGCACAGGACTGGTAGGCAGGTAGTTTTTGGCTGTGGGCAGTGCTAGCACAGTATGCCAGCCTAAAGTTGGAGTCCTTCCCTTAATAAGGATATTCAATAATGTGTTATTTTTGTGGATTAGAACTCCCAAGACATTCAAATTTAGCTTTGCAGTTTTTACCTTGATTACTGTTTCTATTCAAATTTCTCAGATTGCTTTCATCCATACACAGTATACAATGGAAGGGGGCAAACTCTTTTTTAGTAACCTGTCAGGCAACATGACTCATGGAGATACCATGCTTCCTCATGTAGCTCTGTTCTGGATAATCAGGAGGGTTTCCCACTCCTTATATGGATATGGCCATGCGGGCTATCCTCCAATTATCTGAAACATTTTGGTCAGCTCCAAGTTTTCTGAAAATTTTCTGCAATGGGTGACTGGCAAATATTACCCAGACACATGAATAGCATGGACCTGGGACTGCGTTCCACCATCTTCCCGTGTGGATGCCAGTCCTCAAAGACTTCTGGGGTGGGCACTTTTTAATATTACTAACTCAAAGTCATATTTCTAAAGATGTTAAAATATCTAAATCCCAAGCACTAAGTATCAGTGGCGCACACCTGTGATTCTGGCTACTCAGGAGGCTGAGACCTGTGGATAGTGGTTTGATGCCAACCCCAGCAGGAAAGTCTTTAGGAATCATATCTCCAATCAGTCATAAAAAAATGCAGGAAGTGGAGATGTGGCTCAAGCCGTATAGTACCAAACTTGAGTGAAAAAGCTAGGGACAGCACCCAGGGTGAATTCAAGCCCAATACTCACACAACTCCCACATGTATGTATGGTATGTATGTGTGTATGTATGCATGTATGTTTTAGTTCTGATATATCACAAACCTTAAGACTAGTAAATTCTATGGACGAAAACCACAAGCCCACTACTACTAAGTTGATAAATTCATTCTAAAATCACCGCACAATGTCTAAGGAGATAACTTAGTAATAGAACACTTGTTTTCTAACTCCAGCATTGGGGGAAAAAAAGAGACAATGATTGTACTAGTCAAACCTATTTCTTCAAAGCAAAACTATTTCTTAATGAGTATAAAATGAAACTCTAGATATAAAATATCTAGTTATTATTGAAAAAACAAAACTGATTAGGTCACTTTAATGCCAAAATACCTACTCCAAATCTATACCTGCTAGCGAAAAACTTTAGAAGTCATTTAATTATACATATACTTCTAAAAGTCTTTTCAATACAAAGGAAATAAAGTACAGAAGCCTGTATAAAAAAGTTATCCTATTATTTTCTATTTAGTGCATTATTATTTTAACTTCCAGAAAACAGACCTTAAGTACGTATAAATAAAATACATTCTAAATTCTGTTTGCTTTAGAACAACACATATGACTACACATTCACTCTCTCTCCTACAAATTCTGAAAGCATACCTGTCGGAGTTCATCGGCCATGAAGAATGAAGGTGCATTTGCTTTGGGTTGCATATACGCAACATGAGGTGCAGTTGGAGGATAAATATGATAGTTTGGAAATACCTAAAAAAAAGGAGGAAATGCAATCATCAATTTCTCCTCAAATGATAACCCTTATCATTGTTTTCATGAAAGTTTAATTTTTACATGACTTGTAACATTTGGGTCTATTTAAATGATAGTGAATTAAATAAACTATGTACAGAACAGCTGCTATCAGTATAGTGTTTAAATTAGTTCATTTAAAAAATGTGGTATTTCAACTATCAATTTTTAAAACTCTAATGAGAAAGAAGACATTTCTTCAGATTTAAGCTCCAATGAGAAGGCCTAAGTAGCTCTTTGATAGAATGTTACATATACAAGCAACTCACAGATCTGTTTTTTTAAGCAAGGGAAGGGAGGAGGAAGCAGAAATTAAATATCCTAAGGAAGAGCAAAATAAAGAACATTGCTCTGGCTTTTTGTAGCCAAGATGCGCATTTGTGCTAAAGAATCCCAGCTGCAATAACGAACAACCTATTCTACTCTACCATTCAATTGTTTAAATGAAGAGTGAAGCACCAAAACCTAGACCTTTTCTAAGGAAAGAACAATAAAGTTGCTAAATCTGCTTCAAACTTCTAGTCTTTCATTTCTCCAGTGAAACTCACCTACCACACTATTATTTTTTTTCTTTTTCCTTGTCATTTTCCCAACTAAAACATACTATTCCTTTCTTGACTTGGAAAAAATTATATTAAGTGAAGTAAGCCAAGCCCAAAGAAACATAGGTCCCATGATTTCCCTTATTTGCAATATCTAGTATATGTATGAGTCAAGCAGAAAAGGTCAGATAAGGTGATGTTAGGAAAATGAACCCTAAGGTATGTATTTTAAATGTTTTTTTCTTTCATGCATTTGTTTCTAACGCAATTATAAGATTATTTCTTTGTTGCTTTGTATGTCCCTCCCCCACAGTATAACCCATGCTTTCACTGTATTTGATGTTGGTATAATTTGTGGAGGGGAAGGGGAAAAACAAGTCGTTTAAATAAGGACACAGGTGGACCTGTTGCAACAATGAGAAGTACAAGTTGTCATGTCAAAAACGAACTTTACAACTTGTGGGGGGGAGGAGGATTGGGGGGAGGGGAGGGAGGATGGGAAGGGTAAACAAAGGAGGAGGCTACAATGCTTGATAAGAAATGTACTCATTATCTTGCCCATGTAACTGTAACCCCTCTGCACAGTATTTTCACAATAAAAAAAAAATAAGAAAAAAAAACATACTATTCCTTTCTTAAAAACAAGTTCTCAAAAAAAAAAAAGTTCTCCTATTTGCAAAAGCCTTAAGCTTTATTCTGTTGTGGCTCTCATTAAGAAGTGGCTTTGCAATACATGTAAGACTTCCTTTAACCTGGAACTGCAAGAAGAATAATATCACATTTTTCTTGCTCTTGCTTTACTTGTGTTAGTATAGTTTAGCCATCTACTGAATTATCAAACTTGCCAAAAGCATAAAGAAGTGCATAAAAAACATTATAAAATATTTCATTTCAAAAAAAAGATCTGTAACAAAAACCTCTTTATAAATAAAATGAGCTTCTTCTTTCTACAAGTATGACAAAATATAGTAAAATGCAAACAACTCTACAATAGAATAATCCCATCAAAGATAAAACACTGATGCAAAGAACCAAGGGAAGTTGTCATTACTTGATCTTATGGTTGGCATACAGTTTTTTGATAACCTTTCGAAGAATTATAGTCCAAATTTTTTAAAGAAAAATTGTCAGGTACTTCTGTATGATTTACAATTACTTCTATGTATGTCTTTACACTTATTCCTCATAAGATCACAGGTATTACTATTTTCATTTTATAAATACAGAAAGTCTCAACAGTACAAGGATTAGGAACTGTTAAAACCATGGTAGAACTAGACAAAACAAAATAATAAACCACTAACCCACACACATACACACAAACAGAAAACCCAAATGGTCAACATGGTACACATGCCTGTAATCATAATACTTACAAGGAAAAGGTAAGAGAGCTCGTTTCAAGTCAGACTCGGCTACACAGCAAGTTCACAGCCAGTCTAAGTTATACAATGAGATCTTGTCTCAAAATAACTGACTGGGCTATAGCTCAGCAGTATAGCACTTGTGTTTAGCCTTTGCATATCCCTAGATTTAGTCTTAGCATCAAAATAAAAGTCAAAGAAACTTGTTTTCTTTTCACTCAAACTACAGTAAAATATTAAGTCTCATAAAAATAAATGCTAATTTAATTTAGAGATAAAAATCTGCCGGGATAGCTTCCCACAACTAACTTAACTGGATTCTTTGCTCCTTGTGAATTTTGTAAGAAAGTGAGTATGTGAATGAGTATGTGAATGAAAAACACTCCATACCCATCAACCTAGTAAGTAGTAAGCAACTAGGTTGCATCTAACTGACTCACTTGCAAGTAGTAAGCAACTAGGTTGCATCTAACTGATCACACCATTTAATCTTCCATACCAAAAAGACTGCCAGGTCACTATTTATCAACAGTTTCTACTCCCTAGCTAGCAGACCCTGGTCATTTCATTACGCTTTCTATTTTATGCTACATGGCAGTGGTCAACAATGAGTTCTTTTGTGACTCACTTCTTCATTCAATCTGCATTCCAGAGATGCATCCAGGAGGTGTCAGCCTCAGTCAAAATGCCCACAATTCCAGTACTTGAGAGTCTCAAGTTTGAGACGAAGCTTATACACAAAGCCAGACACTATCTCAACAAAAGAAAAAAGAACCTCTCTCTCTCTCTCTCTCTCTCACACACACACACACACACACACAAAACTAAACCAGATGGCTGCAGGATATACTCATGGATAGAAGGCTTGCCTCTTACAGAAAACAGTAAGAGGGACAAGCTGGGCACTGTTGGCTCACACCTGTAATCCTAACTACTCAGAAGGCTGAGATGAGGATTGTGGCTGGAAGTCTGCCTAAGCAGTAAGGTCTGCAACACTCTTACCTCCAATTAACTCCTAGAAAACTGGAAATAGCACTGTGGCTCAAAGTGGTAGGGCACTACCCTTGAACAGTACCCAATCCTGAATGCAAGCCCCAAAGACTGACACCCCCGCCCCTCCCAAAAAGGACTAACAACAAAACAAAAAACAAAAATGGGGTGGGAGGGAAAGAAAACAAAAAGACATTTGTAGCCAATTATACACCTCTACCCAAGCCAACACCCCTTTCCTCCCCCTAAATATCCCCAATCCAAATTAAGAAATTTAACATGTGAATCCAAGTACAAAGTAATGACCCTAAGAAGAGAAGGAGGGGTGGAGGAAAGGATCAAGTTGTAATGAGCCAGTTGTGAGAAAAAAAAAACAAAACTACAACAACAACAAAAAACCCTAAAGGGTAGTGGCAAACAGGCTCTAAATTCAAGCCCAGGTACCAGCACACAAAAAATTGAGAGAAGGGGAGAAGTCTCTTACTGATGGCTTGTGTAAACAATCCTAGCTATTCAGAAAGCTGAGATCTAGAGGATCATGGTATGAAGCCAGCCTAGGAAGAACAGTCCTTGAGATTCTGACTCCAAAATAGGCAGTCAAAGGCTGGGCTGGAGGCATGATTAAAATGATAAAGCACCAGCCTTGCGCAATTAACTAAGGGCAAGGCCCTGAGTTCAAGCTGCAATGGGGGGGAGAGGGTAGGAGGGAGAAGGAGAAGGAAAATCTGAAATCTAAACCAAAAAAAAAAAAAAATTAAATGTGTTTAAAAAGTTAACTGACTGTAAACTCCAATACTGACACAAAAATGTTTAAAAAATTGAAAAATATGAAAAACTGAAAATGTACAAAAGCCAGGTATAATGGCTCACACTTATAATCCCAAGCACTTAGAAGGATCCCAGTTCCAGGCCAGCTGGGGCCAAAAGTTCATGTGACCCAATCTAAACTAATAAAAAGTTGGGCCTGGTGGTGCTTGTCATACCAGCTATAAAAAGCTAAGATCAGGCTGGGAAGGTGGCTCAGTGGTAGAGCGCTTGCCTTGCATGCCTCAATGAGGCCCTGGGTTCGATTCCTCAGCACCACATAAGCAAAAAGAAAAAAGCCAGAAGTGGCGCTGTGGCTCAAGTTGTAGAGTGCTAGCCTTGAGCTGAGGAACAGCGCCCAGGCCCAGAGTTCAGGCCCCACAACCGGACCAAAAAAAGCTAAGATGATTATGTCCAGGCTGGCCTGGTAAAAAGTGACTCTATTTGAAAAATAGGAAATACAAAAAGGACTAGGGAGACAGTTCAAGTGGCAGAGCATGAAAACATGAAGCCTTTGAGTTTAGCCCAAACATACACACACAGCAAGAAGCTGCTCAACATAAAGAAGTTCATGCCTAGAATTTCAGCAACTCAGGAGACAGATATCAGAAAGACCATGGTTCAAGGCAAAAAGTTAGTGAGAACACCTCTCAACAATAAGCTCCATGTAATAGGGCACAGCTGTTATCCCAGATATGTTGAAGACCTTAAGTAGGAAGATCAAGGTGTGAGGGCAGACCCCAGGCATAAGTACCGTACTCTATCTAAAACATAGGTAAAGCTATAAAATGGTTAGGATGTGACTCAGCTGGTAGAGGACTTACCTAGCAAGCTCAAGGCTCAAATCCTAGTCTAAGAAGGGAGGGATGGAGGAAAAGAACACAAATGTGCTTACTGAAATCCAAATATGCTTTTCATAAAGCTATCATCTATGACTACCAGATATCTATAGCTTAAATTTGCTGATTATTTTAATGGAATTTGATTTCCTAAATGGTAAGCCCTTTATCTACTAAAGTCCATAAGACGAAGAGAGTAATTTTTGAATGTACTCATAATAATGAAACTAATGTTCAACTAACGCTGTAACATGACAACCTTCTATTCTCCTGCCTCTAGACCTCACTGCTCTTCCTGCTGTCTCTCTTGCACTCTTGTCCTTTCTCCTTCACTCCTGACATCCATTCACTTGGAAGACAATTTTCATTTTGAGCATATTCTTCCTTTCTTGGTCCTTGTAGTTACGTTCTCTGTGGTCCTACTTCTTTGCTCCACAATTCCTCTCCTTATATCACCAATTCCTTGGTAGCTCTTTCCTAGATCATAATCAAAGCTCCTTCTGGTCTGAATCTTCTCCATCCTTAGCAGTGGCCCACACTGTAAGCCCTTATTAGTAACTGCCCTTATACTTCCTACATCTGAGTGTTAAATTACTACTTCATCGGAGGCAAAGTCTGGGCCGGGATGTAGCTCAGTGGCAAAGTGCTTGCGTACGAAGTGAAATATCCTGAGTTTGATTCCCAGTACCGAAAAAGAAAGGACCCCCCCCCCAAAAAAAAACAGAAGTTTAAAAAAAATACCAAAAATCCAAAAAGAGGTAGGGTTTATCACCACTTTGCTTTCAGTGACTACTGATAAGATACTATCCACTTTCTTCAGCTTCTTCCCTAAATGTTAAGCTACCTAGTCATTATCTAGAATCAAGTCTGTGCACATCAACTCTAGCTAGCACATGTACCACATAACCTCAAATGTAAAATACATCCTAAACGACCACGAATATAACCTAATTTCTAACGGAAGTAAAGATGTGAGTAAAGAAAGTTATTAGGAAGGCAGAATCATGGTAATCTGAGATGAGACTGTATTATTAAAACAATACTTTACAATAAAAAGACCCAAGGGATTGGAATAAGCCTCTCCATTAACAACAAGAAGAAAATTTTGTAACAGTACAGTAATTCACTTTAATGTACACATACCATTCCAGTCAAAGGTGCTGGAGTTGTGTCGGTATAGAAGTAAGTAGTTCCACCGACAGTTTCCTTCTGGATCACCTGACCAGAAGATGGGTTCTGAGAAACAGGATTATTAACAGGTGTAGAGGCACTAGAAGGCACCATGTAACTTGCTGGATTTGGAGTGTGGCTTCTTCTTCTGGGAGCAGGAGAAGTATGTGGAGTAATCTTGGGGGAATGGAGAGGGGAAGATCCAGCAGACAATGACATTCCTGAGGAAGATGCAGAAAAAATCTTTAGTGTCTAGTAATATAACTTTACTAGAGAAAATAACACCAAACATTTGTTTAGAAGAAGCATCATCTTTAGCAAATTTTAAGCATAAAGGTAAATGGCATAATATTTATCTCATTTTCTTTTAAGGGAAGTTCTGATTAAAGCAAATACAAAGGATTCTTTTAAAATGTAGTCGTTTTCAAAAATTTAGCATAATGATTTCAAGAATAGTCTCAGAGCTGGCATTATCACTAATAAGAATCTCCAGAGCCAGGCGCCAGTGGCTCATGCCTGTAATCCTAGCTACTCAGGAGGCTGAGATCTGAGGATTGAGGTTCAAAGCCAGCCCTGACAGGAAAGTCCGTGAGACTCTTATCTCCAATAAAACACTCAGAAAACTGGAAGTGGTACCGTGGCTCAAGTGGTAGAGCACTTGCTTTGAGCTGAAGGGCTGAGGGACAGCACCCAAGCCCAGAGTTCAAGCCCCACGACCAACCAAAAAGAAAAAAAAAATCTCCAGAAAAACATCAAATTAATTTAATCAGAGAGGGAAATATGAGAACTGATATTCATTACACTTTGTATTAACATCATTAAAAATTCTGTTATCATGACTTTCTAATTAATTCTTTCTTAAGAATTCTGTTAAATCATGACTATTTTCAAGAAATGTCATTCCCCAAAAATATGGCATTAAAAATTCCTCAGTCTACTCCTCTTGGAGTAGAAAAATGAAGAGGAGAAAGGGGTGGGTAATGCAGCCAAGAATTCAATGTATATAATACAAAATCTACAAAGTAAAAGGAAGGGGTGAGTCAGGGCGGGTGGATGAGAATGATGATAGGTGACACTGATTCAAGATGCACTGTATTCATAAACTGCTTTGTTATATGGTAATTCCTTTGTACAGCTACTTACATTTTTTAAAAAAATAAACTATTTTTTGGACAAACAGAAGACAGTTTGAAAAGAAAAAAATAATTAAAACTAAATTCCAATACATGCAGTTTAAATACCACTTAAAAAAAAAAAAACTAAAGCAGCCCAGGTACTGGTTGGTGGCTCACACCTGTAATCCTAGCTACTCAGGAGACTGATATCTGAGGACTGCAGTTGGAAGCCATCCCAGAAGGAATGTCCATGAGACTCAGAAATAAACTACTCAGAAAAGGCTAGAAATGGCACTGTGGCTCAAGTGATAGAGTGCTAGCCTTGAACAAAGAGAAGCTCAGGAATAGCACCCTGCCCTAGAGTTCAAGTCCCAGGACCAGAGGGGGGGAGAGGGGGGAACTAAACTAAAACAGTATACTGTTGAATAGCTTTTAATTTTTAAACAGGCATACATGAAAACAACTAAAAAGTATGGTAGACACATATATAAGGCTGATAATACTATTCCAGAGAGTTTTCTCACCTATAACCAATAAATACTCAGTATAAGAATACCCTTTCCGCTGGGCGCTGGTGGCTCACGCCTGTAATCCTAGCTACTCAGGAGGCTGAGATCTGAGGATCACGGTTCAAAGCCAGCCCGGGCAGGAGAGACCATGAGACTCCTATCTCCAATAAACCACCAGAAAACCGGAAGTAGCGCTGTAGCTCAAGTGGTAGAGTGCTCACCTTGAGCTGAAGAGCTGAGGGACAACGCCCAGGCCCAGAGTTCAAGCCCCACGACCGACCAAAACAAAAAAAAGAATACCCTTTCCATGCATCTACTGTAGAGAAAAGGAAATGGCACATGTCCTTATCCTGCAGGAAGTTATAAGCTATCTAAGTAGACAAGATCAAACCACGTGTAAAAGACATGATGACATACAAAATACATAAATTAATATGCTGCAAACAACTTGCATAAATACAGATGAAATCTGGAAGAATGCCTATGAACTGAACAAAGAAAAAGTTATCAAAATTCCTATGGTCATAAAATTACAATAGGGGATTTATTTCCAAATAATTCGTAAGACACCAAAAGCTGTTTTCAGAAACCATGCAAGTTAAAAACAAAAAAAGCTTTCAAGTGATTCTTACTATAATAAGTTCTTTGCACTTGCTAAGGAGCCAATACAATTATTTTATCTGATTTTCTGGCAACTCTAAATACATAGGTTTAAGAGGCATGCTGGGTTTACATACTATAACACAGATCAGAACTTAGATTCAGGAAATTTATGTTATTTAATCAAAGACATACAAAGTTAACATCAAAGCCAAGACTCAAAGTCAAGCCACCACATTCCCAATAAGGTACCCTTACAGCTGTAGCCAAAATCTATTGCACTGACACTGAAATAGGTCCAAAATTCTCAATATGTCTTCCTAAGAAAATGTCTCAATATGTCTGCCTAAGAAAAACTTTAAAAAACCTAAAGCCCTTTCTAAACAATGTTACTGTTCTATGATAAAAGCCTGATTTGACTTTTAATGACAAATATTTTTAATCTATTATACATTTAGCTGCAATTGTGAGAATTATTAGAATTGCTGGCACAAATTATTAGAATTATTAAATAGTTAATACCCCTCCACTTATCTAGTACAGATTCTCTTAAATCCAGTCTCCAAGCCTTTCCAAGATAAAATTGGTAAAGCCACCAAACAAAAGATTTGTTTACTACCTTTACATTTATTATCCATAATATAGCTACAATCCTTGAGTACTTTCCCTGTGTCTGGCCCTAACTGAAATGTTCCATATGTGTCAGTCAACTTAACTCTCACAACTACTCTGGGAAGAATACATACCATATTAAGGAAAAAACTTAAAAGATGAAAGAATTATTCTAGCCAGGCACTAGTGGCTCATGCTGTAATCCTAGCTACACAGGAGGCTGAGATCTGAGGATCTGGGTCCAACCTAGCCTGAATTTGAAAGTCAATGAGACTCTTCTCTCCAATTAATCACATAAAAAAACTGGAAGTAGTGCTGTAGCTCAAGTGGTAGACTTCTAGATTTGAGCAAAAGGAGCTAAGGGACAATGCCCAGGCCCAGAGCTCAAGGCCCAGGAACAGCAAAAAAAAAAAGAAAAGAAAAAGATAACTATTCCAGGTACACATACGGGTAAGATCAAGGGAAGCTGGGAATGTGATTTAGTAGTAGAGTGCTTGACTAGCATGCATGAAGCCCTGGGTTCGATTCCTCAGCACCACATAAACAGAAAAATCCTAAAGTGGCTCTGTGGCTCAAGTGGTAGAGTGTTACGCCTTGAGCAAAAGAAGCTCATAGATAGATCCCAGGCCCTGAGTTCAAGTCCCAGGACTAGTTAAAAAAAATTAAAGGTATTATTCTAAGAATGAATATAGATTACTAAACAATTGAATCAACATTCCAAGATGGACAATCTCAGTTAATATGCAGTATTGTATATTGCTCAATTTCTATCTTACACGGAAGAAAAGAAAGGGCATACACAATACTTTTCAATATATTCAGCATGGTTATTTTAAGCTGGGGTAAAGGGGAGCACAAACTGCTGTAGGTATATAAGTCTGATAAAATTTAGGGACTCTCTTTAAGGTTGAATATATTTAACCAGAGTACTACAATCAATCAAAGATCAGTTATGAAAATTCATGTATGACAGAATTTATACTATATAGTATCAATACATTATTTTGGGTTTTTCTCATCTAGAGAAAAAGAAAAATTTTTATCTTGTGTAATTATTTTAGTACAAATTTACAACACTGAGATGAGCTGCGGCTGAGTACAGTTAGTTAAATACACTCAAAGTAAACATGCCAATAGTAAGCATACTCACTTCACAGGGAGACAGAGTATTAAATTCTATAGGAAACTATAAATGAAATTAATCACCCATCACTAAAACATGAAACCTAGACACAGGAGCTATGTATCCCCTTATTATTGACAAAATGTTAAAGTACTGAGTCAAATAATATTAGAGATATTTTGTATCTAATATTATGACAAAATTATAGCATACCAATTACATATAATATTACAAATAAACACAGAAACTAGTTGAAATAAAGAGGTCTAGCTGGGTACCAGTGATTCATACCTGCAATCCTCACAACTCAGGAGACTAAAAATCTAAGGATCGCAGTTTGAAGCCAACCTGGGCAGTAAAAGATCATGAGACTTAAAAAAGCTTCAAGTAAAGCTGTGGTTCAAGTTGTAGAGTGCTAGCCTTGAGCATAAAAGCTCAGCCCAGTCCCTGAGTTCAAGCCCCAGGATTTGCATGTGTATGTATGTGAAGTCTAAATTAAAACAATTTGGTTCAAATCAAGGGAAGCTGATCCAAACTTAAGAATTGTCAGTTAAAAAATGACATCTTCAATAAACATAGTCGTGCTGGTAGCTTAATGTGGTCTTGTTTGTAAACATTTGGGTAAATGCCCAAAAGTGGGATTGCTGGATCATAGGGGAGCTCTATGTGGAGTCTTCTGAGGAACCTCCATACTACTTTCCAAAGTGGTTGAACAAGTTTACACTCCCACCAACAATGCAGCAAGGTTCCCTTCTGTCCACATCCCCTCCAGCATCTGTTTACTATAGCTAAGATATGGAACCAACCCAGATGCCCCTCAGTGGATGAATGGATCAAGAAAATGTGGTATATATATGCAATGGAATTCTATGTCTCCATCAGAAAGAATGACATTGCCCCATTTGTGAGGAAATGGAAAGGCTTGGAAAAAAAATTATATTAAGTGAAGTAAGCCAGGCCCAAAGAAACATAGGTCCCATGGTTTCCCTTATTTGCAATATCTAGTATATGTCTGAGTCAAGCAGAAAAGGTCAGATAAGGTGATGTTAGGGAAATGAACCCTAAGATATGTATTCAAATGTTTTTTTCTTTCATGCGATTGTTTCTAACACATTTATAAGATTATTTCTTTGTTGCTTTGTATGTCCCTCCCCCACAGTATAACCCCTGCTTTCACTGTATTTGATGTCGGTATAATTTGTGGAGGGGAAGGGGAAAAACAAATCGTTTAAATAGGGGTACAGGTGGACCCATTGCAACAATGAGATGTACAAGTCATTATGTCGAAAACGAACTTTACAACTTTGGTGGGGGAGCGGGGAGGATTGGGTGGGGGGGGCAGGGGGAGGATAGGAAGGGATGGGAAGGGGAAACAAAGGAGGAGGCTACAATGCTTGATAAGAAATGTATTCATTATCTTGCCCATGTAATTGTAACCCCTCTGTACAGTATTTTCACAATAAAAAAAACACATTAAAAAAATAAAAAATGACATCTTCTACTATACATGCATGCAATGTCTATCCACAGGAATATTTTCTTTAAAAGATTTTAGAAATTAACCAGGCACTGGTGGCTCATTTCTGTAATCCTAGCTACTCAAGAGGCTGAGATCCAAGGATCATGGTTTGAAGACAGCCCGGGCAGGAAAGTCTGTGGGACAAGCGTGCTAGCCTTGAGCAAAATAAGTTTGGAGAAAGCACTCAGACCCAGCAAAAAAAAGATTTTAGAAATCCATTAGATGTCAGATAAATTAATAGGCAAAATATCAGCATTAGATGTCAGATAAACTAATAGGCAAAATATCAGCATAAAGACAATCTAGAAGAATAAAAAGGAATATTCAAAACATCGCAAATTGTGTTCACTTCGGCAGCACATATACCAAGATTGGAACGATACAGAGATTAGCATGGCCCCTTAGGAAGGAAGACACACAAATTCGTGAAGTGTTCCATATTAAAAACATCCCAAATTAAGAATATTTTGCTTTTGTATTTTAGCTTTTTATATTCCAATGACACTTTAGTGACATCATATAATAATTGTTATGTAACTGCAAAGAAAAATCTAAGTTGCATATGATAAACTGAGTTATGCTAGCACATATAAAAAGTGCTTCTAAAAAGCACTCAATTCAAATAAAAAGCGAGCAATAACACATCAATATCCACTAGAGGAATTGACCAGGGCAAAGAACAAAGAATTTCTTTCCAGTTCTAAAACTAATTTATGGAGATCAAAGTATCATTCTATTTAGATGTCCATTAAATTTCTGAAACCCTGAGACAAACATAAAAAGACTTGCAACCAGTAATAAAATTCACTGAGGTAAATTATAACACAATTTATTTATACCAAATCAACACTCTTAGTACATGAACAATACTATTTCTGGAAAATGAAAGACAATCACTTTCCTTCAACACTCACCAATATTGTAATTACATAAAACCACAAAATCGAATACAACATCCAAATCTGCATGCCCATGGCTCATGCCTGTAATCCCAGTTACTCAGGAGGCTGAGATCTGAGGATCTTTATTTGAAGCCAGTCCAAGCAGACTAACCTGAAAGACTTTCATCTCCAATTAACCATCAAAATGTCAAAGGTAGAGCTGATGCTTAAGTGAAAGAACATTAACCTTAAGTACAAAAGCTCGGGGACAGTGCCCAGACCTTTAAGCCCCAGGACTGACCAAAACAACAAATAAGCATTCAAATTTTTTTTAATTGAAATAACTTTAAAAAGAGAAACAAGAAAAGTGCTGGGGACATGGCTCAAATCACAGAGCACCTTTCTACAAGCACAAGATTCTGAAATTCAAACCCAGGTACTGAAAGGAACGAAGGGTGGAAGGGCTCCAAAAGCACAAAACTAAAGCAGAACTTGAAGCCAAGAGTTTCTGCTATAGAGAATCACATCAGATATAGATAGGTACCCACAAGTTGAAGCCTTAATGACAACAGAGGTATATGGAATAAAGCCTTTCCCCTGTAAAATATATAAAATGGAACTAAAGAATAATTTTTTTAAAAAACAAACAACACTAAACCAATCAGTAAATATACGAGCACAAAATTTCCATCCATCAACCCATAAAAAAGGTGTACATGGTGAGCAGTGGTGGCTTATGCTGATAATGCTACTCAGAAAACTGAGATCTGAACATAACAGTTTTGAGTCAGCCCAGGCAGACAAATCAAAATTGGTTAAAGTCCATCTATAGCTAAAACTCTAGACAACTAAAAATTATTATATTAACTGCCTATACAGCCCAATAGTTGGTAGAGTACTTGCCTACTATGTGTGACAATGTGGGTTCAATTCCTAGCTCGAAATATGAGGGAAACAATTTTATTAAACATTTTTACTACCCATCTCTTCAATAATCTTACACTTACTAAAGCCTGCTAAGTAAAAATCTAGGCATGAAATAAAAATAAAATAAAAACAAGCAATAGTGTATGTCTGTAAGTTCAAGGCCAGCAAAGACTACAGTAATAGGCTGTCTCAAAACAAAATACAGTTAAACAAGATATATAAAATGTAGCAACTACTTTATACTATATACTTCACATTCAGTGCAAGAAATATTTCAAGATGCATCAAAAACCTAAAAAGCAGGCCGGCGCTGTGGCTCATGCCTGTAATCCTAGCTACTCAGGAGGCGGAGATCTGAGGATCACGGTTCAAAGCCAGCCCGGGCAAGAAAGTCTGTGAGACTCTTATTTCCAATAAACCACTCAGAAAACTGGAACCGGTGCACTGGCTCAAGTAGTAGAATGCTAGCCATGAGCTGAAGAGCTGAGGGACAGCATCCAGGCCCAGAGTTCAAGCCCCACAACCCACTCCCCCCCCCAAAAAAAACCCACCTAAAAAGCTAGAAAATCATGAAATACTTAAAAAACAAACAAAAAAAGTAGGTATAAACCATCTTGTCCTTTAGCAATCATTAAAGATATTCGACCTAGCTGGCTGCCAATGGCTCACCTTTGTAATCTCCTGAGTGAGATCTGAACATCATGGTTCAAAACCAGTGCAAGCAATAAGTACATGAGACTCTTAACTCCAATTAACCACCAATAAGTAGAAAGTGGAGTTGTGGCTCAAATGTCAGAGAGCCACCCTTGAGTGAAAAGGCTAAGGGACAATGCCCAGGCGCCAAGTTCAAGACCCAGAATTAGTGTGAGTGAACACATAAAGACCTAACTCTCAAGTAACCAATGGAAACAGCACTTAAATATTTTAACTGGCCTTCAACAATAAACATTTTTGTATTTCACAGGAAGCTATCAAGAAAGTGAAAAGACAACGTAAGAGAATGTGTGAAAATTTTTGTAAATTACATTTTTAATAGAAGTTTAGTATGTTGAATATAAAGAGAACACAACTCTATATAAATAAACAGCTGAAGCAAAAACTGAATAAAGGATTTAAAAATACACATTCCTTCAAAAAAGACAAATGTTAACAGGCATATTCACAATCATTAGGAGCAAGAAAATCAAAACCACAGTGACATACCACTAGAGACAACTGTAATTAAAATATGCATGATAGCAAGCACCAACAAGGAAACAAAAATAGCTCTCACTTATGCAATACGTAGCTGCCTTGATAACAGTTGTTAAAAATGTTAAACAGAAGCTGGGTGCTGGTGGCTCACGCCTGTAATCCTAGCTACTCAGGAGGCTGAGATCTGAGGATCACGGTTCAAAGCCAGCCCGGGCAGGAGAGACCATGAGACTCCTATCTCCAATAAACCACCAGAAAAACGGGAGTGGCACTGTAGCTCAAGTGGTAGAGCACTCGCCTTGAGCTGAAGAGCTGAGGGACAGCGCCCAGGCCCAAAGTTCAAGTCCCACGACCAACAAAAAAAAAAAAAAAATGTTAAACAGAGTTACCATCCACCCTGGATATTCCAACACTATATATACTAGCCAACAGAAGAGAACATATTATGTCCACATAAGCATTAAAAATAATTGCCAAAAATCTAAGTGAAATATGTATCTATGTAATTTTATCCACTCAAAAAAGATTACACATTTTATAACACAGATGAACCTTAAAGCATTAACTGAAAGATATCAAACACAAAAAAGCCATATATTAGACTCTATTCATATGAAAAGTACCAACTGAAAATTCATAGCCAGAAAGTAAATTAGTCCTTTTCAAAGACTTAAAAGAAGGCAAAAGTGTAAGAAAATGTAAGTACAAGGTTTAAGTACAAAGTACTAGTAAGTAAAAAAATTAGAAAAAGTTATAGAATTAGATGTTAGTAGTGGTAGAAACTTGTAAAAACAGTAAAATCTACTGAACTATTCATTGTATGTGCGTGCATACACACGTGCTAGTACTAGGAATTTAACTCAGGCCTGGGCACTGTCCCTTATCTTTTTTGCTCTACCACTGAGCCACACCTCCATTTCAGACTTTTTTCTGGTCTCAAAGGTTTTCCTGCCTGAGCTGGATTCAAACCATGCTCCTCAGATTTCAGCCTCCTTACAGATTACAAGTTAAGTCATACACAGTCACCTGGCTAACCCATATACATTTCAAGGAGGAAATTTGATTTATGAATCATAACAAAAATAATATTCAAATTATTGATGGAGAAAAAGGGCTTAAGAATTATTATAATGAAAAGGGCAGGAAAACAATAAAATTCAAATACATAACTCATTTAACCTTAACTAGTAATAAAGATATAAAACAACTAAGCAAAAAAGATTTAAAACATCTCAATGATGAGAGCCTTTATGAAGAAAAAATTAAAATTCTCTTTTTTTTTTTTTGGGGGGGTCCGGTCATGGGGCCCAAACTCTGGGCCTGGGCGCTGTCCCTCAGCTCTTCAGCTCAAGGCTAGCACTCTACCACTTGAGTCACAGCACCACTTCCGGCTTTTTTCTTTTTACTTATGTGGTGCTGAGGAATTGAACCCAGGGCCTCAGGCATGGAAGGCAAGCGCTCTACCACCGAGCCAACTTCCCAGCCCCAAAAATTAAAATTCTCAAAGAAATAAAAGATAACCTATACAAAGTAAATATACATACATATCATTTTACAGATTCCAAGTCTACCTTAAAATTACCTAAAAACATAATGCTATGTCAGAAAAATAAAACAATTAGCAAGGACATTGAGAATAGCTCAGAAAATTAAGAAAGATCAGTAAATAAGAAACATAAATTTAAAAATAGGGTATTACTGCTAGCTAGACATTACAAAAATAATCAAAACTTGTATTATAGATGCCTGATAAAGGCTCATATGAACAGTAGAGCAACAGCAGAATAAGACACCAAAACTGACATCACATATTTTATATGAAAAAATAACCATGAAACAAGTGATATATTTCAAACTTTAGAAACAAAGTGGACTATACAATAGTTAGATGTGATAAATTGCAAATAATGGAATTAATGTAAACAGATAAATTTAGAAAAAAGCTCATAAACATGAATCTTTTTATTAGTCACATATATGGCAGATAAATATTTAGAATGAATATTTAAGAATTTATAATGAAACCAAAAGGTTCTCAGGACATTATTTTTAAGACTACAATGTTACAATAAAGACACAAAATTCAAGTATCAAGAAAGGAAATGCATTAAACATTTTCAAAACTAAAAGTTACCAAAACATATATAGAAGTTGCTACAGAGCATAAACATTTGGGACATTTTAAATGAAGAGCTACTTTGCACAATATATTGCTCTTAGAACTATTATAAAAATAGAAAGCAAGCAATGGAAAATGGACCAATTATATTAGCTGTTTATAGAAAATCAAATGCTTCAAACATTTTTTTACTGAAAAGCAATGCAATCAAACTGACTCAATAGTCTCTTGCTGGGCCCCAGTGGCTAACACCTGTAATCTTAGCTACCCAGGAGGGTAGCTAAGGATTGTGGCCGAAATCAACTTAGGCAGGAAAGTTTGTGAGACTCTTATCTCCAATAAACTACTCAGAGAAAGCCGGAAGTGGTGGTGTGGCTCAAATGGTAGAATACTAGTCATGAGCACAAAGAGGCTCAAGGATAGCACCCAGACTCTGAGTTCAAAACCCAGGACAGGCAAAAAAAAAAGTCTCAAGACTGGCATGAAGAAAAAAGATTAGAAATTGTTAAAAGGGAAACTGACCTATTGCCATATACTTTTGACCTGGGGAGGAGGGGGGAAGGATTTGCCAATCCTGGGACTGGAACTCGTGGCCTGGGCACTGTCCCTAAGCTTTCTTGTGGAAGACCTATACTATACCACTTGGGACACAGCTCCATTTCTGGCTTTTTGGTGGTTAAAGATTCTCACAGACTTTCCTGCCCAGGCTGACTTTGAACCATGAGCCTCACATCTCAGCCTACTTAATAACTAGGAATACAAGTGTGAGCCACCTGCACTTTTGATATTTTTAAAGACAATTTAGCAATACCTAGTCACGTAAAACTTTTTTTTTCTTTCTGGTGGCAGCACTGATCCTTGAACTCAAGGCCTGCATTTTCCCTTGACTTTTTTTGCTCAAGGTTGGTGATCTACCACTTGAGCCACAGCTCCACTTCTAGCTTTTTGCTGGCTAATGGAGATAGGAATCTCTAGGATTTGTTTGCCTGGGACTGATTTCAAACATCACCTGATCCTCGTATTTCACCCACCTGGTTAACTAGGATTATAGGTGTGAGCCACCACCAATAGTCAGTCGTGTTAAAACTTTTCATTATCATAATAACTACAAACAACTGAAAGGAGGAAAACCATAAAGTAAAAAATTAAACCATGAATACCTTAATAGTGGAAACTTATCTTGTTTATCCTGTAGCTTATTCGCAATCACTGAATAATATTAAGGTTATTTCTACATTTTATACCCATTCTAGGAAATATTTTTTTCAATCAAATGTATATATAATCCCAGAATAAAGATTATTCAAAACTGGAAAACATTAATATTCTTTTCAAAAGAAGGAGCTAGTAAGACCAAACAAAAACAAAGACAATAGCATAGTTGACCAAGTGGTCAACTCTGACCACTTTCTTTTTTATGTTATATATACTAAAGACTCTAGCCAGCTTAATACGACAGTAAAATAGATTTCAATCTCTCTTTTTTATTTTTTTGATTGGTTATGAGGCTTGAACTTGGCTTGGGCGCTGTCCCTGCGCTCTTCAGCTCAAGGCGAGCACTCTACCACTTAAGCCACAGTGCCACTGTAAAATAGATTTCAAAGAAGAAATAAAACTATCATTTGTAGAAAACTCAACTGTTCAAATACAAGAATCTCTAATATGTTAGAAATTTTCTTTTTTTGGGGGGGGAGGGTCCGATTGTGGGGCCTGAACTCTGGGCCTGGGCGCTGTCCCTCACCTCTTCAGCTCAAGGCTAGCGCTCTACCACTTGAGCCACAGTGCCACTTCCTGCTTTTTTCTTTTTGCTTATGTGGTGCTGAGCAATCGAACCCAAGGCCTCAGGCATGTAAGGCACGCGCTCTACCACTGAGCCATCTTCCCAGCCCCTATGTTAGAAATTTTCAATGTGAAAAAAAAAAAATCAAACTTCATACTTTACAGGAAAAACTGATTAGAAAAATTTTGTATTTTAATAGAAACCAATTATGATATCAACCAATATTAAAGTATGTATGAATAAATCCAACAATATATATAAGAACTAAACACAAAAAAATAAGATTTCATGGAAAATTCTATGTTAACATATGAAAAACAACTTGAAAAACACACACAAAACCCATGCTCATGAGTAAGATAATGCTGTAAAGAAGAGGACACTGTTCAATCCACTGAAGATATGTTTCCCTGAGGCTACAGGCTGTTTTTTTTGTAACCATGTCTCCAAGTCTGCTGCTCTATACAATAGTATATGGTCAATATCCCTGCCAACACTAGTGCTCTAGAATTGATACTTTTGAAACATTTTTCACTTGCACATTGTTAGCAAAAATGAAGTATGTTAAAACGAAATCAATGTAAATGTGAAAATTTTCTCTTTTTCTGGTATCAACAACTAAAATGGAAATAAATCAACAACTAATCCATCAGTTCTTAGAAATGTCACACATCATCACCACCATAAGTATTAAATATAGCAAGATAGAAGAACAAAAGCAAATGGTCCTGCCACTAAGCAGCACAGATAGATGTCAGTCAGGCAAACACGAACAACCCATATGTATGAAACAACAACAAAAAAACAAGACTTTGGAGGAATCTGGAAAAGGGATAGTCTCCTGAAAGAGCAAAGTCTTTTCATAATCATTGTGGACTAGACAAACCTAGGTCAAACTATGTTTTAATGAAACTCCAACATACAAAGTAAATTTTCAAAAATAAATGATCATGTCTACGTATACTGAGAAGAATTTAGATTATAAATTGATAAACTATACATCTTGAGAAGATGAACCTGAATTAAGGAGAAAGAGAGGAAGTATTACCTTCTGAACATAGCCATAATAAGGAACTTAATATGATTACATTCATGGGTAAACAAAGTTACACATCTGCCTCATAAAGTTCGATAGTACTAAGTTACAGCCACAAATACAACTACTTTATTTTTATCCTCAAATTCTAACAGGTTTTAAAAGTGTATTACTCCAGTTTGACTTTCCTCATGATGAATCAGACTGAGTACAAAAGCCCAACTTCAAAGTTGAATTCAAAGTGCCTTTTTTCCCATTTGTTATTTTAAGTACTAGAGAGACAAACTTTTGTTTTTTAGCCCATTCATATTACTCATTAGGACAAAATCCATTTAAGGAAGGTGCTTCAGTGTAGCTACTATTGCAATTAGGTTTCAATGTCATGGAGGTTATTTATAATCAATATAAACTGTCAAACAAATTCCTCAAATATAGGTAACTATACACAGTGGAACCCTACTTTGGAAAAACATTTTTGAAATGATATTAAGATGTTCCAGAATATCACCAGCAATGAAGAAATTCAGTGCTCATCATTCCCATATAAAGTAAAACCACCTTACAATACTTAAAGCTTCTCAGTAAGGTTCATCCCTAAGACAAAGACCATTCAGAAATTCAGACCATTCCTACATTCAGAAATCAGCTACAAGTTAAAACACATAGCACATAGTAGCATTCACAGCTAAGACTTACCATTTGGCACACAGCCAAATCTCAAGAGAAAAAGACATGATTAAAAACTGGAGGATTCATGGTGAGTCTCATATGTTCTCTCCTCCTTATGAAAAGTCATAAAGTACACACTGCACCTAGTACTGTGTGCGATTTATGTACTCATGAGAGAAGTTGGTGCCCAAGGTTTATATTAGACTTTCTCCCATGCCTAGCATACACACCAGAACCCAAGATTCCTAGAGGGAAAGCGAGTGTGCAGCATAAATCACTGTTGGTCCAAAAGAACTTAGGCACAGTAAATCACTCTTACTAGTCTGAGAACTGTGGGAAGTCTTCCAACTTCTCACATGGCTGAGGGACAATCTTACAGGGTTTCTAAGGATACTGTAGGACAATCTCACAGATTTCTGTTCACTCATTTCTACACAGATACTATGAACTGTCTCTAATAAGTCATCATTTCCTCATATTTGTGCTATAAAAATAAAACTGTTACAGAAAAATATACAATTAAAAAGAGTTCTTGGACTGGTTTTCTTGTCTTTCATCTGAACACATGGCTAAGGGATGTTTTTTTTTGGGGGGGGGAGGGAGGGTCCAGTTGTGGAGCCTGAACTCTGGGCCTGGGTGCTGTCCCTCAGCTCTTCAGCTCAAGGCTAGCGCTCTACCACTTGAGCCACAGCGCCACTTCTGGCTTTTTTCTTTTTGCTTATGTGATGCTGAGGAATCGAACCCAGGGCCTCAGGCATGCAAGGCAAGCGCTCTACCACTGAGCCACCTTCCCAGCCCCAAGGGATGTTTTTTAAAAGTAAAAAATTTGCCAAGCACCAGTGGCTCACGCCTGTAATCCTAGCTACTCAGGAGGCTGAGATCTGAGGATCCTGGTTCAAAGCCAACCTGGGCAAGAAAGTCCATGAGACTCTTATCTCCAATTACCAGAAAACTGGAAATGGCACTGTGGCTCAAGTGGCAGAGCACTCACCTTGAGCTGAAGACAGGGAAAAAAAAAAGTAAAAAATTCTTAAGTTATAGCAACGAACATGTTGATCACACTACTTTTACATCCCATATACACTCACGTGATCTATATTAGTGACTGGGAAACATAGCAAAGTTCGTATCACCAACTAAAATCTCTAGTACCTAAAGTATTTAAATATATACATTAATGAAATAAACACTGTACCTTAAAATTCTAGTTACTAACTTTAATAGAAAATATTTACTAATATAATTAAATTATATTTTATTTTTTTCTTAAGATCATACAAGGGTTTAAATTCAGAACCTCATCCTTACTAGTCAGATGCTCTATCATTTGAGCCACATCCCAAATACTTTTGCTCTTGTTATTTCTGAAGTAGAGTTTTGCCCAGGGTTGGTCTCAGACCATGATCCTCCAATTTACAGCCACTTGTGTAACTGCAATATCACATAAGCCCTACCACACCTGACTTAATTGAGATGGTATCTCACTAACTGTTGTATCCAGGTAGCATGAAATTTTTTTTTGGGGGGTCCGGTCGTGGGGCCTGAACTCTGGGCCTGGGCACTGTCCCTAAGCTCTTCAGCTCAAGGCTAGCGCTCTACCACTTGAGCCACAGTGCCACTTCCAGCTTTTTTCTTTTTGCTTATGTGGTGCTGGGAATCGAACCCAGGGCCTCAGGCATGCAAGGCAAACGCGCTACCACTGAGCCACCTTCCCAGCCCCCGGTAGCATGAAATTTTGATCCTCCCATTCCCTGCCTACCAAGTAGTTGGAACTACAGGCATAAGCCATTATACCTGGTTTCATGTTTTATTTTTTGCATATTAAAATTATTAAATCATCCAAGTTTCACATATTCAAACTACATTAAAAATCTCATTGTTATTAATTGTTCTATTAATAATATTTCTTTTTTTTGGGGGGGGTGTCCGGTCGTGGGGCCTAAACTCTGGGCCTGGGCGCTGTCCCTCAGCTCTTCAGCTCAAGGCTAGCACTCTACCACTTGAGCCACAGCGCCACTTCTAGCTTTTTTCTTTTTGCTTATGTGGTGCTGAGGAATTGAACCCAGGGCCTCAGGCAAGCAAGGCAAGCGCTCTACCACTGAGCTACCTTCCCAGCCCCATCTATTAATAATATTTCTGTAGGTACAGGTTGTAACTGGGTGTTTACGTAAGAAAAATCTATTTGCTTGCTTTTTTTTTTTGGTGCCAGTACTAAGGCTTGAACTCAGAACTTCATGCTCTGACTCAGCTTGCTTGCTTGCTTGTATTATTTGAGCCATGCCTACAGCCAGGAATTTTGCTGATTAATTGAGAGAGAGAGTCATTCAGATTTTTCTGCCTAGGTCATCTTCAAAGTGTGATCTTCCAGGTCTCAACCTCCTGAGTAGCTAGGACTACAGGAATAGGCCACTGGTGCCTTGCTAAATTCCAACATCTTAAAATTATAATTAAAGTCACTGTCACAAAAATTTTAGTTCTGAAAAATAGCTTAAGAAATAACCTTAAAAACCCAGGAAGATGACTTTAAATTCACAATACTGTGAATTTCCGGAAATTATGTAATCACTTAATCACAATCAAAAAAAAAAAAAGAACCTGGGGAAGGGAGGGAGGGAGGGGATGGTAGGGGGAAAACAATGGAGGGGGTAACAATGTTCAAGAGGAAGTGTACTCATTACCTCACTCATGTAACTGTAACCCTCTGTATAGTATCTTTACAATAAAAAAAATTAAAAAAAAATAAAAAACCCAGGAAGATATTTACAGTTAAGAGATCTGCAACACAAAAATATCCTTTTTTGTGGTATTGGGAACTGAACTCAGGACTTCATGTTTGCTAGGCAAACATTCTGTTATCTAAGCTTTTGATATTTCAGGTGGAGTCTCATGTTTCTGCCTAAGCCAACCTCAGACCATGACCCTCATACTTGTACCTCTCAAATAGCTGAGCATATGGGTATCATCACACCTCATATACACTGCTTTCTAAAAGGCAACCTACATGCCTAGCACATACAAGGGTCTGAGTTTGACTTCTAGCATTCTATTCAAAAGAATATGAGAAGAAGAAAAAAGCAAAGAAAATAAGAAGAAAAAAAGAAAAAGAAAACAAGAGGGGGCTTAAAACACTGTAATTCAACTTTTTAATTTTTAAGGACTGACAACCTAAGTTCAAAGATAACAATCATTTTAAAGAAAAAAGCAAGGGCTGGGAATGTGGCTTAGTGGTAGAGTGCTTGGCTAACATGCATAAGCCCTGAGTTCAATTCCTCAGTACCACATAAACAGAAAAGGCCAGAGTGGTGCTGTGACTCACATGGTAGAGTGCTAGCCTTGAGCAAAAGAAGCTCAGAGACAGTGCCCAGGCCCTGAGTTCAAGCCCCAGGACTGGCAAGAAGGAAGAAAGAAGGAAAAGGGAGAGGGAGAGGAAGGGGGAGGGGGAGGGAAGGAGGGAGGGAGGACATTACAAATAAGGCTTCATGATGTGCAAACTACTTTTTTTTTTTTGCACAAGTTATTAGTTCAGTTAAGAAATATGGAAACGCTGGGGCTGGAAATGTGGCTTAGTGGTATTGCTTGCCTAGCAGGCATGAAGGCCTGGGTTTCTACCTTATAAACAGAATAAGCCAGAATCAGTGCCGGAGCTCAAGTGGTAGAGTGCTAGCCTTGAGCAAAAGAAGCTCAGGGACAGTGTCCAGGTCTTGAGTTCAAGTCCCAGGATAGAGGAGAGGGGAGAAGGGAGGGGAGGTGCCCCAGGACTGGCATGTGTGCGCACACACGAGCACACACACACACAAATATATAAAAAGTTATTCAAAAATTTCAAGCCAGAGGAAGACCACGCTCTTTCTCCGCTCTTACAAACTGTTAAATTGGGGCTAAACATACTTCAGTGGTTTGTTAAGTCATTAATGATAGAAATGAGAACTGACTGTTAGTCCCTCCAGTTATTACAGTCTGTGGAGCAACCTCATGCTGTTTAACTTAAAACTGTTAATGGCTGTAAAAAATGTTAACTAGAAAGAAAATATAGAGGAAAAAGGGGAAAATGCAATTTTAAATTTCAGGCCATATTCTAAAATATCATGATCGAAATAAATTAACATGACTAATTCAAATCTTTATCCATCAAACTTTGTCACTCTTCATTAATAAGACTGAAAATTATACTTTTTTTTGAAAAAATGATACCTTGTTTTGAAACTAAAGAACTAGGTTTCATGAAAAGAATCAAAATACTATGAAGCCAAGTATACAGGGTATGTACAACAATAAATCAGAGCATTTCTGAGTTTAAAGACCTAATCTAAAATTTATCGTCTTTTAAAAATTAGAACAAAGGGGGAGGGGGGAGGCTGGGAAGGGATGTAAAGGGTAAACCAAAGGAGGAGGCTGCAATGCTTGGTAAGAAATGTACGCATTATCCTGCCCATGTAATTGTAACCCCTCTGTACAGTATGTTCACAAATAAAATTAAATTAAATTAAAAAAAAATAAAAATTAGAACAAAATGTCTCAATTTTCCTTTTATTATTTTTTGTAAAAGTTACAAATTTCTATTTTTCCCCAAAATGTTATTTAACTGCTGAAATACACTTTATAAGAAACGGCATCTTAGCCAGGCACTGGTGGCTCACAACTATAATGCTAGCTACTCAAAAGGCTGAGATCTGAGGATCATGGTTCAAAGCCAGCCTGGGCAGGAAAGTCTGTGCGACTCTTATCTCCAATTAACCACCAGAAAACGATAAGTGGAGCTGTGGCTCAAGTGATAATGTACTAGAAAAGCTCAGAAATAGCACCCAGGCCATGAGTTCAAACCCTATACAGACAAGGGAAAAAAAGAAAAAGAAAGAAGAAATGGCATCTTAGAATCTAAGAATATGAAAAATTGTTATAATTTTGGCCACTTTTATGTACCAGGGGATTAATGACAATAATTCTTCAAGGTCTTACCATCGAATATAAAGTTAACATTTTACCAAACTTTAAGTTGAGAACATTTCGCTATCTCTCTTAAGCAACCAAATGGGGTGAAAAAAGGAAATATTGAAAGACACAAAGATATAACTGGAACAAGTATGATAACAAGTTCAGGTGTATGTTTGAACTGTGGATCTAATAATTAAAGAATATACAAAATAAACCAACCCAACATCTAAAAATATCAACAAAATTAGTAAGTAAAAGTTAAACTAGTTTTTTCCCTTAATAATTTCACTGTTCAAACTAAGCTTTATAAAAAAATTCTTTTTTTTATTTCTTTGTCAGTCATGGGGCCTGAACTCTGAGCCTGGGCGCTGTCCCTCAGCTTTCAGCTCAAGGCTAGCATTCTACCACTTGAGCCACAGCACCACTTCAGCTTTTTTTTTCTTCTACTTGTGTGGTGCTGAGGAATCGAGCCCAGGGCCTCATGCATGCAAGGCAAGCGCTCTACCACTGAGCCACATTCCCAGCCCCAAGAATTCTTAAAACTATCTCAAAATATTCTTAATAAGCAGTACTTAAGGTCATAATAATCATGCAAGTATTAAACCCTAAGTTATATGTAAGTTCATTTGTCTATAAAGTCCAAATGCCATGGTGAATAACTACTGGAATCTAGAATCTATTCCAAATATCGGTTACATGGAATTCCCATTATTTCTGTAACTCATATAATCTTACAAATACTTGAAACACAATTTATCCTTTAGCTTGTTTTTTAAAAAAATGTTCAGTAAGGTAATTCAAAGTATCACTGAACAATTTACTAGGACTTAGATAATTAAAGTATAATATTGTTTTTTCCAGAGCATTTTTATTTTACTTATTTGTAGTCCTAGGGTTTAAACTAAGGGTTTTACACTTGTTAGGCAGAAACTCTACTATCTGAGCCATGCCCCATCACTCTTTTTACATTAATTATTTTTCACACTGTCTCATGGTTTTCTCCCAGGCTGGTCTGGACCATAAACATCCTACCTATTCCACCCATAAAGCTAGAATTATGGGTGTATACCACACCACACCAATCAGCATGTTTCAGATTAAAAATCCATTTTTGTTATATAATTAACCTCCTCCAAGACTGATGAAAACTATGTATTTTAATGTCAAAATTATTACATTAGTATTCAAAAATTATTATTAAAAAAGCACATAACAATACTAGCCATAATCTGAAATTAAATTATCCACTGATCTAATAAAATATTAATCAAACTGAGTCCTGTTTATTCCTCAAATCAAGCCATAAATGCATATTACCTTTGCAAAGGTTAAGTAAGTAACCTGGGGGCCAAAAAGTTTTTTGGAGACAAATGTCAAAAAAGGATAACTTGGATTCATAAGCAAAATGCAAAAATCCTACACTAACGTCTCAGAACATATTTAAATTCTTGCTGGTAACAAGTAACAGTAAAATTCTTTCATGTTAAAGAATTGTTCCATGTCTGATGATAAATGAAAACAGCGTCAATAGGAATACTGATGTTAACTGTGTCCAAATTGATTCCTTTATAAACCCTGTTTTCACAACAGCAACCCCTTATTTGGGGAATTAAAAGTTGCTGAACTCAACAATCCCTTCAGTTAAACAAACAGACCCCTCATAGAGCTGTCCAACGCTGCCCAAACTATCCATCCTTTAGTCGAATCAGTCAGTTTCATGAATTGTAGGATTTATCTTCAAGTCCAGTGCTGACTCAGAGGGTAGAGCTTGTTCCCTAGAGAAAACAACCAACAAAAATCAGAACAGCTACTGCTCATAAGCTCTTTCAACACCCAAGTGGACAGGACAAAGTTATTGGGTCCAAAAAAGAAAAAGAAAAAAAAAAAAGATCAACTTCCTTTCAACTACAGAAGTAGGCTGTAAACTGAAGGTATCTTTGTGCCACAGGCATTTGAAAACTTTCGCTCACTCATTTACAGCAAGAATGTTAAACAGCCAAAAAGTATACAAGAGAAGCTACCATCAAAACCTTATCTATTCTGACAGAGCAAGAAATATGCAGGGAATATAAACCATTAAGTATTCCAAGGACCAAGTTGGCTTCTGTTTTAGGTTTATTGTGTGTGTGTGTGTGTGTGTGAGCGCGCGTGTGTGTGTGTGTGTATGTGCGTGAGAGAGAGAGAGAGAGAGAGAGAGAGAGAGAGAGAAGGGGGAGAGAGAGAAACTCAATGTCTCCACCTATTAGCAGTGGACATGTCTAAGGAAATGTTATATAATTTTTTATGTGCAGTTCTTTCAAAAGTTAGAAGAAAACCATTCTGAATCATAATCTAAAGAGTAATATTCTCTTTCAAGTTCTGAAATAGTAACTTGCCTTTCCAAGCACGTTTAAAAAAAATGTGTGGTCTTTGGGTTTCTAAATACAACACAACAAAAGGGAGTCTTTCCATTTCATGAGTTAATGTCTACTATAGGATATACTATTATTGATGAGGAAGATTAAAGGAAAAAACTGAACTGCTCAAACTAATTTGCAAATAATGCAGTATTTTGTTTTATCGCTCAAATGTTTTCATATTATTCAACATTATGTCCAATTATGAAGATGACCCACGACTCATGTTTAAAAAATTATCAGTTATTAATGAACCAAATATGAAGATATTTAGCCTATTCAAAGCTACTTATTTTTAAGTTATACTGTGAAAAAACTCTTGATACTCAACTAATGATCTCAGTGCCACAGAGCTCAGATTTGCAAAAGGCAACATAGTAGTGATTATACATTATCTTGAAAACTATACTGATTAAAATATAGGCATCTGATACTTCAGTAATTATTTTTTAGTAGTAACTGACTGATACATCATTTACCAATCCTGTCTCAACTAGAATTGCAGGGAAAATAAGGCCATCACTATATGCAATTTACCTGTTACACACTACTGGAAGAAAGACAAAAAAATTACTCATAATCTTATGTATCCTGTGGTTCCAAGGAGAATCTCTAACAAGAAAAGCTTCCCCTCTCAGTATCTGTAACTTCTTTATTAGTAAATTCTCTTCTTTATCAATACCTGAAAGTGTGTTAAGTAAAACCCTACTAGGCTTCTAGAAATGCTTTGGGATTCTCCAAGTGTACTTTCTGTTTACTTATTAGATGGGTAAAACACAAGTGCAGGCTCAAATTAGTATACACTTGGTTTTTTAACATACCAACATACTTCATTTGTGTTGAGTTAGGATATTTTCCTACAGGTCTTAAACTAAAGCCCTCATACTGTCACGTGTAACTTACATATAGATTTTATAAAGCAGAGATTCCAATAATCTTTAACTGCACAAATGACCACATAAAATTGATGAAACTGAGTGTATACTTTATCCATGAAAACCATAATTTTCATGTTATCATGACAAAAATACAGAAGAGACTGATGAATATTTACACTAATTATCAAGTTTCAAGCTATTTCATTCAACAATTTCAAATAGCCTTCTTAGACTTACTGAGTAAGTTTTTTTCAGTTCATTCAATAAATCTAACACTGCAAATGCCAATTTTAATGATAATTTTAGCTTTGGAGATTAAATTCAGACCTCACCAGTTTTCAAGTTTTTAAAAAGAATGCTTGAAAACCACTGTCCTAAGCTCTAATTAAGTTTCAGCATTCTTGACTCACAGGTTCCCTGGGAGCATAAATGGTAGGTAAATTAAGGCTTCCAGTTACCAGTTCCTGCTATATAAAGAATGTTCCTATCCATCTTTCCCGTTTTTTTCCCCTAATAATCTCTTTCTCCAATTCTAAACTCCCAAAATAAAAGTGTCCAACTCTGGGAAGGTAGTGGGAAAAAATGTTCAAGATTTTAGAGAGTATCAGATATGTTTAATATAAGAAAAATCTAACTGTATGCCATTTTCCATATTCCACTACCACTTAACCTTTTCAATTGCCTAGCTATTCTAATTTTAAAACAAAATATACTGTTTGGATATCTCAAAGACAACTACTCTCCTTATCACACAAGTTATTTCAAAAATATATGAGAGATCAAAATCCAAATCAGTGACTAAGAGCTATATGAAATAGAATTATTCATGTCAGTTAAGTCATGGTTATTTGCAAGTACTATATATTATTATTGTGTTATTTGACCAACTTTTTAGTGTGATATTTGACCAACATGTTTTGCAAGCCAGGTTCTTGCTGTGCTTAAAATAAACGACAAAAATTATAGTACCTACTTGCAAATGGCCCTGTCCTACCATAGCTTTTCCAAAGGAAGGCTAAATTTTCCTATCCTACTAAGAAGAATCCTACTTTAAGCCTATATTTCAGTACCAGATCTAAGAAAGAACACTGCTGTATTATGCTTCAAAAAAAACAACAAAAACTTCATGGATTCTAAAGTGTTAAAGATAGCTAAAAACATTCTATCTAGCCTCACTATATTCTCACTTAAATCAGACAAAATTAACCTTCCCTTAAATTTTTCTGCAGTTGGTTTATTCCCCTTCTAGAAGACATAACAGAACCTGTCGGGGTTTTTTTTTTTGCTGTTGATTTTAAAATATAGATGAATACCATTACTCCAAATCTAAGGTTTCTGATTTATTAGGTCTTAGATGGGGACAGGGGAGTGCGTATTTTCAAAGCATCACAGGCAATTATAATCTGTACTACTTATGAAAGCTTCATCAAACCAGATTCATCATGAAATGAATCAATGAAAGCTTCCTCAAACCAGATTCATCATGAAATGAATCACTGACTGAGTAAGATTCTAGGAACTTCAGAAAGACCTAACACATAAACCTTCCTTAAGCTCTTAAAAATTTTCAATTTTCATATTTACTGTAGGTCTCCATGTTTGATAACTAGCACTCCATGTTTGATAGCTAGCATTTGGGCCACAACTTTACTTCTGGCTTTGTGGTGGTTGTCTTTCCTGCTGGGGCGGGCTTCCAAACATGATCCTTTGATCTCAGCCTCCTGAGTAACTAGGATTGTAGGTATAAGGCACTAGAGCCCACTAAAAAGGTATTCTTAAAACAGACTTGTACCTGGACTGGAGGGAAAGTAAAGTAAGGGTCTGGGTGAGAAGCAGGATAGGTGAATTTAGAGAATCATAGGAAACAATATACTTTTTTGAGACAGTATCTTGCTATGGAGCCTGGGCTGTCCTTAAAGTAACAATTCTTCTGGCTCCAGCCTCTAAACTTCTGAGATTACAGGTTTGCATCACACTTGGCAGTAATGTAGCTTGGAAAATGATGAGGCATATCCTTGGTAAATTTTCATAGATTAACATTGAGCCAATTTAACTTTTAAGAATTTTTAAGAATTTACCCTTTCTAGTATTAATGGATTAAGCAGGAAATAAATTCATTAAAAATACTTCATTAGTAAAGTGAACCTAAGTAATAGACTAGTAACAGGTACTACTTCAAACTATTAAAGCAGCAATAGGATTACTTTTTATAATTTTGTGTAATTGCATTACAGAGTGGTTTGTGTTCTCCACTGGTTTTAATTTAGACATAGTACCACTTTATAATAAAACCACATCTAAGCATCTACTGAAAAGCTTCTATAGGGAATTCTGTTAGGGTCATAACATTGTGACTGTAAGTTGATATGAAATGGTCTTCAGGAGTTATGAGAAGAAAAACCTAAATTTCTTTACTAAGAAGTTTTTAATCTCAACAAAAATTAACAACATTTTCAACATTTAAAATAGTTGGGATATGCATCAGCATGTTGCCAAGTCATTTTATTTAATATGTAACACCAAAACTTTCTATTAAACTACTTTCTATAAAAAATTATTTGGGCCTATAATATTTTTATACAAATCACGATTGGATTTCAGAAAAACTTTCAACCTAATATTTGCCACAATAATGAGAGCCTATTGCAACTATATTCTGATTAAATTTTCTTCAAGGAATAGATAAAATGTTCAAAAGACAAATTAATCGGCAACCTAAAAAAAAATGAACATACACCTGGGCACCAGCAGCTAACACTTCTTTGGAAAAGTAACATATTAGTTGAGACTTGAAAGGAAGAACCTGATAAGCTACGGGTAGAACAAGTGGAAAAACAAATGCCAATAATAGGAGTCAGTAGAAGCGTACTGTATTTGAAGAAGGCCAGTATGGTAGGAATATGTACACAAGAAGAGTCAAAGAGTAAGACTAAAGATACATGCAGACAGAAACCGGGTGCCAATGACTCACACCTGTAATCCTAGCTACCCAGGAGACTGATACCTGATAACCATAGTTTGAAGCCAGGTGAGGTAGAAAAGACAGTAAGATGCTTATCTCCATTTAACCACCAAAGAGCCAGAAGTAGAGCTCAAGTGGTAAAGTATTAGCCTTGAGGAAAAATCTCAGGGACAGTGCCTGGTCCCTGAATTCAAGCCCCAGGACTGGCATGTGTACACATGTGCACACATGTCACAAACTATACCAATGTATCTTTCTCAAAAGAAAAGTCCTAATTGCAATGGGAGTATTATAATTTCTAAATTATTAGAAAAAGATGTATTTGAACAAATCACCAAAAACTCGTTTCTTCTACATAGAAGAGATCAAATTATCTATCCATCAGTCTGTCTACTTCTGTGGCCACTGATGCTTCCCAGGAAAATGCTCTCACTTTAACCTTTCTGCCAGTCTTTTTCCACTTAGTTTGGTTTTCAGATCAGACCTAATATTATCAGTAGCAAGTATTGCACACATTTGCCACCATACTCAGGATCTCGGTGTTTAATTCATTCAAGTTATGAAATGGCAAGTTTTCTGCCTCAGTATCCTACACTTGATCTTAGCCAAATGGCCGAGAAGCAATCTGCCTCAGTATCCTAAGTGCTGGGACCCTAAGTATGTGCCACTGTGCCTGGAACATAACCAATCTGTAAACAATAATATGAAGTAACTAGTAAAAATAAAGAGTAAAATGGAATATTAGCACAAAGGTAACATAAATACAAACACCAAGCAAAAACACAAAACTCTACCATATAACTATTCAAATTAAGATTTTATAGTTAGTAATTTAGGATAATCACATGAAGTTACTTAGTACAACTAACTCTATTGTTTTTATTTAAGAATGGTAACCATAGCCAGGTGCCAGTGGCTCACACCTGTAAAACTACTTAGGAGGCTGAGATCTGAGGATCACGGCTCAAAGCCAGCCCGGGCAGGAAAGTCCGTAAGACTCTTATCTCCAATAAACTACCAGAAAACTGGAAGTGGCTCTGTGACTCAAGTGGTAGAGTGCTAGCCTTGAGCTGAAGAGCTCAGGGAAAGTGCCCAAGCCCAGAGTTCAAGTCCCACAACCGACAAAAAAAAAAAAGGTAACCATACAAAACTACTATGATTCTTCCAATTACATCAAAAGACTGCTTTTCAGAATTACTTATTTGAAATTCTACTATTAAGTTTATTAATATTATGCTTGAAGAAAAAAAGTGTAAGAACATACTATCCTAATCTGTAAATATTAGTAAAAAATTCAGAATGGGTTTAACCTAAAAACTCATTGATAGAATAGTAGGATTTACATTGATCAACTATTATCAAATAGAGGCATAATTTCCCAAGCAATCTTACTTATAAATGTTACTTTTCTATTACCAGATTATGACTTTAGAACAACATGACAAAAGGGGGCATAAACAACTGAGGGGCCTGAGGCTGTTACTCAATTGGCCTAACATTCACAAGCCTCCGATTCTGACCCCAATAGCACAAACTAATTACAAATTAAAGGAGAGAGGGAAGGATGAGGCAGAAAAGGAAGTATAAGAGGAAAGATGAAGGGAATGAAAAAATATAATTAAATGAAATGAATTTTGACAAGATTATTTTCTCATCTCAAACAAGTAATTTCGTCTTGAAATCTGATTCTTGCCTAACACTGAAAAGAATATCGAACACTGTGAATATCATTTGTTTTTACTTGTATGAAAATTGAATTCTCAGTGAAATATGCATTTCATCTATTTTTCTTTCTAAAGTTTCAACTAGTAGAGCTTCTTCTATCTGCACATTTATCACAGAGGGAATAAGTCAAAAAATAGCTATCATTAAAAGCAGTACTATTTGTACGGTGTAATAACAATTTTCCATTAATGAAACACCCAAAATTTAGACTCATGGCAGACTACACTATTAAAGAAAAAGCTAGACTCAATCTTGTGATCCTCTTGCTGCAGCTTCCTAAGCACTGTGACTATACAGCATGTCCCCATACCTTGCTTGTGACAGTTTTAAAACACACATATTCAAATACAACATTGAGAGTTTGGTTCAGCTTACACTGAATGCACTTCTTTTCCCTGCATTCACTACAAAAATTGGGGAAAAAATACAGAGATTAGCATGGCCCCCATATAAGGATAGCAAGCAAATTTATGAAGCATCCCATGTATTTGTTTTATACCAGAGATGATCAGCAAGCATGGTATTAATATTGATGTTAAAGACCAATCTTTAGTATCTTTTTATATTTGACTTATTGTTTGAATGTTCTTGAACCATGTATGGTCAAACTGCTGCCTAAATACACAAGACGAGTCAAAAATTCAAATGGAAGGGAGGGAGGGAGGAAGGGAGGAAGGGGGAAAAGAAGGAAGGAGGGAGAGAGAGAGGGAGGGAGGAAAGGAGGGAGGGAGACTTTAAATAGCCACAGAATTTAAACTACTTATTTTCCAAGCAGTCTGAAAAACTTTATTAGATGTCATATAATTAAATTATTTTGTCCTATTAACATTACCAAAGTAGAAATCCCTGATGCCCAGTTTTATTGTATTGTGATCTTCATTGAGCTTCAATAACCCCTGCAACAATGAATTCAACATAACTTCAGTTATTCAGAAGAGCAACACAAATAAAAAATGAAGTAAAACTAGCCTCAAAGGATAATCTAATGCCCATGTACCTAGTTCACATGCAACAATCAAGTACTTGATTCAAAATATTTCTCGTGGGGCTGGGAAGATGGCTCAGTGGTAGAGTGCTTGCTTTGCATGCATGAGGCCCTGGGTTCGATTCCTTAGCACCACATATGCAGAAAAAGCCGAAGTGGCACTGTGGCTCAAGTCGTAGAGTGCTAGCCTTGAGCTAAGAGCTAAGAGACAGCACCCAGGCCCAGAGTTCAGCCCCCACGACCGACAAAAAAAAAAAAAAAAAAATCTCTTAACTGAAAGTGAAGTATTAAAATTCATTTGTGTTCTTAGCTTTCAGCAGATTAAGAGGAGGAAGAAGAGGAGTTTCCAAAGGAAATAGAAGACATTAAAAACCTAAATAAAGGAGCTAATTTTAAAACACTGTTCCAGGATATGTAGCAATAGCAAAGCAGCAGCCACAGCAGTAGTAAACACCTTAGGAAAGCAAATCTTTTGACTCCTCCAAACCTACTAAAAACCAGCAACTCTGGACATACAACCCATCAAGTGTTGGGTTTTAAAAAGTCTCTGAGTAGATAGAATCTCAAATTTTAGAAGGTACTGTCCTCAAGTTAAGAATATTAATAAACAGCATCATCAATAACAGGTCAACAAGTAATTAAAATAAAAGACCAAAATGGTTCATATACACTTTCTTGAGTAAGACTATTGAAGATGCTACTTTTAGGCACTTGATTAGATTTAGGGAAAAGAAAATCCTTACCTTTAAGAAGCTAAAATCTAAATATACTGGAGCAGAAGGCCAATGAAAAGAATAAAGAATCTAAATAATTATATAATATTGAAACAAAGTACTCTACAACTCTGGTACCTAAAACATATTCTGGTTCAATACAATTATTTGAGGCACACAGCGTTCAGCAGGAATCAACAAAACAAGTTTGCCTAAAAGAAGCAAACAGTAAAATTTGGTAATCTTTCTAGCAAAACATTAGTAAAAATAAAAATTTCTAATGATTAAAACTATAATCATCTAGTAAGAAAAAAATCAACTATGATGGAAAGACTCATTTCTATGGATGACAACTATTAATTTGGTTACTAGATCTGCTTGATGATATTTTAAAAGTAAATACATGCCAGAGTGGTGGCTCATGCCTATAATCCTAGCTACTCAAGAGGCTGAGATCTGAGGATCATGGTTCCAAGCCAACCTGGACAGAAAAGCCAACCCAGACAGAAAATTTTCTATGAGACTCTCATCTCCAATTAACTACTTAAAAACTGGAAGTGGCCCTGTGGGTCAAAGTGGTAGAGCACTAGCCTTAAGCAAAAGAGCTCAGGGGCAGCAACCAGGCCCTGCATTCAAGCCCCATGACTGACCCCCGCCCCCCCCCCAAAAAGTAGATTCAGTCTGGAGCTAGTGGCTCATACCTGTAATCGTAGCTACTCAGGAGGCTGAGATCTGAGGATCTCAGGAATTCATTGACAGCATCCAGGACCCAAGTTCAAGCCCCAAGATTAGAACAAAGTGTGTGTGTGTGCGTGTCCTAGCTACTTTTAAAAGCATTACAACATCCTGTGTTCGTGTGTGTGTGTGTGTGTGTGTGTCCTAGCTACTTTTAAAAGCATTACAACATCCTGGGTTCGTGTGTGTGTGTGTGTCCTAGCTACTTTTAAAAGCATTACAACATCCTGGTGTGTGTGTGTGTGTGTGTCCTAGCTACTTTTAAAAGCATTACAACATCCTGGGTGTGTGTGTGTGTGTGTGTGTGTGTGTGTGTCCTAGCTACTTTTAAAAGCATTACAACATCCTGGGTTCGATCCCCAGTACCAAAAAAGAAAAGACAAAAAAAAGTTTAGAAAAAAAACCATTAAATCCAGAGTTTATAGAGTAATTTGCATATGGCTTCCAAGTTTTCCATTCATATTCCTCCATGCCTCCTTCCTTCTAGCTGACTAGAGGAATGCTAAAAGGTCACTTGGCTTAACAATGACATGCTGTGTACAGGAGGGTCCTAACTAATCTGAACTTGTCTCATACTTACAAAGCAAGATATGGCCTTTTGTCATATTTAGTAACTATACTTGTGATCAATTTGTTGTAGAAGTTTAACCACCATTACTTCAGACTGTGGATGACAAGATTTACGGCCCATAGTAAGCCAAGTAGTCGGTGACTAAAAACATAATAAATCCTATTTATCTATATACTATTTTATCAAAGGAACACTGCTCATCCCAATCACACAACTATTAGCTACCAGTTTCTATTTCTAGGAACACCACTCTTAAGGTTTTTATTCAAGACCAGCTTAGGGGAAGTTAGTAAATTTCTATCTCAACCAACAGGCTGAGTTTGATGGTACATGCCTGTCATCCCAGCTATTTGAGCTGTTAGAAGGAAAAAACAGTTACCAACAAACAAACTTAAACAATATCACAAAAATGGCAAAAGCAAAAAAGAACTGGGGGTATGACTCAAGTGGTAGAGTGACTCCTTACCACCAATGGGGGGGGGGGAGAGGAGGAAACTAAAGAATCTAGAACTAAAAATTCAATTCACATCCAGGCATTCACTAGCATTCATAGTAAGGGTTTACAAGTCTACGTGTGCTAGGGATTTGAACAGGCTACATCTATAACTCTTTTACTATATCTCTTCCCACATGCTCTACTGCACATATGAAAGACAAAAAATGAAGCTTAGAGTGAAGGGACAGTTGAAGAATTATCTAAAAGAAATAGAGGCCTAGCTGGACACTGGTAGCTCACACCTGTAATCCTAGCTACTCTGACTGAGATTTAAGAATTGCAGTTCAAAGTCAACCTGGGCAAGAAAATCCATGAGACTCTCATTTCCAGTTAAAAAACAAAAACACTGCAGGTGACGCTGTGGTTCAAGTAGTAGTAGAGTGCTAGCCTTGAGCACAAAAGCCCAAGGACAGCACCCAGGGCCCGAGTTCAAGTTCCAGGACTAGCACCAAAAAAAAAAAAAAAAAAAGTTGAGGACTGTTCACAACTGTACAGGTTAACACAGGGCATGATGGATTTGTTCATCAAATACTATATCTCCACTGGACAATTACAATGCATTAGGTGCCAGTAAATCAAAAGATACAGAAATGGTTTCTAGGGCTCCAAACCAATTTGATTTGTAGAGAACAGAAAACAAAACAAAGCAAACCCACTAACTTTTAATTCTCCACATTGAGCTAAGATTCATGAATGTTCTCAAGCACTAATTAATTCACATAGTCTCTGCCTTTCAGGTCATTCCAAACCACTCAAATTCTCTGTTCACCCCAGGTTAATCTTGTATTACTGAAACAGGACTCTTACCTATGAAGCAAAAAGGTAAATGTGTAGAATTTTCTATCTACACAGAATTTACCAAAAGCCCATGTCCCATTTAAAATCCTTCTAAAATCTAACAATTACACTCTTCTTCCCTTTTTGCTGTTTCTAAACTGTGTTCATTTGTCTTTTACTTTACTGTCCTCAATTTCCTATAAACCTACATCACTGAAGAACAGAACTTTAAGATTTAAAAGACTTTTCCAATCACCTAATATTATCTTCATCTTACAGAAATGAAGACCCTAAAAAAGAAACGAAGTACCATGTTCTAAGGGCCATCGAGTCATATTCCAATGAAAGTAGTCCAAAAGCCACAGGAACTCTGCTGCAGTTGTAGATCACTGAGTCTGTACCTATAAGTTGAAGGGAAATCCTGCCCACTCCCATCCAGCCCCTACCCCTTAGTTTGGGATAAGACAGTCAAGATAATGCAATTCACACTGAGAAGTCCACAAGAGGAACTCTCCATTCTTGCAAGACACATTAACCAAGGATTTCCCAACCAGTAGTCTTTATCTACTGGTCACTACTTAATCCTTACCTGACAGGTTTCCAAGCCAGCTGCAGCAGCCACATTCCCCTCTGCGCCATAAACGTCTTGCCTCAGTTTCCTGAAATTCCCAATTGGGACAGGAAAATAGCCAGGTGGCATTCCCAACCTGGTTACGTTCCTATAGTTCTACTGTCAGCCACCTTTCCTGGGACATCACAATCTGGATCTGCACGTATGTATACACAGCAGCCCCTTCTAGGGGCAATGAAAAAGCTCCTCTTCACAAAAACTTTCGGGGAAACCTGATCTTAATAGTTGTTGTTTTTACTAACTCCTCTTAATGAAGAAAACTAAAGAACCTTTTAAAGTTTTGAGTGATTCTGCTGAATATACCTGAAAAACAAAGTAGTTACCAAAAACTGAAAACATGCAATTGCAAACACAAATGCTTTAAAACTGCTTTTAAGAATGCTGAAGAGTATCTCACAACACACAATGACTCAGTTTTCATGCTATTAAACTTTCTAAACAGGCACATTTTTGTTCCTCATTTCACTATTATTCAAAACTGGGCATTTATGATTTTTTTTAAATCTTTTCATACAAGTTTAGTGAAACATTAAACTTTACTACACTTAAGAAATACTCATGAATTAATTATAAAGTTATTCCTCATGGAACTGGAGGTGTGGCTCAAGTGGCAGGGCACAACATGAGCAAAATGAATTATTTCCCAAGATAAAAAGAAATTTTGAGTAATAAAATGAGTAAGCACTTATTAAGCATTAATCACCTCTACATTTGTAGTGATGAAAAATGGCCTGTTCTCATTGTCTTAAGGCAACCTGGATGTGTAATATGCCTTGGAAACCTAGACTGATAACCTAGGACAATCCTAAATTATGTCTATTAGAAGTATAGATAATTCAGAGAAATCAGTTCCGACTGAAACATCAAAGTAAATTCATTGCAGAATTATACAAGTAACCACACTGAACTGATATATAAGGGTAAGCATTGAAAAATAATTACAAGGGAAATTTGTAGTTATATGCTCTTCATGATGGAGATGTTTAAAAAATATGCATCAATAATTATACTACATAAAAGTAATAGATTAAGAGTACTGAGGTCCAGCCAGGCACTGGTGGCTTGTCTGTAGTCCTAGCTACTTAGGAGGCTGCTATTTGAGGATTGCTGCTTGAAGCCAGCCCAGGTGGGAAAGTCCATGAAGTGGAACTGATGCTCAAGTGGTAGAGCACTAGCCTTGAGCAGAAGAACTTATAGAGACAATGCCCAGGCGCAGAATTCAAACCTCAGGATACACATGGACACACAGACAGGGACATACCACACACATACCACACACACACGCACAAGTACTGAGGCCTTGGGTATATAAATATAGAGCCAAAGACACATAGTAAAAATTTAAATATAAGCTTAGATCCTTTACAAAACCACAGATTCACCCTATTGGTAAGTTTCCTACTTTGTCAATGGTATAATCTTAAGATTAAATGTCACAATAATAACACAGCCAGATACATCTGTGGATTTAACTTCATCTACAATAGTGTTCCAGTCTTTAGAGGTCATGTTTGACCTACACATTTTGTTTAGTTTCAATAATATTTTCCCCAATTCTCTCATCTTACAGTCTTAGAAGTCAACTCATTTTACGGATACAAACAAAAACTAGTCAAATTAATAAAGTTAACTTGAAAGGCCTAATAAGAAAACATTTTGATTTATCCGATTCAACTAATACTAGCAGATAGAAGACAAAACAGAGTTTAGTTTGACATAACACATGTCTCATTTTCATTCAAACTGTTAATATGTAGACCAGGTTGCCTTGCTGCTAATGAAATCTTCATAACTTGTAGGTAACTTAGCAGAAGCTAGATTAATAATTTGTCAAGAATCTCATTGCTCTTATAATAGGGTATTATGACTAGTTTGATGAATAATCAATATTATATTACTACCTAAGTCAACTACAATGCAATTTAGATACATTAAACCTCCATTTCCCCATCTGTGACATGAAATGTCACAGAGCTAAAGAATCAGAGCTTTATTATTTTTAGCACATAATTTTAAAACTAAAAGGGGTCTTGTCAACATAATAGAAGGTGCTCAGTGGTACAGTGCTTGCCTTGCATACATGAGGCCCCGGGTTCAATTCCTCAGCACCACACAAGCAGAAAAAGCCAGAAGTGGTGCTGTGGCTCAAGTGGTAGAGTGCTAGCCTTGAGCTGAAGAGCTCAAGGACAGTGTCCAGGCTCAGGCCCCACAACCACCAAAAAATTAATTAATTAATTAATTTAAATATTTTGGTTTTTCTGTGAGCAAGACTGAGTAAATATTCATTTTTCCTTCTTTCCCATCCCAACTCATCCCTTCAATGTGTTTGCCAAGATAAAAATAAAAAGAACAGTATTGGCCAGTTGACTCATCAATGTGGCACTATCACCTTCAGACTGTATTAAATGGTTGTTCAGTATCTCATAAAACAGATATAAGAAGTATTTTCCTCAAGCCGGGCGCTGGTGGCTCACGCCTGTAATCCTAGCTACTCAGGAGGCTGAGATCTGAGGATTGTGGTTCAAAGCCAGCCCAGGCAGGAGAGACCGTGAGACTCCTATCTCCAATAAACCACCAGAAATCCAGAAATGGCGCTGTAGCTCAAGTGGTAGAGCACTCGCCTTGAACTGAAGAGCTGAGGGACAGCGCCCAGGCCCAGAGTTCAAGCCCCACGACCGATCAAAAAAAAAAAAAAAGTATTCTCCTCATGTTCATCCTTTATAACAAAACCTGAGAATATAGGAAAGGTTGGGAGAAATGGGGGAGAACACAGAAGGGGTGACAAAAGAACACAGAAGGGATGACATCGATCTTGATGCATTGTATTTCTAAAATTTAATTTCTTGAATTAGAACCACTGTCTATAACTACTTAAAAAAAAAAAAACCTAAACAGGCCAGTATATGACTAAGTGGTAATACACTTGCCTAGCATGTCTGAGATCCTGAATCCAATCAGAGAACACAGAACAAAAGCCCCATAACAAAATTGTTTTTAAAATGATTGTTAATAATGCTGAGTTTAGTACAATAATTATTCTTCTCTCTAAATCAATTTACCACAATAATTTGCAACAAAAATATATTTAATGGTCCAAAATGTTGTATGTTCCCCATCTTTACCAAATAAGTACATGTAAATGCTAAAGTCACTATGACTCTTTTCTTCATTTATAAATCGATAGTAGGGAAAGAAGAGATGGTAGGGGAAAAACATAGGAGGCAACAATGCTTGATAAGAAATGTACTCATTACCTTGCTCATGTAACTGTTACCCCTCTGTACAATATTTTCACAATAAAAAAACTTATTAAAAAAATAAATCAGGGGCTGGGAAGGTGGCTCAGTGGTAGAGTGCATGCCTTGCATGCATGAGGCCCTGGGTTCGATTCCCCAGCACCACATAAGCAAAAAGAAAAAAGCTGGAAGTGGCGCTGTGGCTCAAGTGGTAGAGTGCTAGCCTTGAGCTGAAGAGCTGAGGGAAAGCGCCCAGGCCCAGAGTTCAGGCCCCACGATCAGCCCCCCCCCCAAAAAAAGAACATGGTAGAAAACATAGTAAAGGGACAAGTGGAAGGAGTTAAGGTACAAGGGGATGAGTAGGGACAGCAAGAGAGAAAGAAAGTGAGTACTGATAAAAGTTTTAGCAACACAAGTTCTGGGTCACTCATACTTTATTTGCTAAGACAGATGCTGTACTCAATACTGCAATCTTTTATCTTCTACCATTCTTATTAATGTAGATATTGATGCAGATGTATCAAACCAAGATTCACTTCGTTGAATTAAGCTGTGGAGGCAGTCTAGCTCTCAAATGATAAAGCTAAGTCTTTTGGTTTTGTTTTAGTATACAAGTATTTCATTTGTTTCATTTTAGTTTTGTCCAAGACAAAGTGATGATTTTCTGGTACAGGATACAGAAACAATCTGTGTATGCAGCTGAAATATATCGCAGGATAATAACCTACTCAACAATAACCTACTCAGCAATATGTTTACCTTGCATTCCAAACCAAGGCATGCACTAGTGGGAATGGACAATGTTCATTATCTAAGACATTTTTCATATTTTTACGTTAAAAATGATATTCATTATAGTGTGAATTTTTAAGATAAAAGACTTTGAAGGATTATGTGTCCCTCAAAAGGTCACCTTGAACTATGTTCAAAACCCCAGGAACAGCCAGGCACATACACCTATAATCCTAGCTAGCTACTCAAGAGGCTGAAATCTGAGGATCTCAGTTTAAAGCCAGCCCAGGTAGAAAAGTCCCCTGAGAATCTTATCTCAACTAACCACTCAAAAACTGAAAGTGGTGCTGTGCTCAAATTGTACAGCACTTACCCTGAGCACAAAGAGGCTCAGAGACAGTGCCAGGCCCTGAGTTCAAGCCGACAATCAACAAAACAAAACAAAACAAAAAGTACAAGTGCATTTGCTCAATTCTTCTGCCATTATGTATATATCAGAAAGACAATGATTGGGATGTAAATTTTCCTAACTACAATGATTCCTGATGTTGCATGGTTTTCCTACTGTTTCAAATATTTTATCCAATTTTAAATTATTAATACAGCATTTGTAATCAAACATCTGAGAGGTATTTAGAATTCATCTAAAAACATCTGAAAAGATATGTTTGAAATGACATGGGACTACTTAAAAAAAAACAGTACAAAAGGAAGGCTTTGAGTCATATATACACATTAATATTTCCTCTATTTCTGTATCTTTATACAAGGTTGAAAGAGCACCGCTGATGCTTTTAAAACTAGGGAAACACCAAGATTCAGAATTTTTTCTAAACAAACATCTTTAAGTTTATTTTTTTCTTTAAAAAAATCCTCACATATAATTGCTTGATATTTAAATTTTGTTTTAGAATTCTCAATTATATATCTGGTTTGAGGTACCAAAAGCTAAAACATAAAACTTATATATATATATATATATATATATATAATGTGTTTTAAAGTAATTAATTGAAATATACAATTTCTGTTCTGACAAATTAAAAAAAATAAATGATGCTTACAGATTCGTATCTGGAACTCACTGGAAATAATTACTCAACTTACCTGGTGCTAATCCAGCAGTAGCAGGGCTTCCCATGGATGGGTGAGAGAAAACTTGAGAGAAGGCAGACATATTTGACTGGGACACGTTACTCAGCCTGGAGGTTGATCCTCCTTTAGGAATAAACTCGCTTGCAGTAGGATTTGGTGTCTATTTAAAAATCAAATATAGAAGTTAACACACTTCTGGACCCCCCAAAAAAATGCTTGTCTCTACTCGGTATTATTCTACAGTGCTTTTCTTACAGAGTAACCATTTTAATAATAGTATTTGCAAGGGTTTTAATTTTTAGGTGTTAGTGTACAATTACACTTGTGAAAGCAAACTTGAAAATCCACTTTAAAATCTAAACCTTTCATTTGTAGAATTTTAATCTCTGCCCAACGTAAACTTTGCCTTTATTGTCATCTTATCAAACTACGCTAACATTTTAGAGAAGTAGGAGATTAAAATGACCTCAAAACTAAACACAAGTTTCGGGCTAGGAAGTTGGCTCAGTGGTAGAGTGCTTGCCTCACATGCATGAGGTCTTGGGTTCAATTCCTCAGCACCACATAAGCAGAAAAAAGCCAGAAGTGGAGCTGTGGCTCCAGTGGTAGGGTGCTAGCCTTGAGCTGAAGAGCTGAGGGATAGCGCCCAGGCCCAGAGTTCAGCCCCCATGACCGACCAAAAAAAAAAAACAAAAAACTAAACCCACAACGGACCCAAAACAAAAAACTAAACACAAGTTTCAATTTTAGTATTTTTAAACCACTTCTAACAGATAAAGGTTAAAAGTGCCTTCCTTTCAAAATCAATCACTTCTTTCTTTGTAAGCACACACATTTTGACAATACAGTGGCATGTATTTCGCTAATAGGACAAAGACAAGAAAAAGACTGAAAAACAATATATAGGAACAATTAGGAAATAGGAAAAGTTAAATACAGAGGACCCAATACCTACAAAATATCACATGAATCTTTCTACACTAAAAATACTTTTTTTCAGAGATATTATGGCATTGATTGTTCTTCTGGCCTTATCAAACTACATTAAATTCATGTCTGGTTTCATTTCTACACGAGATAAAAAAAAAAAAATAAGCAACTAAGCACTACCAAAACAACCTCTTTATTTGGTATGAATGATATTTTAAATCACCAGAGTTCAAATGGACAATTTAGAGATAATGAGTCAATGGGCTAATCTAAGTATAACTAGCATTAACAATTATGAGTCAGAGAAAATAAGACACATATTAATAAAATATGGAATTTCTAAGTATATGGTTACGTAAAATACACCTCAAAAAGAGAACAAGTCTCTACTACTTATACATCAAAGATATGAAATACCAGGCTAAGCTAAAATGTATATTCCAAAAAGAAAAAAAAGTTTTATATATAAATTTATTTTTTAACTCTTTCAGATTCTGAAGTTTCTCTGAAAGAATGACATGTTCTCTAAGGGATGGCCAAAGAATTTCTGGAAAAGAAAACAAACCATGGCATTTTACTAATGCAGTACTTCCTGCTACAAAAGAATACATTGGGGACTGGGAATGTAGCTCACTGGTAAAGTGTGTACCTAGCATGCATGAAACCCTGGTTTTGATTCCTCAGTACCACATACACAGAAAAAGCCAGAAGTGGCACTATGGCTCAAGTGGTAGAGTGCTAGCCTTGAGCAAAAGAAGCTCAAGGACAGTGCCTAGGCCCTGAGTTCAAGCTCCAGGACTGGCCAAAAAAATAAAAAATAAATGGTTGCAGAAAGGACAAGTAAGTCCATCAGATCTCATGTGCAGCAGTTAACCCTAAATCTATCCTTAGAGAAGACAGTCAAAATAAAATTATCACATAACTTAGGAGTAGAGATGCCTACGAAATGAGACTTTAGAACTAATGAATTCCTAGGGAGACAGCAAAATTGGATAAGAAATAATATACACATGTAACATTTTTAGAATCTTGCTGAGAAATAAACAGCTTTTCATATATGTGCTATAATTACAATGAATACCAGACTATCTGGGTTTGAAACTGAGCTTCTCCAACTTAAACCTATTTTAATTTATTTTGAAAGCCTATTTTTACAGGACTATAAAGAAGAAAATAGAGACAAAAGCTCATTGTGTTTTTAACCAATCATAAATAGAATTTTATAACAAACTTAAAGAGCTTTCAAATTCATTACAGTATATTACAATTAATGAAACTATTAAAGTTAACACAATTAATGAAACTATTAAAGTTAACACATTAATTGCAATTTCTAGAGATAACCACAGATGTCCAAAACCTACTCAACAGTGGGTTGGAATTTAAAATAAGAGCTTTGAGCCAAGTGCTGGTGGCTTATGCCTGTAATCCTAGCTACTCAGAAAGGTGAAATCTGAGGACTGAAGTCTGTGAGATTCTTATCTCCAATTAACCAGCAAAAAGCTTGAAGTGGAGCTGAAGTTCAAGTAGTAGAGCACTAGCTTTGAGCAAAAAGTTCAAGCCTTAGGACCCAGACCAAATAAATAAATAACCTAAAAACTGAAACTTAAAAGAACAGCTTCCTTTCCGAAGAAAGTCCTTAAGTGGATGGTTTAGGTATTTGTTTTATTCTTCTGCAGGAATTGATACCAGAGAGAAAAGGAGAAACAGTCCTATATATGATTTAGGTTATATCAATAATGACACCATGTAGGGAAGAAATCTATAAAGAACAAACAGTGTAAGTAAATTAACTGCAGCTAGATTAGCTCTCAAATATCTTTAAACTAACCCAAAGTATTTTTCATGGTAAAAAAAATTTTTTTTTTTTTGGCCAGTCATGGGGCTTGAACCCAGGGCCTAGGCACCGACCCCAAGGTTCTTTTGCTCAAGGATAGCACTCTACTTTGAGCCACAGCGCCACTTACGGCTTTTTCTGTGTATGTGGTACTAAGGAATCAAACCCAGGGTTTCATGCATGCTAGGCAAGCATTCTACCATGTAGCCACCTTCCCAGCCCCATAAAACTCCTTAAAATAATGATTACAATATAAAGATTCATTCTTAAAATATTACTAGTTTAAAATTATTTTAATATTACTGACTTAAAATATAAATAAATTTATTAAAACTATAAAAACTTAGTGAAAACAGCAGGCATACAACTTTGACATGTTACAAGAATTATTTATAGGCCAGGTGCCAGTGGCTCCCAACTATAATCCTCATTGTTCAAGAGGCTGAGATTTGAGGATTAAGATTCAAAGCCAGTTCTTGCTAGAAGTTGCCAGGACAAATCCCAGAGCCTCTTATCCAATTAACTAGCACAAAAAGTCCAGAAGTGACACTGGGAGGATGTCACCCTTGAGTATAAAAGCCAAGTTATAGAGCGCTAGACTCTTGAGTTCAAGCCTCAGTACCAGCACACACAAAAGTAGTATTACATCATTGATTATATCTTAAATGAGATAGCATTAAATCCAGACAACCACATAACCCAACTGATAACCATCAATAGACAACTGATCAATATAGGTTCATTTACTAATGAAGTAATTTTTTGATGGGGTTCTAACCCCAAGTTAAATACAAGTTGATACTATCACATTACCCAAAACAAACATGTTTTTTAAGTAAAATGCAGTTCTTAATACCCAGTGGACATTATTAAAAGCAGACTTTAGTAAGGTATCCATAAAGTAAGGACCCAGTAAAATATGTAGGGCAATTAAGATAAACAGACATCCATTATATTTCTAATTAGAAAAACAGGAACAGGTTCACATTGAATGAAAATACATTTTACATGATACTGTAAAATATATTGTATAGCAAAGCAAAACAAAGTTGTTTCATAGTGATGGAAGAATGACCAAGAAACTACTTGAATTCTCTACTATTGTTCGGGGTTTTGAAAAACACACTGAAAACTTATGACCCTACAAACTACCTTGCATAATATTTAGCTTCTCAAAAATGAACTCAGTTTATCCAGCTTTAATGACTTTATTAAGATGTTATCATCTAAGATATTGAGTGAACTAGAACCTTTTCTTAGCATCTCCATTTATAATTGAAATAATTGCTCATATACAAGTTTTGATAACTCATAATATACACAGCCCTAAAGCCATTATCCAAATACATTTACTCAATACATCCATCACTAAGTTTTTCTAAACTTCTTTAAAGCCCTTCTTCAAACTTTTTTTTACCATCATGTTTCCAAATAACTGATCAACTTTAAGTCACTGTAAATTTGAATTTTCTAGAATTACATATAAACCAATTGTATATGCCTCTAAGTTTTTCAGCTGGCTTCTTTTTTATTCTGCATCAGAGTCATCTATTCCTTTCCATCTATAATATTTGATCAGTAATCAACAATATTACCAAACAGTAACACAATTTGTTAATCCCTTCATCTACTAGATTTTCCCAATTTTGAGTTATTACAAATTAAGTTACTATAAGCAATCACATACTGGTCCTTTTATGTACATATATTTTGTTACTTCTGCTTAATTATCAACATTGAATACTTACACGTTATAAGTATGAACACATAACAGCCAGAAGGCATGAACTCAGGGACTACATGCTGTTCCTGAGCTTTTCTGCTCAAGACTAGTGCTCTACCACTTTGAGCCACAGCTCCACTTTTCTGGTAGTTAATTGGAGATAAAGTCTCATGGACTTTCCTGCCCAGGGAGGCTTTCAATCTCAACCCTCAAATCTCAGACTCATGAATGCGTGAGCCAATAGCACCCAGACTATACATAACCTTTTTAAAGAAACTAGTTGTCCTGTTTCATTATTTCCTAAAGTGCTGTATAGGAGAACAGGTTTCTCTGTTCTCAAGAATGTATGCTTTGGAAGTGGCGCTGTAGCTCAAGTTGGTAGAGTGCTTGCCTTGAGCTGAAGAGCTGAGGGACAGTGCCCAGGCCCAGAGTTCAAGCCCCATGACCGACAAAAAACAAAAATAAAACAAAACCAAAAAACCAACGTATTTTTCATTTTAAACATCCTAGTTATGTACTCATATATGATTATGCACTGAGTTTTTATTTTCTGAAACACAAGCTTGACTGGAACTCTCAACTGCTGAGATAACATATCTATTCACTGTCATATTCGACATTTTTTGGCTTAAATCTGCATTTTGGGGGGGCGGGGGGTCAGTCGTGGGGCTTGAGCTCTGGGTCTGGGCACTATCACTGCACTCTTCAGCTCAAGGTGAGCTCTTCAGCTCAAGGCAAGCACACTACCATGAGCTACAGCACCACTTCCGGTTTTTGAGTGGTTTATTGGAGATAAAGAGTCTCACAGACTTTCCTGCCTGGGTGGCTTTGAACCATGATCCTCAGATCTCAGCCTTCTGAATAGCTAGGATTACAGGCGTGAGCCACAGAGCCCAGCTAAATCTGCACTTCTTATGACTATGTACTACTGTTTATTATTAATAATAATATTAGCTATTCTATCCCTTCTTTGATAAAGTGTTAACATGTTGGGGTCATTTTATTAAATGTTTTGTTCTCTATTGTGTTACTTTGAGAGTTCTTTATATATTCTAGACAAAATTCCCTTTGTCACATGATTTACAAATATTTTCTTTCTTTTTAATAGATCCATAAATCTAAACATTTACCTAATCAAAGCCACAGACATTTTACTCGTTTCTTCCTGCATTTTGTAGCTTTATACTTTACATTTATTTAAGCCTATGATCTCATTTTAGAACATTTTTCTTTCTAAGCACATGTATTTTCAACTGTTCTAACATAATTTCCTAAAAGGATCTTTCTCCACTGAATAGTGTCCGGAAACTTAACTCACAAGTTAATTTCAATAAAGAAACTCTCTATTCAGTGGAGAAAGATCTGTTTAACTTTATGTCAATGTCACATTGTCTTGTTCAGTGCAGCTACTATAAAAGTAATTCAGGTAATATAAGCACTACATCTTTTTCATCTTGTTTTAAATTGCTCTGGCTTAACAATCCTTTTCATTTTCATACAAATAATGGAATAAAGTCTCTGGTTTCTACTTAATAATATGCCAAGACTTCATTTTATAAATTATCTCAGATCTCATCGATTTTGGGAACTGACACCTTAGCAATTACTGAGTCTCCCCAAATTTAGGTCTTTAATTCTTCTCAATGTTGTTTCTTAATTTTAAATGTTCATACCCTTTGTCACAATGATCCTTAAGAGTTAGAACTTAGGGCCTGGGTAGTGTCCCACAACTTTTTTGCTTTGCCATTTGAGCTTCCAGCTTTTTGGTAGTTAATTGGAGATAAGAGTCTCCCAGACTTTCCTACCCTGAGTTGGCTTTGAACCAAGCTCCTAAGATTCAAATTTTATATAATTTTTATGTTAATATGGTATAGTTTTAATTTTACCTTATGATTGACTATTGCTAGTATATTTTATCAATTTCCTATTGGCTGCTGGAACAATCACCACAAAGGTGGTAGCTTACCATTAACGGTAATTTATTCTCATACAGTTCTGAAGGCCAGAAGTCCAAAATAGGAGGGTTGGCAGATTGATATCCCCTCCAAAAAGTCTAGAGAAAAATCTATCTATATTAGCCTTTTGAATTCTTCAGCTTATTGTGGTTATACTACATCACTTCAATTTCTGCCACATGTTCCAATCACCTTCTCTTATGTGTGTAATATATTTCAGCCTTGGTTTTTTTTTTGTTTTGTTTTTGGGTCCGGTCATGGGCCTGAACTCTGGGCCTGGGCACTGTCCCTCAGCTCTTCAGCTCAAGGCTAGCACTCTACCACTTGAGCCACAGTGCCACTTCCG
>NW_012267318.1:1935234-1937878 GCF_000151885.1 Dipodomys ordii | reverse complement strand
TTTTTTGTCAGTTGTGGGGCTTGAACTCTGGGCCTAGGCGCTGTCCCTCAGCTCTTCAACTCAAGGTGAGCGCTCTACCACTCAAGCCACAGCGCCACTTCTGCCTTAAATATTCTTACAAATATTTACTATGATTAGAAATGTAGCTATTGTTCCTTAGTTAAATGAGCATAATAACACCAACTCTATACTCTTGATTTCTTAAAATTAAAAAATTGGTATCTATACAATTCAATAGAAGTTTAACATAATCACATATTGTTAGTGCTTTTTTATTTTTTATTTTTTGGTCGGTCATGGGACCTGAAAGCTGGGCCTGGGCACTGTCCCTCAGCTCTTCAGCTGAAGGCAAGCACTCTACCACTTGAGCGTCAGCCCCACTTCCGGCTTTTTCTGCTTATGTGGTGCTGAGGAATGGAACTCAAGGCCTCAGGCATGTAAGGCAAGCACTCCACCACTGAGCCACCTTCCCAGCCCCTGTTAGTGCTCTTAATGTCAACTATAATTAGCTATAAATTCAAATTGTTTTTTATGTTTTACTTACTGTACACTGAAACTTGCTAAAAATGTAATTTGTAATTTTTTAAATGATCAAAACAAATTTTGAAAAAGAAAGCTGACCCACTTAGGACCTACTCTGTACCAGACATTACAATTTTGTTCCTTGTCATCTATGGAAATGCCAAATCTTAATGACTAACTCAATTTTGCTAAAATATTTTTACATTTTTTATATTTTACATTTTTATTAACAAAAAACTGTGTTGCGCGCACACACACACACACACGTTTAGATATCCATAAAGAAAATGAAACTAGAAATGTCAAACTAAGGTTTATATTTTAGAAAAATAGTAACTTGGCAACTATCAAGGGCAACAGCCTTTAGGATAATCAAAATTGAAAGAAAAAGCCAAACACTGGTGGCTCACACCAAACCTAGCCACTCTATGGCTGAGATCTGAACATCAAGGTTCAAAGCCAGCCTGGGTAGGAAAGTCCAAGATTCTTATCTAAAATTCAGAACCAAAACTCCAAAAATGGAGCTGTGGCTGAAGTGGTAGAGTACTAGTTTTAAGCACAAAAGCTCATGGACAGCACCTAGGCCCTGAGTTCAAGCCTAAAGAAGGACACCAAAAAAACAAACAAAAAAAGAAAAAAAGTGCTATATATAAAAATTATCAATATATTAGGCTGATAATAGAAAAGTATAATATTAAAGCATCACAAAGTAAAGAAAGCATATAATCTTATATGATTATACTATTATAATCTAAAATGAAAATGCCCAGAACGTTCTCCAGGTATTTACAGGTAAGAAATAATAGATGTTGAAGGGAGTAAAATGATTTTCTGAAATAAAAGCATATTTAAGTTATTTATTCTTTGCTAAATCTGCAGTTAAGACATAAGCCAAGATGAAAAATAATACAAATGCAAAGACATTATCATTTCAGTATTTTTAGAAAAAATACTGTCACATGAATAAAACACTTTTGAAATAAGTTGTAAAAAAAAATTGAAGAATCTAATTAAGGTTTTGACTTAATTCAAATAGGTCTGGAATTGCTTTCATTATTACTAGGAAGTAAAATGACCATTCTAATACTAAGGTTTTATAGAAGAATAAGCAGTCTCTCAGCTATGTTAGTTTTAAAGTCAGTCAATTTCACCCTACATTTAAATTGTTGTGCCCGGAAGGGTAAACAAAGGAGGAGGCTGCAATGCTTGATAAGAAATGTACTCACTATCTTGCCCATGTAATTGTAACCCCTCTGTACAGTATTTTCACAATAAAAATAAATAAATAAATAAATTGTTGTGCCCAACTGGGACACCCACCTATAAACAAATTACTAAAATACACTTAAAGAAATACCACAATACTAATGGATATTTTAACTAAATATTTCCAAAATTTAAAAATGCTATTATTATTTTTAATGCCCCATTACTTCAAAAGATTACTTTGGAGAACTATAGGGATAGTTCAATAGTAGAGGTGTTCAACATGGTTTGTATTTGATCCCCAGCATTTTTATCTGTGAAAATGTCAAATCTGGAAAGTCTGATCTAATACGCAAATAAAAATATTTACTTTACCGGGTGCTGGTGGCTTACATCTGTAACCTTAGCTGCTCAAGAGGCTGAAATCTGAGGAACATGATGCAAAGCCAGCCTGGGCAAAAAAGTCTGTGAGATTCTTATCTCCAATTAACCACCAGAAAACAAGAAGTAGAACTGTGGCTCAAAGTGATAGCCCTATACTTGAGTCCTCAGAGACAGTGCTCAAGCTGAGTTCAAGCCCCACAACAGTGGTGGGTGTGTGTGTGTGGGAGGGGGGTGTATGTGTGTAAATATTACATATAGACATATGTGTATATATTGTATATATACATATAAGATCTATACATATGCATATATATTGTATGTAAATATATTTGCTTTTGATAAACTGATTTATAAATATATGTTTATAAATACATTTATATTTACTTCTGATACAATTCAATCAAGAGGGGCTGGGAAGGTGGCTCAGTGGTAGAGCGCTTGCCTTGCCTGCCTGAGGCCCTGGGTTCGATTCCTCAGCACCACATAAGCAAAAAGAAAAAAGCCGGAAGTGGCGCTGTGACTCAAGTGGTAG
>NW_012267318.1:1893772-1919959 GCF_000151885.1 Dipodomys ordii | reverse complement strand
GCCACAGTGCCACTTCCGGCTTTTTTCTTTTTGCTTAAGTGGTGCTAAGGAATCGAACCCAGGGCCTCAAGCATGCAAGGCAAGCACTCTACCACTGAGCCACCTTCCCAGCCCACAGTCTTGTAAGAACAATTATTGTTGGATTTAAGACCCACTGGATAATTCCAGATGATCTCATCTTAATATCTTTTATTTTCTAATACATTTTTCAAATAGAATAAAATTCATGCTATGCGCCCTAGCTCATACCTGTAATCCTATCTACTCAGGAGGCTGATCCCAGTTCAAAGCCAGCCCAGGCAGGAAAGTCCGTGAGACTCTCATCTCCAAGTAACCACCAGAAAACCATAAGTGGTGCTGTGGCTCAAGTCGTAGAGTGTTAGCCTTGAGCTGAAGAGCCCACGAACAAGCCCAGAGTTCAAGCTCCAGGATCAACCAAAAAAAAAAAAAAAAAGATAAAATTCATTCTTTGGGAATTAAGGCATGAACCTATCTTTTTTGATATTACCATTGGTATAGCAATAGAGTTTAGTTGGATATACTGATTTTATATTTATTTTGAACTTAGTTTTTGCATTTAGCTTCCTAGCATGGAGTAGGTTAATTGTAATTTTTTTTCATAGATGTATTTTATAAGAATTCCTTGTATTTCCAGTTTACTGAATTTTCATAAGGAACAGATACTTGATTTTTGTCAAATACTTTCCATCTACTTAGATAATTATGCTGATTTTATTTGGCTAATTGAATTAAGTGACTTTCTAAAATAATAAACCAAGAAACAAGATCTACTTGTTCTAAAGTTTTGCCACTATTATGTAGTCTGTCTTTAAAAAATTTCGTGAACAGAGCTGGGAAGGTAGCTCAGTGGTAGAGCGCTTACCTTGCATGCCTGAGGCCCTGGGTTCGATTCCTCAGCACTACATAAGCAAAAAGAAAAAAGGCAGAAGTGGCGCTGTGGCTCAAGTGGTAGAGCACTAGCCTTGAGCTGAAGAGCTGAGGGACAGCACCCAGACCCAGAGTTCAGGCCCCACGACCAGGAAAAAAAAAAAAAAAATTTGTGAACAATCGATTTCTCAGTACCACATAAACAGAAAAGGCCAGAAGTGGCCCTGTGACTTCAAGTGGTAGAGTATTATAAAAGAAGCTCAGGGACAGTGCCCAAGCCCTGAGTTCAAGTCCCAGTACTGGGGAAAAAATAAAAAACATAAAAAAATTAAAAAAACAAACAGGCCTGTAATCCTAGCTACTCAGGAGGCTGAGATCTGATTATTGCAGTTCAAAGCCAGCCCAGGCAGGAAAGTCTGTGAGACTCTTAATCTCCAATAAACTACTCGAAAACGGGAAATGGCACTGTGGCTCAAGCGTAGATTGCTCGCCTTGAGCTGAAGAGCACAGGGACAGTGCCCAGGCCCAGAGTTCAAGCCCCACGACCAACCAAAAAAAACGAAAACAAAACAAAACAAAAAAAAAAAATGAACAGGCTTCTGGTTTCATTAACTTTTTTTCCATTGTTACCATTTTCTATTGATGCTGATATGATTTTCTTGTGCTTTAGGAGGATTCAACGTGTTGTTTTTTTCTAGTTCTTAAGGCTGACTTTATACTCATGGATTTTAGAATCCTTTTTTTTTTTTCCCCCTGCTAGTCCTAGGGCTTTAACTCAGGGCCTAGGCACTGTACCTGAGCTTCTTTTTTTGCTCAAGGTTAACACTCTACCACTTGAGCCACAGTGCCACTTCTGGCTTTTTCTGTTTATGTGGTACTGAGAAATCAAACCCAGGGCATCATGTATGCTAGGCAAGCACAATATCACTAAGCCACATTCCCATCCTAGAATCCTTTTCTAATATAGGCATTTGGTGTTACATATGTCTGATTCTGATTTAGTAGTATCCCAAAACTTTTGATGTTTTTTTATTCTATTCAGTTCAAAATACTTCTCAGACTAGGATTATGGCTTAGTGGTAGAGTGTTGGTGTCACATGCATGAAGCCCTGGATTCGATTCCTCAGTACCACATAAACAGAAAAAGCCAGAAATGGTGCTGTGGCTCAAGTGGTAGAGCAATAGCTATAAGCGAAAGAAGCTCAGGGACAGTGCCCAGGCCCTGAGTTCAAGCTCCAGGACTAGCAAAAAAAAAAAAAAATCTCAGCACTGAAGCCTGCTGAAATTAAAAGAAAGGTAAAGAAGGGTGCTAGTAGGGCTAATTTTGATCAGGACACATTGTAATGCCAGAAATCTGTACGATATGAATTCTTTTAAATTTACTGGCGTGTTTCATGACCTAGCAAAATTCATCTATCTTGGTCAACGTTCCAAGTCACCTTGAGAAGATGTATTTAGTCATTAGTAGGCAGTGCTCTATCAAATGCCAATCACAAAAAACAAATTGGATTTTTTCTTTGGGGGGGGGGGAGTTGCTGGTACTAGGACTTAAACTCAGAGTCTAGGCACTGTGCCTTAGCTTTTATACTCAGGGCTGGTGCTCTACCACCTGAACCACAGCTACACTTCTGACTTTTCTAGTGGGTACCTGGAAATGACTCTCATGAACATTTCTGCCTGCGCTGGCTTCAATATGCAATCCTCTGATTTCTGCATAGTTAGGATTATGGGTGGGATCCACCAGCACTTGGCTAACTTGTAGGTTTTAATTTATTCAAGTTTTCTATCTCACATTGACTGTTTCCTACTATTGAGAGGGAGAAAAAAAGATGCAGTGCCTAATATTGCCTATTTCTCTTTCCATTTCTAGCAGGCTTTATCTCATGTAGTTTAAAGCTATTATTAAAACTGGGTGCCCAGTGACTCACATCTGTAATCCTTGTCAGAAGGCTGAGATCTGAGGATCATGATTTGAAGTCAGCCTGGGCAAGAAAGTCTGTGAGACTTTTACCTCCAATAAACTGGATTCGATTCCTCAGTACCACATAAACAGAAAAAACTGGAAGTGGTGCTGTGGCTCATGTGGTAGAGCACTAGCTTTGAGCACAAAGCAGTTCAGGAACAGCACCCAAGCTCTGAGTAGTTCAAGCTGGAGGGAGGGCGACAGGGGGACGGGGACAAAACAAAAAAAAACCACAACTTATTTTTAGGTACATCAATATTTAAGAATGGTATGTCCATTTCCTTTAAAAAGAAACAAAGTTCAAACTTATGGTCTTCCTGTCACTCCAGTCCCAGACTCTCTTCCAAATAACTCTCTGGAATCAATTTCTACTTTTAAGCCTAGTTAATTCAAGTAATATACAGTTCCAGCTATCTTGAGTAGTGTGGCTCAACTTTAACATTTTTTGTTTTGTTTAAAGTTTCTGTTAGCATCATATAACTGAGACTTGTACTAGGATTTGGTTTCTGTACTTGAACTTGAGCCCCCCTACCCCCCTCCATGTTGTACCACTTGAGGAATGCCTCCACTTCTGGTTTGTTTTTAGACTGGTTAATTAAAAATGAATGCCCAGGGCTGAATCTCAATTCTCAGATTTCAGCAGCTATGATTATTTACATGAGCTACTAGCACTCAGCAAGCCTATTATGATTATTGGCATGAACTACTAACACTCAACAAACCTATTATAATTCAACCTGAAAATCACTTCCTCTTACTGTGATGTTCGGACAATTTAATGTCTCAATAATGTAATTGTTTCACTTGATGTTCTTTTTTACTCCTCTCTCTCATTCTGGGATCCATTGAATATTTTTATGATTTCCTTTTATACTCTTGCTTCACTATTAACTGAAAATCTGTTCTATTACTGTGGTGGTTGCCTTAAATTTCAAGTATGTATCTGTAGCTTATCACCAACTGTATTAACATCTTCTAGGAATGCCATATCAAGACATCAGAAACTATACAAAAGAAACTTTCTTACCACCAAGATCATGATGGTACCATAGGTAGTTCTTCCTGAATCTGTTGGTCTTGGGTTTTTTTTTGATCAGTCACACGGCTTGAACTCTGGGCTTGGGCTCTGTTCCTGCGCTCTTCAGCTCAAGGCCAGTGCTCTACCACTAGAGCCTCAGCACCACTTCCAGTTTTCGAGTGGTTTATTGGAGATAAAGAGTCTCACAAACTTTCCTGCCCAGGATGGCTTTGAACCACAATCCTCAGATCCTGAGTAGCTAGGATTACAGGCGTGAGCCACCAGCACCTGGCTTGGTCTTGAAACAGATACCTTCCAACTGTATCTTCACAATGTCTTTCTGTGTATTCAAATCATATATAGTCTCTCTTCCTTGTTTTATAAGGCCAATAGTCATACTGCGTTAGGGTGCCATCCTTATGGCTTAAACTTAATTAAACCTTAATTAATTTAACCTTAATTAAATCTGTAAAGATTCCTATCCAAATAGTTACATTAGGGTTTAGGGTTTCAACATATATGAGCAATGGGCATAATTCAATCCATAATACTGACCCTGACCATCATCTAATTATCTTTACTACCTCAGATACAGTAGAAGGTCGCCAATTATACTTCTATTTCTCCTCTCCAACATTCTGCTATTGTCCTATTTTTTTTACATGTTTATAAATACTGTAAGTTCATTGTTACTACTCTGGGTCTCAAAAATTACTTTTGAAAAAACTTAAGTAGTTTCTCGTATTTACTCACAGTTTCTGGTGACGATCCAGATTTCCATAGGGAATTACTTTCCTTCTATCTTCTTTTAGTATTTATTGAAATAGATCTGTTGGTAGTGAATTCTTTCCAGCAGTCTATACATGTATCCCAGACTGGCCTTGAAACTGGTGTTGTAATTATAGAAGCATCCCAGTCTGTCACTCTGTAAGGTTTTTAATGTCTCAAAGCATTTACTTCATTTTCTCATTTCTTTCATTTGTTTTGCAGTGCTAGGGACTGAATTGAGGGCCTTGGGAAAACACTGAATTATACCCACAGCTATTTTGCTATTCACAAAATAAATTTAATATAAATTTATGTTTCACAATAAATAGAACCTTTCACCAACATAACAGTTATACTCTCTCTCTCTCTTTTTCTTTCTCTCTCTCTCCAAAACCATGAAATTAGCATTGCTGTGATAATTATATACCTAACTTGAATTTACTCATTTGGCATTCCTATAAGACAATTTTTTCAAAATACAGAATCTTAGGCTGATATTTTTTTCTTCTTGTATTGTATGGATACTGCTCCAGTATGGTTTATATTTTTCCCCCCCGATCGTGGGGCCTGAACTCTGGGCCTGAGCGCTGTCCCTCAGCTCTTCAGTTCAAGGCTAGCCCTCTACCACTTGAGCCACAGTGCTACTTCCGGCTTTTTTTTCCTGCTTATGTGGTGCTGAGGAATCAAACCCAGGGCCTCATGCATGCAAGGCAAGCACTCTACCACTGAGCCACCTTCCCAGCCCTGGTTTATATTAGTTCTTTGGCTCCTAAAAATGGTTTTCTTTTCTGTAGGACTGTCTTTGATGTGGCTAGATGTAACTTTTTTCATGTTTCTTGAGTTTGAGGTTCATTTGGCTCCTTGGATCTATGAATTTATAGTTTACCTCACCTTTGGAATAGACATGTCCATTATTTCTCAAAATATTTTTTTAAACAATCACTTGCCTCTCTAGGTGCTCCAATTACTAGTATAATGGGCCACTAGATGTTATTCCATACCTTTTTCTCTACATATGGTTAGACATTTGTATTCCATATGGACAATACATAAAAGTACTGCTCTAAGCACTAACACACAGTGAGACCAAAGGAGCATACTCTTAGGAAAGGAACTCAAAAGTACAATGCCAATGTGCATCTGATCATATAAAATAATAGTTATTAAAATGAACTTCAGAAATGCAAACAAGTTTTCTCTTTATTGCTTTTTCATTTTCTTTTCAGTCTTGTTCATTTATAGCTTTGTGGGAGGGGGAGGCACAGAAATGGAAGGACAAACTAAACAAATACAGCAGTGATACTCACTAGAAACTATGTTTAAAATGAACTATACAAGGGCTGGGAAGGTGGCTCAGTGGTAGAGCGCTTGCCTTGCATGCATGAGGCCCTGGGTTCGATTCCTCAGCACCACATAAGCAAAAAGAAAAAAGCCGGAAGTGGTGCTGTGGCTCAAGTGGTAGAGAGCTAGTCTTGAGCTGAAGAGCTGAGGGACAGCGCCCAGGCCCAGAGTTCAGGCCCCACGACCAGACCCAAAAAAGAAAAAAGAAAAAAAATGAACTATACAAATTGTGAGTGGGGGGAGAGGAGAGGGAAGGGGTGACACTGTCCAAAATGAAATGTACTCTTTACCTGACTTATGTAACTGCAACACCTCTGTACATCACCTTTATAATAACAATTTAAAAAAATAAAAGCACATTGTATGGAGAAGATGCATACACACACACACACACACACACACACACACACACAAAATAAGTTCACAGGATAGCAATTCACAGGTGTACAATGTACACCTGAATTCAATTCCATACACCCGAACAAAAGTCTAAGCAACATTATATGCAATGTGCTATGTACTACAAGTCTATATGGCAAGTTATATAACTAATTAATTGGAACAATAGAAAGAGCTAGGGAAAAAAGTGAGCAGTAACAGCATTGCACAACCTAAGTCGCAAAATCATATGCTTAAGTTGAACATTAAAGTGACAAGTTTGCAGGTTGGGGAGCAATACAATGCCTGCATAGCAAAAATGAAACCTTGAAATCAAACCCAGCTAAAGACCAAAAGATAAAGACAATGACCAATTTCCTGAATCAAGACAAGAAAGGAGTATTACCCAACACATGTTCAAAGAGAATGCCCAAAGGCAGAAGCCAGAAAAAGCCTTTTATCTCTCATGAAACTTGCAAGGTTCCACAAGTAGTTCAGTAGGTCTACAGAAATAAATAAAAACAAGACAACAAAGGCGAGAAGCAACAAAGATGAAAAATAACAAAGGTGAGAAATAAGATCAGATATGAGAGGTTAAGACCAGAAATAGGAAAATAGACAAGAATATGACAGGAAGATGAAGGAAGATCCAAATTATGTCAGTAGCAAGAAGAAACAATTTGAAGTAATACAAACAAGTTTTCAGAAGATGAATGATGTGGTAGAGATCAAAAAGAAAGAAGAATTAAGAAAAGCTCAGAAATGAGTAACATCAATAACAAAGCTAGATAGTGAGCAGATAATTTTATGAAGGAATGTGTTCAGATATGTGTGAATGAAAAACATGTTTGAGAGCAGAGGATAGTTTCTAAACTAGAAAGACAGCCAAAGGACTAGGAGAAGATCTTCATCAGTAATACATCTGACAAAGACATAGTATCCAGAATATACAAGGAGCTCAAGAATTATTAGCCCAAAGCTAATAAACCAATCACTAAATGGGCAAAGAGGCTATGGAGAGAATGACTTCCCAGAAGAAGTAAGAATGGCAAAGAAACACATGAGGAAATGCTAGTCACCCCTGGACATAAAGAAAATATAAATCAAAATGACTGAAATTCCATCTCATTCCCAAGCCAACATAATGAATTCAAACAACAACAAATGCTGGAAAGGAGCCCTACTGCACTGTTGGTAGGAATGTCAAACTAGTACAACCACTGTGGACAGCAGTCTGGAGTTTCCTCAAAAAACTAAAACATAGATCTTCCCTAGACCCAGCCATACCAATCCTGAGCATCTAGAACATCACAAACCAGAATACCATAGAGATACAATCCATGTTCGCTGCTGCACTACACAATAGCCAAGTTACAGAAACAGCCCAGATGTCCTTCAATAGATGAGTGGATAAAAAAAAAAATTCAGTACATATTCACAATGGAATTTTACACAGCAATTACAAAAGCAGTATGTCATTTGCAGGGAAATGGATGGACCTAGAACAAACTGTGTTAAGTAAGGTAAGCCAAGTTCAGAGAGACAAATGACAAATGTTTTCTCTCATATGTGGAAGCTAGATCTAAAATATTAGGACCTGATAAACTATACAGGACTCTATAGACATTTACCCACAGTAAGACCAAAGAAGCAGACTCTTAAGGGAGGAATACAAAGGCACAATGCCTATGAACCTCTGATCACATGAAATGTTTATAGAATTAAACTCCAGGAAATGGTCTTTCCTTTGTTGTTTTTGTTTTCTTTTCTTTTTGTCGTTTGTCTATCTTTGGGAGGGTAAGGGGGACACAGAAACAGAGGGACAAAGGGAGAATAAATGTAGCAGTGGTACTCACTAGACCATATGTTGAAAATGAACTATACAATTTGTGGGTAGGGATGGGAGGGTAAAACAGACAGCAAGGGAGGGGTGGCATTGTCCAAAATGAAACGTACTCATTATCTGACTTATGTAACGGGAACCCCTCTGTACATCACCTTTCTGGTCATCGTCAGTCATAGGGCTTGAACTCTGGGCCTGGTTACTGTCCCTCAGCTCTTCAGCTCAAGGCAAGCGCTCTACCACTTGAGCCACGGTGCCACTTCTGGTTTTCTGGTGGTTAATTGGAGATAAGAGTCTCACAGACTTTCCTGGCTAAGCTGGCTTTGAACCAGGATCCTCAGATCTTAGCCTTCTGAGTAGCTAGGATTACAGGCGTGAGCCACCAACCCCCGGCTATACATCATCTTTATAATAACAATTTTTTTTAAATCACATTAAGAGAAATTGGTAAATGGACAATGGAGTCAGATGGGTCCTCTGACATGTCCAATGGTCTAATAGTTCTCATTCACTTAGAATATTTTGCTGGATGCTTTAAAGCAACAGTAATACTTAATAATTTATGATCCAGGGCTGGGAAGGTGGCTCAGTGGTAGAGCGCTTGCCTTGCATACATGAGGCCCTGGGTTCGATTCCTCAGCACCACATAAGCAAAAAGAAAAAAGCCGGAAGTGGCACTGTGGCTCAAGTGGTAGAGCTCTTGCCTTGAGCTGAAGGACAGTACCCAGGCCCAGCGTTCAAGCCCCACCACTAACAACAACAAAAAAAAAAACACAAGGGCTGGCAATGTGGCTTAGTAGTAGAGTGCTTGCCTACCATGCATGGAGCTCTAGATTCAATGACTCAGCACCACATACCACATACACAGAAAAGACCCTAATGGCTCTGCGGCTCAAATGGTAGAGTGCTGGCCTTGAGCAAAAGAAGCTCAGGAACAGTACCTGGCCCCAGAGTTCAAGCCCCAAGACTGGCAATTAATTAATTAATTAATTAGTTAATTAATTAAAAAACAATGAAATAACTCAAACATCAAGTATTATGGAATCAGTAATATATGTAATTTCCTCCAGATATCTGAGGAAGGGAAATCAGCATTTTAGCTATCTCCCAAGGAAAAGAAATGAAGGACTGTGCAGTTTAAGACTCTGAACAATAAGGCAAGGATAACAAGGATCCTGAGAGCTGACAAGGTCATTATGTATAATACAAAAACTCCCATATGATTAGAACCAGTGTATGTCAGATATGTTGACATATAAGGAAAGACAGCCTTGGGAAGGAGGGAAGGGACAAATCCTAAAAAGATTTTACAAAAAACATAGAAGACATTTATGTAAAAGCAGTATAAATAGCCTGCACTGGAGGCATGGGTTAAAGTGATGGAGTGGTAGAGTACAGCTGTGAGTAAAAAAATCTAAGCAAGAGCTTGAGGCAGTAAATTCAAGCCCCAGTACCAACACAGCAAAAAAAAAAAAAAGCATAACCATATCTGTAGCTGCAAAGATAATGCAGACTTCTGTAAAACAGAGACAGAAGGCGGTTAAACGCAAACAATACATTAGGAAAATCTCAGGATTTAGAATTAAGTAGATACTGAATAGAATCCTAGACTCTATCACTTACCATCATTAGCCTTTTCTAAAGCACAATTTTCATACCTGTCAAATACAATATTAAATGAATGTTGTCTTTCAACTTTTGGGAAGGAAAACCTACCTAAAATCACAGAGGGGAAAGAGGGAGAGAGCAACCATAGGGGGGAGAGAAGAGAGAGGGAGAGTGTGATCACAGGGGGAGAGAGGGAGAGAGAGAGAGAGAGAGGAGAAAGGGAGAAGAGGAGAGAGAGATCACAGAGGGGAGAGAGGGAGAAGGGGAAAGAGGGGGAAAGAGAAGGAAAGAGGGAAAGAGGCAGAGAGGGAGAGGGAGAGATAAAAGAGCAGAAGTGTTCAGAGCTGATGGCTCAGGCCTGTAACCCTAGCTACTTAGAAAGCTTAGATATGTGGATTGCATTTTGAAACCAGCCCAAGCAGAAAAGTCTGTGAGACTCTTATCTCAAAAAAAAAAAAAAACCTACTCAGAAAACAAAAAAAAAACACAAGTGAAGGGAGTAGTAGCTCAATTGGAAGAACACCAACAGTGAGCAAAAGAAAAAACCCCACGTACAATATCTAGGCGCCAAATTCAAGCCCTCAGATTGTCCCACCAACACTAAAACAAAAGAGCAGAAATTGCTCCTTGGATCCCCCCACCTGAGGACTATACATACACAGACAATTTTTATCAACATTTCAGGCAGCCACACAAAGAATAAACCCTTTTCCTGCAAAGCTACAAGAGACCTTTAAAAAATATTTCTTTGGCTCTTAAGTAGTAGCAATTAGAAACAGATAATTATTATTTTTAAATAGTTGTGTCAAAACCCTTGTGTACAGTATCTTTACAATATATATATATATATATATATATATATATATATATAAACAGTTGTGCAAAGAAATTTCAATTCAACATGTAATTTTTTTTTTTTGGCCTGTCATGGGGCTTGAACTCTGGGCCTGGGCACTGTCCCTCAGCTCTTCAGCTCAAAGCTAGAGCTCTACTACTTGAGCTACAGTGCCACTTCTGGTTTTCTGGTGGTTTACTGGAGATAAGAGTTTCACAGACTTTCCTGCCTGGGCTGGCTTTGAGCCTCAATCCTCAGATCTCACCTCCTGAGTAGCTAGGATTACAGGCGTGAGCCACTGGCGCCCGGCTCAACATGTAAATTTATTTGTACAGTCCATTTTGATCTGTGTCACCCTCCTATCATTCTTCCCCTCCCATCTACCCCAATGTTACCCATCCTCTCAAGATTCTTAGTTCTATTTTCATGTATATTGAGCAGGTATTCATATTCATTGAGTCCATATATTTTTAAATGGAAATACAAACCACTGTCTTATAAATGGCATGTGCAGCCTATCAAGAGGCTTTATCTAAGATTCTTGGAAGAAAATAAATCAAAAGATTACAATAAAATGATAGGATGGGAATCACTGGCAAGATACTACAATCATTTATAATATTCCAGCACAGAAGGAGTAAGTGCAACATGAATATACTGCCTCCGGACTTTAAACACCAGACTGAGATGTTATCGTTCAATTTTTTTGCTGGCTGATTAGTTTTTGTTTTCAGAAATAGAAAAAGGAAGTGAAAAAAGTCCAAGGTGTTGGGTCAAGATTAGGAAATCAATGTAAAAAATGCTCAAAGTCTAGAAAAAAACTAAATAAAATGTCACTGAGATAAAGACATACTACAAGGAAAAAGCACTGGTCTTCTAAATGTTATAGTTACTCCTAACCACATACATTTCATGTCTAGAAATCTATGGAAGCATTTATTATTTTCAAAACAAGGTGTCTTTCAAATACTTCAGTTAAACCATTTATATAATCCAAACAATTCTGGTCCTTTTTATTCCAACTAGAGATACATCATACAGAAATGAGATTTTGAATCTGACAAATATAGCTTCAAATTTCTCCTCCTCTACTCTTTTTTTTGTTGGTTGTGGGGGCTGAACTCTGGGCCTGGGTTTTGTCCCTCAGCTCTTTAGCTCAAGGATAGCACTCTACCACTTGAGCCACAGCGCCACTTCCGGCTTTTTCTGCTTATGTGGTACTAAGGAATCAAACGCAGGGCTTCATGCATAAAAGGTAAGCACTCTATCTGTGAACGGACCTTCCCAGCCCCTCCTCCTCTACTCTAAACCTAGCTCTCTCTGAGTAAAAGCTTCTTCATTTAGCAGTAACATTTAAAAACAATAAGCTATTAAGAAGACCAAAAGACTCTACACGGGAAAAGCTTATTCTTAGTACCTGACACAAATTTGCCCTTTTAAAAAGCATAGTTGGCCAGACACTGGCAGTTCAAGCCTGTAGTCCTAAGCAATACAGGAGAGGTTGAGATCTGAGAATCAAGGTTTGAGGCCAGCCTGTATAGGAAAGTCTATGAGACTCTTATCTCTAACTACAAAAAAGCAGGAAGTGGAGCTGTGGCTCAAGTAATAAGAGTGCTAGTATGAAGCGCAAAATCCCAGGGATAGTATCTAGGCCCTAGTTAAATCCCCAGGACCATTACCAAAAAAAAAAAAAAAAAGGCTATAATTTTGAAAAAGAACAAATGTTTCTTTTCTTCCCTTAAAATTAGAGAAGACCTAAGGAAACAAATGGAACAAAATAAAAATAAAAAGACTAGTATATCTGGCTGTAAATTCTTTTTAATTTTATGGCAAAAAAATTAAATCATATTAAAAGGTAAATATCAAAGCCAAAAATCAGTATCAAACTAATTTATATTCAATTGATATGAAATCAGATTTACATAGATTGTTTTTCGTCTACAATAAAACTACTACGGGAAAAAGAAACAGAATATACTGGCATACTCTTTGTTCTTAATACTCTACTCCAAGGCCTCAGTTTAGGGATCCCAAAGATAAGGGAGATTAGATGGGTATTTTTCAATACTTCAACATGTGACATGGGGTTGGGAAGTTGGCTCAGTGGTAGAGCACTTGCCCTGCATGCATGAGGCTGGGTTTGATTCCTTAGCACCACATAAGCAGAAAAAGTCAGAAGTGGTGCTGTGGCTCAAGTGGTAGAGTGTGCTAGCCTTGAGCTGAAGAGCTGAGGGACAGCACCCAGGCCTAGAGTTCAAGCCCCATGACCGGCAAAAAAAAAAAAGAAAAAGAAATGTGACAGATCTATGTGGAGAATTTTAGGGCTTATAACACTGCAAATATGGGGGGTAAATACCGTATGTCCTTAAAAGAAAACAACTATTTGAAGCATAAACTAGTAGTAGTATTTAAAGTATGTATCAGGTTCATGACACCTGTTCAGTGTTAATACTAGCTGTTTGAATGTTCTACTAGCTGTTTTAATTAAAACTAAAGTTTAACAAATATAGTCTTATTCTAACAATCATTTTTTCAAGCCATGCTAAAAGAGGCACTTCAGAACCATCTCTAGAATCAGGGCAGAGAGGTCAAAATAGTATCCATACCTCTGCATTAGACAGTCTCTATCACAGCTGCTTTTAATAGTTGGGGCCCAATGTATTTTCAGACTTTATTGTGAAAACTCAAAAGCAACTATAATAACCCAAGTTAATTATCTTTCCCACTGATCTCAAAGACAAGAAAAATTTAGTTAAAACTATATTACTATTCATAATATATCCAAACTTTCTAATTTAAAGTACACTGTTCCCTTATTTTCAGAAAACCACTTCCAAAGTCAACAGGGACAAATGTCATATTTTGCTATATTCCTGGAAAAATGTCTTTATTCTTGTATCCAAAGCATTTAGTTATTGCTACCATATTAATATTGAACACAAAATATTGTAGGATTTCTTTTGAAGTTAGATAGATATAAAACGAAGCTATTTTGTTAATGTAGCATATTAACAAAGTTATCCCTACTATATGACTGGCAAGTGTAATAATTATAATCCAAGTTAAAAATGGAACACAAATTATTTTGTAGGTCATTTACAATGTTATGTAGAAGCTAGTCATTGACCTACAAAACCTCATTTTCATTGTTTGGCATTATTAGGATAGTCAAAGTCTGACATATCTGTAATAACCCTATGAAAACATACTGCTAAAGCTTGTTTCTTTAAATAGCTTTTATTTCCTATTAACAATGTACAAAGACATAACATAGAACTTTCCAGTGTTCAAATACCAAATAATAAAACTTATTCTTATAATATATTTTATAATATGTTTTGAGTATTAGTACCCTAAGTAACCTAGACGTGCTGGGTTTGATCCCCAGCACTACCAAAAAGGGGAGAAAAAAAAAGGCTTCAAATGTTAACAAAATATAAAAGAAGAATTAAAGTTGGGTGCTAATGGCTCAGACCTGTAATCCTAGCTACTTAGGAGGCTGAGATCTGAGGATTCAGTTCAAAGTCAGCCCAGGCAGGAAAGCCTATAGAAGACTTTTATCTCTAATAAACATTCAGAGAAAGCCAGAAGTGGCCTGCGGCTCAAGTGGTAGAGTGCGAGCCTTGAGCACAAAGAGGCTCACAGACAACACCCAGCCAGAGTTTAAGCCCCAGGACTGGAAAAAACAAAACAATTAAAAAAAAAAAAAGAAATACACTTTCCAAAGTAGGAAAAAGTCAAAACTCTACAAATACAATAACATGTAGTTAGGCTGGGCACAGTCATTCACAATTGTTATTATGTTCAAGGATAGCCAGGGCCAAAAACTCGGTGAGACTCCATCTGAGCAAAAAAAGGTGGAACAGGACTAGACAACACAGATAGCTCCAGGCAAAAAAAAAAAAAGAGAGACCCTATCTGAAAATAACTAAAGCAAAAATAAATAGGCCAAGGATGGGAGTTTTGAGTTCAAACCCCCAAGTTTAGGTAATGGGTTATTAACTTTACTATGATGTAATTTTTTCAAATCACCTCAGTATTTCAGCTGAGCCATCCAATCCTTTCATACCCACCACCCCCCACAGACACAGAAGGCAGCCAAGATATTCATTTTCAAAGAATGTCTAATAAAATTATTTTTTACCTGTAAATTGTTTTCTGTGACTCTGTTCCACCAAACCATATTGATGGGTACTCCTGATTTACACCTGTCAGCAAGGCAGCCAATAGGGTTCTTTGCTTTCCGTGCCTTTGATCCCATAGGAACTAGCCTCTCCTCCAGCATCCCCAGGCGATACTTCCTTGGCTAGGAAAAAGAAGGAAAGAGACCAGGCCACTCCTACATCCCCACACTAGTCTAAACTAAAGTAACTAACATATAGATGGTATCAGGAATGATGGGATAGGAAACAAGGAAAATCTTTAAGACATTCTAATGTCCATATCACTCCCACCAGCTCCCACCATTCACCCCTAAGATAACCCATAGTACTAGCAGAATAAGTAATATATAAAACATTAGTTGTTTCAGATGTACTGTAGCCTGATTTTGAGGCTACTTAATGAATAAAAATGAACTAAGTAAATACTTTACAACTATTTCCCCCACTAGAACTTACCTATTTTTACTGTATTTATGAAGAAATGGCTTCAAGGACATACAATACAAATTTTTAAATTCTGCAAACTTTATCTTTCTTAGCAACTCATCATGCTAACCTTATTTCCCAATGAGAACTATCCCCCAGTTAAAGGAAGCTAGCTGCTGATGCTAAGGAATGACTTAATAAAAAACTATTTTACTGCTGGGCACCAGTGGTTCACACCTGCAATCCTAGCTACCTAGGAAGCTGAGCACCTCAGAAAGTCTGCACTGGCAGGGAAGTCCCTGCAACTTACTTCTAACCAACTACCAAAAAGCTGGAAGTAGAGCTGTGGCTAAAGTGACTGAGTGCTACCCTTGAGCAAAAATGCTAAGAGACAGTCAGTGTCCAGCCCTAGGTTCAAGCCCCTGGATGAGGTGCGCAGGTGTGAATGCATACACGCAACACACACACACACACACACAACACACACGCACGCACGCACGCACACACGCACCCTAAGAAACTTTAGCTTCGATTTCCTGCATGAAGAATAGGAATGTTTCTCTCTCTCTCTTTTTAACTGTCAAGGTGAAGTTTAGAGGGGTTACAGTTACATAAGGTAATAAGTATGCCTCTTGTCAAACTTGTTACCCTCGTTTATTTCTCTTTTTTCCCCACTCATTCCTGCTTTATCCTGTCATACAAAAATAAATCCATACTACAACTTCTATCTTGTGAGATTTTTTGTTGTTGTTGTGAAAACTCCACAAAATGCTCTTCATGAGTGAATGTCAAGGACCTGTGATTTTGAATAGAAACTGGAAAGCTCAGGGAAGCCCTCATCTATCATCTTCCCAGTGACAATGCAGAAATGAGGCAGATGGAGGCTTAGAAAACAACGGACCATTCTTTTTTGCTTCCAAACTCTGCACACAATGCTGCGATAAATATTTCTCCTCTGATGATCATTCAAACTGTTTTGAATTGTTACAATCAATTCTTCATGAACAATTTTGTACATTAAAAGAAACAATTTACTTCTGTTCAATGAACCAGAGTACAAGTCACTCTGTCAAGTGTGTGTATTCAATCTAAAGTACTTAAAAGAAATAATTTCAAGCTACAAATAACACAAATTTCATTCAAAATTCACTAATTTGAATTTCTAATAAACTGTCCAATAAAAATCATAAATGCATCATTATTATAATGAAGTCAGTAAAACATTTTAACTTTACATGTGAAAATTACTAGATATCAGCTGGGCACCGGTGGCTCATGCCTGTAATCCTAGCTACTCAGGAGGCTGAGATCTGAGGATCTCAGTTCAAAGCCAGCCCAGGCAGGAAAGTTTGTGAGACTCTTATTTCCAATTAACTACCAGAAAACCGGAAGTGGCTCAAGTGGTAGAGCGCTAGCCTTGCGCTGAAGAGCTCAGGGACAGCACCCAGGCCCAGAGTTCAAGACCCAAAAGCGACCAAAAAAAAAAAAAAAGGAAAGGAAAAAGGAAAATTATTAGATCACAGCTTCTACAATCTATTGATTACAGCAAATTTGTACTAAACTGTATCTTAAAAGGAATATATTTCTCCTTTAGAAAATAATAAACTGATACATGCTTGAGTTTTAAAAGGAATATATTTCTCCTTTAGAAAATAATAAACTGATACATGCTTGAGTTTTAAAACTGAAGAAAGTTATATTTATTCCTTTCTGTCATGAGTTATAACTGCCAAAAATAGTTAAAATTAAATATCTTTAAATGGGCTGGGAAGGTGGCTCGGTGGTAGAACACTTTCCTTGCATGCAAGAGGCCCTGGGTTCGATTCCTCAGCACCACATAAGCAAACAGAAAAAAGCCGGAAGTGGCTCTGTGGCTCAAGTGGTAGAGCGCTAGTCTTGAGCTGAAGAGCTGAGGGACAGTGCCCAGGCCCAGAGTTCAGGCCCCACGACCGGACCCAAAAAAAAAAAATCTTTAAAAACACACATACACCATAGCTAGAAAATTCCTTAAAGCTTGTGGTATAAGTGGACATGGTAGCTCTTGCCTGTAATACCAACATACAGAAGTCTAGGCAAGAAGAAAAGAACTCAAGTTCAAAGTTAGCCCGAACTACAAAGCCAGATCATATCTCCAAATACCAAAAATTCTAATATAAAAGGAATTAATTTAAAGAAAACATCTGATTCACTTAATGTAAGTTTCAAAAACTTTACAAATAATGCTTATAGAAATTATTCTATGAAAATTAGATTCTCCACCAATGGCCTGTATAATACTGTCTTTAAGGTAGACAAAAAAAAATTAAGCTTCTACTAAGAAAAGCAATGAGATTACCTACCTATATACCATAATTACAATACTATAAAAGATATTTATGATGGTAAAACTAGCTCCACTCTTATGCAATCTTTGACCAATCCAGTAATCCTCTACACATCTAGATTACTAGGAACTTCTGTGGATGAAAAGATATATACTTCATAATTTACACGCCTCACATTTTAAGTGAGACGATTTTAAATCAAATTCTAGCTAGTTAAATCCTTGGAGAGAGCATAATATTAAACTTACACATTTTTGTATTCAGGTAGAAAACTAAAATGATGACATATAATGATTGTCTGTTTTCTCTGGGGGGGAATATGTATATTTAAGAAAATACTAGCTGGGTGCTGGTGGCTCACGCCTGTAATCCTAGCTACTCAGGAGGCTGAGATCTGAGGATCACAGTTCAAAGCCAGCCCGGGCAGGAAAGTCCGTAAGACTCTTATCTCCAAAAACCACTAGAAAACTGGAAGTGGCACTGTGGCTCAAGTGGTAGAGCTCTAGCCTTGAGCTGAAGAGCTCAGGGACAGCATCCAGGCCCAGAGTTCAAGCCCCACAACTGACCAAAAAAGAAAATACTGTGCTATCACAAAAATCCAACACATACTGTTTGTTTAAAATCACAACCTGCCAACAAAACTTATACAAATTGCAGTCCAACCAAATTGCAGTCAGACTCACTTTTTGTTTTTTGGTTTTGTTTTGTTTTGTATTGCCAGTCCCAGGGCTTGAACTCAGGGCATTGTCCCTGAGCTTCTTTTGCTCAAGGCTAGCACTCTACCACTTGAGCCACAGAGCCATTTCCAGTTTTTTTCTGCTTATGTGGAATTGAACCCAGGGCCTCATGCAAGCAAGGCAAGCACTCTACCAACTGAGCCACCTTCCCAGCCCTCAAACTCACTTTTTGATCCAGTTAAATAATCAATGCAGAGCTGGGAAGGTGGCTCAGGCCCTGGGTTCTATTCCTCAGCACCACAAAAGCAGAAAAAAACAAGAGTGGCACTGTGGCTCAAGTAGTATAGCACTAGCCTTGAGGTGAAGAGCTGAGGGATAGCGCCTAGACCCAGAGTTCAGGCCCTATGACCAAAAAAAAAGCAATTCATCTCCTATACAGATATGCATTATAAAGTTTTTAATATATCCAATGTATCATCACTCTCACAAAAAGCCTTCTTTATATAATTATGTTTCTTATTTTTCCAAATAGGAACTCATTTACTGTTTGCTCCCCTTAACCCTAGGCTAAAAACCTGTAACTAACATTTTTCCTCTTAGGTAGAGATCTCCAAACATATACCTTTACAAAGTGTTTTCCAGTGAACAGCCAGAGATTAAAGTCTAATCCAAAAATAAAAACTCCTAGGTAATACTGAAAAGATCCAAAGTATAAATACCAGTCAATATACCATGACAGGCAGGGTGTATTGGTGGCTCATACATATAATCCTAGCTACTTAGGAGGCTGAGATCTGAGGATCATGGTTCTACACCAGCCCTGACAGGAAAGTCCATGAAATTCTTATTCCCAATAATCACCAAAATGCTAGAAGTGGAGCTGTAGATCAAAGAGCTAGAGAACTACCTTGACCAAAACAGTCCATACACGGACAGTGCACAGGTCCTGAGTGTAAGCCCCAGGACCAAGACACACAGACAAACACACACTCAATTTTACAAAAGATTTTTTTAATTTTGTGGGAAAAGTGAGCAGAGACACCATCTCAATAAATAAGCTGAACATTACAACTTATACTTGTAACATGAGCTACCAGGAAGCAGGAGACAGGAAATTTTCTGATAACTAAAAACACAAAAAAACTGAGAGCACAATTCAAGTCAGCCTGAGTTTAAACCTCAGCACCATCAATAATGTAAAATCACTTGGAATATTATTGCTTAGCAAGACAAAAACTTCAAAAAACTCAACTCATTCATAATTTTTCATATTATTTTACTTTAAAGTAGAACCAAAGTGCAAGACTTAGTGAAATAAATGCTAAAGTTGTTTAAATATTTAGAGTGAAAGGTTTTTAAGTCAAGAAAGTTATTTCTGCAATAAGCCATCACCTGTAATGATGCTTATTGTTTTAATAATTTCAGTCCCTTACCAAAAGCAATCATCACTATAAATTACCTACTTGGAAAAGTTTTCCTTTTGCTTAAATTCAATCTTGAAATGAAAAAACAAAAACAAAAACAAAAACAAAAACCTGGTCTAATAGCCATGCATCCATACTTACAATCCCAACTATGTAGAAGGTAGAGGTAGGTCAGAATACCAGGCTAGTCTCCCCAGCAACATTACAATCATGTTATTCTAGCTAAACCTGAAATTACTCAAATCATTTGAATCTTATTGGATGCTTTGAATCATGAGAAACAACAGCTAGAAGATGTAATTCAAAGAAACAAGAGTTTCTCCTTCCCATTTTGAAAATTAAAGAACGAATTTGAAGACTGTAACAGAGTTGAGGAAAACAGCATGGTTTTGGCTAAATTTTACCTTAAACTTAGGCTAACATGTTAGCATGTTACCTTCCTACGAAAACAGATAAAACACCAGTAAGAACAAGTTCTTGATACCAGTTATTGCATTTTGTAACCACAGTAGAGTGTAAAATGCCTAATCAGCATCTTAAGTCCAATATTTGGTTTTACTATACTATTATTATATAAACAAATTGAAAAATCTCCAAAGCTGGAAAACCAAGTGACGATTATGGTTAACAGTCCTACATGAGGGACTAGTTTCAGTTCATATGTTTAAATATGGTAAAATCAAAAATCCTATCACACACATACCTTTAAAAATAAAAACTATTTTTTAGTCAATCAGTAGGACAAAATTCCCTTGTAATACATGAATTTAAATCTATTTCAACAAAATAGGTGTTCACTGCACACCACCAGACATGCTGGTGGGCTCATGTTTGTAATCCTAGTTTCTCAGGAGGCTGAGATCTGAGGATTGCAGTGGGAAGTTAGCTAGCCTGGGCAGAAAAGTCTGTAAGAATCTTATCTCCAATTAACCACCAGAAAACCAGAAGTGGCAGTGCAGCTCAAGTGGTAGAGTGCTAGCCTTAAGGTGAAGAGCTCAGAGACAGCACCCAGGCTCAGAGTTCAAGCCCCATGATCGACAAAAAAAAAAGAAAGAAAAAAAAAATTGATTCAGACATAAGGATAAATAAGAAACAAACAAATAAATAAATAAGACAAAAATATGTTAGGTCTACTGAAGTGGAAACACCTAGTCATTTTTAAGGCAAGTTAGTTGCTAATAAGTATTCAAATTCATTAAAAGAAAATGACATCTGTGTTCAAAATTACTAACTCATCAGATTGGGGATCACTATGTTAACAGAAATAAGGTTAATATTTTATTCCTTTTAAAGCATTTAAAACAATGTGAATTAGAATGACAGTTCAAAACTGATAGCATAAGTTACTTGTGAAAACCAAAATACAAAATGAGGAATTAATGTAAAAATCTGTTTTTTTTGGTCGGTCGTGGGGCTTGAACTCTGCTTGGGCAGAGCGCTCTTCAGCTCAAGGCCAGCTCTCTACCACCTGAGGCACAGCGCACTTCCGGTTTTCTAGTAGTTTATTGGAGATAAGAGTCTCACAGACCTTCCTGCCCAGGCTGGCTTTGAATCACGATCCTCAGATCTCAGCCTCCTGAGTAGCTAGGATAACAGGCATGAGCCACTGGCGCCCAGCTAAAATGTAAAAATCTAATTGCAGAACTTTCAATCTCTAATTTACAAGAGCTCATACAACAAATTTTAAAAAAGGATAGCCCAATAGAAAAGATGTGAACATCAAACACCAATAGCCAATAAAAACAAAAGACGTTCAAAAGCACTAGGAATCACAAATAAACAAGAAACTTTGCATACAAAATTACAAATATATAAAAGATAGTAATATCTCAGTGTTTGCAACAATAGAAAAAAACAGAACCTATAATTAGGAATATAAATTTGTGCCACATTCTGAAAAACTGAACTCTTACAGTTGTGTGCTCTTGCCTCAGAAATTAGGTTGTTAGAAACTAACACTGAATGGGGCTGGGAGGGTGGCTAAGTGGTAGAGTGCTTGCCTCAAATGCATGAGGCCCTGGGTTCAATTCCTCAGCACCACATAAGCAGAAAAGGCCAGAAGTGGTGCTGTGGCTCAAATGGTAGAGTGCTATCCTTGAGCTGAAGAGCTGAGGCCAGGCCCAGAGTTCAGTCCCCATGACTGACACAAACAAACAAAAATTAACACTGAAATAACATTACTGGAAAAGTAGTAACCATTAAAAAGAAAAAGCTTTATTTTCTTGGAATCACCCATAGCCTTTCTCCATTATCTCATGGTTTTTCACCTAATGAAAACTCAGTCATTGTACTCTCCTCATACTACCTTACATAAGAGATTTTTTCCCTTTCATCTGAAATATAATTAAATATTACCCATCTTATTCTAAGTTCTTAAATCTTCCAATTCTAAAATGAAAAAAATTCAAAGAATTATTGGAATCATTAAATAACAAAATGTGAGATTTTTAACAGAATATGTAAATTTCCTATATTACCTGTAATAAAAAATCATCCAACATAAAATCAAACTTGTTCCAAAAAAATAGGAGTTATTACAATGACTTTCTCCAAAGTTAAAGGATGTGATTAAGAAGCTAACAGGAAACTACTGTAGAGAGGGGAATACAATGCTTAGGACATGAGGGGCTTCAACACCTCAAGGCTGACATCTTCTGATCAGCCACAGACTTACTTTTCCAGACAGGCTAATCCCAACTAAGTGGAAAATGGTATTTAAAAATAGTTTATTTCCAAACAAGACTTGAAAATGACCATCCAACATTATGTACCAATATTAGCTACCATTTATTGGGCCTTCTGTGCCAAAAAACATATCCCACAGTCCTCAAAACAAATGTACACGAGCACTATGCATGCTAATTCTTCATTTTGAAAATGAAGACAGTTTACAAATTTAAAGACCCAAAAATAATCAGTGAAGAAAAGGATATTAAAATTTAACTGCCTTGTATCCAACTCCAAAATCTAAAATCTTAACTATTCCTTCAAACTACTGGTTTAGTACTATTCTTAATGTTTGCTTTTTGAAATAAGAGGTTCTGAACAACTGTAAGCAGGAATCATGAATGGGTGCTCCCTTGCCTAGGAACTCGGGAGTCCACAAGTTTCTACAAGAGACCATCTATACCACTGAGCTTAAGTTCCATTCCCACCAGAACAAAAATAATAAGTTACCTTTTAAAAACTTTAGAAAGGGGCTGGGAAGGTGGCTCAGTGGTAGAGTGCTTGCCTTGCATGCCTGAGGACCTGGGTTCGATTCCTCAGCACCACATAAGCAAAAAGAAAAAAGCTGGAAGTGGTGCTATGGCTCAAGTGGTAGAGCGCTAGCCTTGAGCTGAAGAGCTAAGGGACAGTGCCCAGGCCCAGAGTTCAGGCCCCACGACCGGACCCAAATAAATAAATAAATAAAAACTTTAGAAAATGCTTTTAAAAAAAAACACCCCATGTTAAACTTAGCAGAAATTATGAAATATTTGTCACCAGTCATCTTTATAGTAATAGATGCAGAGATTTTTTTTAAGATAGAAGTGGGCAAAAGGAGACACAAACTGGATTCAAACAAGGGAAGTACAGAAAAATACTATTAAACTAAAATTTTCTCTCCAGGAGAATAATCTAAAACTGTACCTCCTCCATCAATATCTCTCAATAAGCCACACCAGATGATCTGACCACACTTTCTCATCCTGAGGAGGAGCCAACCAAACAAATATAAATGGAAGATTTGGTAGTTGGTTTCAGGTTTTGCTGTTGTTGTTTTCGCTTTAGGTACAGTGAAGGAGTAAAATAGAATAGGAAGATGACTAAGTGAATAAAAAAGAGAAGAAGTAGGTCATTAGCCTAGCAAGAGACAAGAACACCAGGCACAGAAGATAAAGACTTCTCATTTATGCCTAGGATTTATACCAATCAGATATGTAGTTGATCCATATGTAGTTGATCCATACACAGACTTGGCAAGAAACTTGCATTTCAACATCTATTTTTATTGAAAAGGGCCTAGTTCCCAGAGACATTCTTACACAAGTTTTGTTGTGTTTTTTTTTTTGGGGGGGAGGGGGTCCGGTCGTGGGGCCTGAACTCTGTCCAACAGCTCTTCAGCTCAAGGCTAGTGCTCTATCACTTGAGCCACAGCGCTACTTCTGGCTTTTTTTTTTTCTGCTTATGTGGTGCTGAGGAATCGAACCCAGGGCCTCATGCATGCAAGGCAAGTGCTCTACCACTGAGCCACCTTCCCAGCCCTCTTACACAAATTTTTATTGCTTGTCTAAATCATATTTGAAATCCTGCAACTCAAGTCACTTCATGACAGTCCTTTTACTCATCTATACCCAACTCCCCGCCTCTGTCCCTTCATATCAGTGTTGAAATTTTCATTACACCTACCCTACTACAAAGTTTTCCTCATGTATTAGTCTCTAGTCTATTAGCTCTCATTTTCAACAACTCAGTCTCTTCTAGTGTCTTGGGGGACTTAAATCTCCCACAGAATATAAAGGAAGAATTCAAATTGTTCTACCATATATATTTCTTTTGGGGGGAGTGGGATTGGTCTTGAGACCAAAGGAGGAGGCAACAATGCTTGATTAGAAATGTACTCATTATCTTGCCCACATAATTGTAACCCCTCTGTACGGTATTTTCACAATAAAGAAATAAAATAAAATAAAAAAGGCCAGGAGAGGTAGTGAGCACCTAGATTCCTAAGGAAGCCATAGGTAGGAGGATCACAGTCTGAGGTCAGTAGGGGCAAAAAAGCAAACTGTATTTGAAAAACAACTAAAAACTAGAGGTATAGCTCATTAAGACTAGAGTTAAGGGCTGGGAAGGTGGCTCGGTGGTAGAGCGCTTGCCTTGCATGCATGAGGCCCTGGGTTTAATTCCTCAGCACCACATAAGCAAAAGAGAAAAAAGTTGGAAGTGGCACTGTAGCTCAAGTGGTAGAGTGCTAGCCTTGAGCTGAAGAGCTGAGGGACAGTGCCTAGGCCCAGAGTTCAGGCCCCATGACCGGACCCCCCCCCCAAAAAAAGACTAGAGTTATAGCTCAGAAAATAGAGTGCTTGCCTCTATATCCTACTTCAAACCCCAGTATATGGGAGGAAAAAAAAAAAACAGAATACTCATTTCATTATATTAGTCTGCTTCCTCTAAGATCTATATTATTAGCTCCACAAATATTGAGATCACATTAAAATAATACTTTATTCCCTTATTTTCCTCTAAAATAACTTTTTTTTGGGGGGGGGTCCGGTCATGGGGCCTGAACTCTGTGTCTGGGCACTGTCCCTCAGCTCTTCAGCTAAGGCTAGTGCTCTACCACTTGAGCCACAGCGCCACTACAGGCTTTTTTCTTTTTGCTTATGTGGTGCTGAGGAATTGAACCCAGGGCCTCATGCATGCAAGGCAAGCGCTCTACCACTGAGCCACCTTCCCAGCCCTAAAATAACTTTCTTTTAAAAAGCACACACACTAGCTGCGTATCAGTGGTTCATACTTGTAATCCTATTCAGGAGAATGAGATCTGAGGATCACAGTTCAAAGTCTGCCCAGACAGGAAAGTCCATGAGAGTCTTATCTCCAACTAACTGCCAAAAAGCCACAAATGACATTGTGGCTCAAAATGGTAAGAGTACTACACTTGCGCACAAAAGCTCAGGGAAAATGCCAGGCCATAAATTCAAACCCCAGGATGTGTACACATACACACATACATACACACACACACACACATATGCACGCTCGCACGCACACAACAATACTGTATCTTCCCACTTTCAATCCCCAGTGATTGTTACAACTTTCTCAGAAATAAATGTCAGGGGGCTGGGAAGGTGGCTCAGTGGTAGAGTGCTTGCCTTGCATGCACAAGGCCCTGGGTTCAATTCCTCAGCACCACATGAGCAGAAAAAACCAAAGTGGCAATGTGGCTCAAGTGGTAGAGCACTAGCCTTGACCTGAAGAGCTGAGGGACAGTGCCCAGGCCCAGAGTTCAGGCCTCACACTGTCCAAAAAAATAAATAAATAAAAAATGTCAGGCCAGGCACCAGAGGCTCATCCCTATAATCCTAACTACTCAGGAAACAAAAATGGTACAGAGCCAGTGTAGACATACAAATCTGAGACTCTCATCTCCACATAACCAGCAAAAGCTGGAGAGTTGCTCAAGCAGTAATGTGCCAGCTATGAGTAAAAAATTTTAAAAAACTGTGACTCTAAATTATACTTCATCTTTAAGACACAATATTAAGAGTACTTTTAAATATTTATTATCTTTTCATATATCAGAAATGCTACTTGTCGGGTACTGGTGGCTCATGCCTCTAATCCTAGCTACTCAGGAGGCTGAGATCAGAGGACTGCAGTTCAAAGTCAGCCCTGGCAGAAAAGTCCCTGTGAAACTCTTATCTCCAATTAACCACTCAAAAACTCAAAATGAAGCTGTGGCTCAAAGTGGTAAGGTGCTAGCCTTGGACAAAGGAGCTCAAGGCCCAAGTCCTGACTGAATTCAAGCCCCATAACCGACGGGGG
>NW_012267318.1:1889640-1891542 GCF_000151885.1 Dipodomys ordii | reverse complement strand
GAGGGGGAGAGAGGGAGGGGGAGAGAGGGAGGGGGAGAGAGGGAGGGGGAGGGAGGGAGAGAGATACACAGAGAGATGGAGAGACAGAGAGAGAGAGAATAGTTTTTGTACTGGTTTTAAATAGTCGGATCAATTATAAAATGTTGGAAACTTGGCCAGGCCCTTGTGACTCAACATCTGTAATCCTAATTAAAAAACTAAAAGCCAGTTCGGGCAAAAGAGTTTCGCCATCTGATTCTGAAAAACCAGCAAAAAGCAGTCTGAAAAAGTGGCTCAATTAATAGAACACCAGCCAAGGAAGAGCTTAAGGACCTAAACTCAAGTCCCAGTAGCAGAAGGAAAAAAAAATTCAAAATTTTAGGTTTATGAGGAGTTCACAGGAGAACTTTGCAATTGAGGCAAAATAGTTGCAAATAAAATTAAATCATGATTAACATGCCTACATTTGGTCACATAAACAGCCATTGTATCATTACATGTCATCTTAAGTACCCATTTAAGATAAAGAGCATGGGCCAAAATAAATGGAATTTCATCCTTCACAAATTAGATAATGGGTTCACAGAGATCAAATAAAATTCCATGTATAAGAAGTACAAGCAAAGGATAAAAGGCGAGAAAAATATTTCAATCTACATAAAAGCACCCACACCATCCCAGATGAAAGAACATTGACAATAAGCAGGTAACACTCCCAAAATCACCTCTAAATTCTATTTCATTTCACTTTTCAAATTTTACTTACCTTTCTTCTCTGAGAGATGTTGAGGGCACCAAAGTCATTAAACAAGGATGAAGCAGATGAAGTTAGAGGATCTGGAAGGCAAGTTACATAAGTTTCCACACAGGCAACTCAAGTAACCCACAAATGTAATAAATAGTAACTTAACAATGTCTATAATCAGTCATAAGCCACATAACTCAGTGGATGTTCACATACTATCTGAGTTGATTAAACTGATGAATACTTCTTTATACTATATGTGGTATTCATATAACTATTCAGAAACTCTTATTGATTAGTATACATCTGTTTGATCTAAACAGGAAAATCCAATAGGAAAAAAACCTCCAAATAGTGTTGCTATGTGTTTATAATAGGAAGCTATATTTTTTGTTTTTGGGGTTTTTGGGGGTCAGTCGTGGGGCTTGAACTCTGGGCTTGGGCGCTGTCCTGTGCTCTTCAGCTCAAAGCAAGAGCTCTACCACTTGAGCCACAGTGGCACTTCCAGTTTTCTAGTGGTTTGTTGGAGATAAGAGTCTCACGAACTTTCCTGGACTTTCCTGCCCGGGCAGGCTTTGAACCACAATCTTCAGATCTCAGCCTCCTGAGTAGCTAGGATTATAGGCGTGAGCCACCAGGCTGGCATCTAAGTTTATTTATAGTTAATGTTTGTGTTCTTAAGACCAAATCCTGAGAAGGATAAAAAGAGAGCAAGGGAGACTAACCAGAGTTATAGACTTGGAAACAAATACGTTAGCAAGGTCTTAAAGTCATCTACTCTACAAACCAGTCCATACTTGCAAATTTATCAACATCTACTTTATGCTCCTACTAGAAACATACAGTGTATAAAGTGTATACAGTGTATAAAAATGGAAATATTAAATGCTTTAACATAGTAACAGAATCCAAAGAATTTAAAGGTAAGTTTCATGATTTCACAAATTCTAAATTAAACAAAATTATATCCCTTCTTTGTCATTTTACATATAACAAGTTTCTGAAAAGGTATTCATGAGATTCAGTTAAAAAAAAAATTGTGGGCTGGGAAGGTGGCTCAGTGTTAGAGCACTTACTCTGCATGCTCAAGGCCCTGGGTTCGATTCCTTAGCACCACATAAGCAAAAAGAAAAAAGCCGGAAGTGGCGCTGTGGCTCAAGTGGTAGAGCGCTAGCTTT
>NW_012267318.1:1884224-1887109 GCF_000151885.1 Dipodomys ordii | reverse complement strand
ACACACACACACACACACACACACACACACACACACACACACACACACACACACACACACACACACACACCAGTAGAACACTAGTCACCACCCATATCCAGGACACACACACGAGACAAAGTAAAGTAGTCAGACACCAGTAACTATACTAATGACTATAAGCCCAGCTACTCAGGTAAAAAGGGTCAGAACTAGCTTAGGCAAATAAATAGAAGAGATTCCAATTAACCAGAAAAATGCCATAAGTGGATATGTGGCTTGAGGTATGGCTTCTTGAACGGAAATAGCTAGAGTGTGAAGCTTAGAGTTCAAGCCCCAGCTAGCACCAAAAATAAAAAGGGGGATGGGGTAGGGGAACCAGGAGTAGTTAAATTGTGAAATTACATAATTGCACCTAATCCACAGTGGTTGAAAAGCATTCTTGATTAAAGTATATTTAATGTGATCTTTGTTATTATATGCACTGATATATAAAGAAAAATTGTGGAATAAGAATTTTAATTCTTATCCTTGTATGTAACATGCAAAAATCATAGATTCATCTTCCTTTCTACTTAATATCTGTTCCTAGCTTTAGATTTTCTGTAACAGGCATGGTGCTTACAGAATTCAAAATGTGTATGCACACGCGCACACACACACACACACACACACACACACACACACAAGCAAAAGGAACCAGGACTTACCATGGCCTGCATATGGCTTGGCACTGTCATTTAGAAGGCTGGGGGAGCTGCTACTATTAGTCATTCTCTGAAAAATAAAATAAATATACACACACACACACACACATACACACACAATGTCAACTGTCAACAATTAAGACTAACCCCATTTGCTTCATTCTCTATTCAATCCATCTTTTGCATGATTGACAAATTAATTTTCCTATAAATGTTAGAATACAACTCTCTGTACAAACCTGCAAAACTTCTGAGACATCAATTTCAAAATTTTTTTCTCACTGGCCAGGTTAATTTAAGGCAAAATTACAGACCTATTTTGAATTCACTTCCATAATTCACTAGCTTAAACAAGACATAGATAACTACCAAGCTTCCTTATACACAAAGTATGATTTCCAATAGCCAACTATCTAAAGTAACTAAATGCTCTAATAGCCTCATAATTTATATTATCCTTCATACACTTTAGAAATATCAGGTTATCTTCTATTTTCTAAACCTGTCCTCTGCTTTCCTGATATACTCTATATCCTCTATGTCTTTCCAATCTGGAAAGCCCTTCAAATTCACATCTTATATATGACATTTAAGTGGACTCACCAGTCGAATGATCCACCCACCTACCCACCAACACACCACACACACACACCAAGTTTAATCAGCATACATATATACCCGAACATACCCTATAAATTCTAATACCATTTCCCCTTCCCAGCCTCTACCCTTTGAAATCTCTTATAACTCTACAGGAGATAGCTTACCCCATCTCATCATCTCAAACTCTTCTCAATTCAAACAGTGTAGGAATAAATGAATCCTCTAGGTGTGCCCTGCACTTGTAATAAATTTCACTGTTTAGTGCACTATAAATTCTCACAAAGAATATACCTGTATTAAGGGATATTTTGTTTCCACGGGGCTTCCAAATCCATTCATTCCAATAAAGCTGGTACTGAAATAGGAATCTGTGAGACTTGTATCAGTTAAAGCACCTCCATCCATTCCAGGAACTGCAAGAAAAGGAAAATGAATGGATTTTAAATTATCCAAGAAGAAAAATCACTGATTTTGCTTCAGTGTTCCTAAATAAATTTCAAAGTCAGAAGTCACTGACACATGCTTATTTTCTCATTCACAATGCAAAGCAAGATCAAGATTTGCTCTACTCTAAAAAGCTGCTATACAATGTTCATGTTGATTACTTTCCCCCACAGAGACAGCATTTTATACTAATTACTTAACCGCTACCACATATAACATGAAGAAATCACACTTGCCTTTCTAACTTCCTTGTCAAGTTTTCTACCTTATAACCAAAAGGTAGTAGAACATAAACCACCGCAATTTCTAGTTTGTCTAGACTGTTTCCTTATATCTTTTGAAACAGACCACCACACCACCACTCTCACACTTAGGTAAGTCTGCAAAGGAAACACAGGGGTGGAATTCAGTATCCTAACAGGCAGTCTTAGGATGAGGATATCACAACCTACTAGACAAGGTGTTTCGGATGCAACTTCCTGAGTACTTGCATCCCACTACTATCTAAGCTGCCACTTAAGTACAAAGCCATATGCTTTATTAGTAAAGCTAAACTTCAGTAAGAGTTGCCTTTCCCCAATCAGTCACTAAGAACATCAACCAAACACACACACACACACACACACACACACACACACCTCTGCCACTAATATTTATAACTGAAAGCAAATGTATGAAAAATATTGGCTGGGCACTGATGGCTCACACCTATAATCCTAGGCTAAGATCTGAGAACTGGAATTCGAAGTCAGCCCAGGCAAAAAGCCATGAAAATCTTATCCCCAATAAACCACCAAAAAGCCAGAAATGGAGCTGTGGCTCAAGTGGTAGAGCACCAGCCTTGAGCAATAAGCTAGTCTAGCATCTGAACCTCAAAAAAGTTTTTAAAAATTTTTTAAGACTGCCAGGCATCGGTGGCTCACGCCTGTAATCCTAGCTATTCAGGAGGCTGAGATCTGAGGATCACGGTTCAAAGCCAACCCAGGCAGGAAAGTCTGTGAGACTTTTATCTCCAATTATCCACTAGAAAACTGGAAGTGGTGGGGCTGGGAAGGTGGCTCAGTGGTAGAGTGCATGTCTTGCATGCCAGAGGCCCTGGGTTCGATTCCTCAGCACCACATAAGCAAAAAAGAAAAAAAGCCCGAAGTGGCA
>NW_012267318.1:1880550-1883383 GCF_000151885.1 Dipodomys ordii | reverse complement strand
CATCTGACTCCAAACCATTTTAACCAGCATTGGTGACCGTGTTGTGAGGCCCTGGGCTAGCTTCAAATTCCAGTTCTCAGATCTCAGCCTCCTGTGTAGCTAGGATTACAGGTGTGTCCCACAGGTACCCAGCTCAATTTTGTCCTCTGAATTGGAGTAGATTATATGGTTTGTTTTTCTTCTTTTTCCCTTTTTTTCTCTCATTCCTTGTCTTCTCCTTCTTTCTTGTTCTCTTTTAGCTATAAACCTGGATTTCTATTCTCTGTTGTATTCTCTGGCACAGTATTCTTCCCCATTCTTCCCTAAGAACCCTAATTTTTCTTACTTTTAGCTCTCACATCAACACTCCACATCATTTAACTATCCCTTTACCTACATGGAAGAGCCCTCACAATCTACATCACAGCAAAAGATCACAAAATTCATGTATCAACGGACAACCTGTCACCCTCAAAAAACAACAATCACACAGTGGAGGATTGAGAGTGAAGAAGAAACACTAAAGCAATGATAAAAATGGTGATGAAATAACAGAGCAGATCCTCAAAAAACTAGAAGAATTATCAAGGCAGAAAAACAGCAAGGTGAAATATAATGAAGGCAATGCAGATCATGAGGGACAAATATCAACAAAGATATGGAAAGCATGAAGACCTCTATCACCCTACTACAAAATACAGATCAAAGCCTAGGCAACAGAATAAAGAAAATTGAAAACAGAGTATCAGAGATTGAAGATAAGCAGACTTAGAACAAAGGTACTGGAAAAAAAAATCACTCAACACATATCAAAGGAGCTGGGGACTGGTGGCTCAGCCTGTAATCCTAGCTACTCAGAAGACTGAGAATTGGTGCTGTGGCTCGAAGTAGTAGAGTGCTAACCTTGAGCAAAAAAGCTTAGGGACAGCACCCAGGCCCAAGTTCAAATCCCAGGACCAAAACGAACAAACAAAAAACAAAAGGACATCCAAGAACTAGTAGACTTAGCCAAAAGATCAAATATACATACAACTGAAATAAGAATTAAAAACTAAAAGCACTGAAAATCTATTCAACAAAGTAACAGAAAACTTCCCCAACCTCAAGAAAGAGAATCTCATCCATTTGAGGGAGGCAAACAGAACGTCAAACAAACAAGATCAGAGAAGAAACACTCATAGACACATCACTGTGAAACTCTGTACTTAAAAAATAAAGAACTCTAGTGCTGGGAAGGTGGCTCAGTGGTTAAGAGTGCTTGCCTGACATGCATGAGGCCCTGGGTTTGATTCCTCAGCACCAAATAAACAGAAAAAGCCAGAAGTGGGCTCTGTAGCTCAGGTGGTAGAGCACTAGCCTTGAACTGAAGCCTGATGCACAGCACCCATGCCCAGAGTTCAAGCTCCACAAATGAAGAAAAAAGAAAAACAATTCTTAAGGCAGTAAAAGTAAAGAGGAAACATTATTGCAAGGGAAAGAAGAACAGAATAACTGAAGATTTCTCAATGCAAACACAAATTGCAAGGAAAGCCTAGAAAGATGTAATCAATCTCAAATTAGTGTATTCAGTGTATTTGGTGTAGGGCACCGGTGGCTCACGCCTGTAATCCTAGCTACTACTCAGAAGGCTGAGATCAGAGGATCTCGGTTCAAAGCCAGCCTGGGCAGGAAAGTTCGTAAGACTCTTATCTCCAATAAACTGCTAGAAAACCGGAAGTGGTGCTGTGGCTCAAGCGGTAGAGCGCTCACCTTGAGCTGAAGAGCACAAGGACAGTGCCCAAGCCCAGAGTTCAAGCCCTACGACTGACAAAAAAAAAACAAAATAAAATAAAAAATAAATAAAGCAGGTTATGAACACTAAACCAACACTACAAAGGAAACCATAAGGAAGCACAGTCTCAGAAGAAGACAATAAAAATCAAAGAACTACAACAATGAATAAACACTACTAGAAGATTAGTGCAGTAAAACAGGAAGAGGAAGGAAGTAACAAAAATATAACAAAATGACAATAAACATGATATTTTTCATTAGTATCATTAAACATCAAGGCACTCAATTCTCTAATCATGAGACATCAAGCAGCAAACCTGTAAAGTAAAAAACCTGGGCTGGGAATGTGGCTTAGTGGTAGAGAGCTTGACTAGTATGCATGAAGCCGTGAGTTCAATTCCTTAGTACCACATAGACAGAAGTGGCACTGTGGCTCAAGTGGTAAAGCACTAGCCTTAAGCAAAAGAAGCTCAGGGACAGTGCCCAGGCCCTGAGTTCAAGCCCCAGAGCTGACACACAAAAAAAGTAAAAAACCTTTCTTTTAACTCAAAGAAACACATCTCACTGTCAAATATAAATACAAATTCTTCAAGGAAGGATGGAAAAAGATCTTCTAAGCACACGTATCCCACAAAAAGGAAGGACACCTACTGTCATCTCATAATGAGTATGAGATAAAGGAGGTCACTTTAATTTAATAAAGGGAATAATCCATAAAGAAGAAAATGTTGCCAGGAGCCAGAGGCTCACGCCTGTAATCCTAGCTACTCAGGAGGCTGAGATCTGAGAATCCCGGTTCAAAGCCAGCCTGGGCAGGAAAGTCCATGAGACTCATTTCCAATTAACCACCAGGAAACTGGAAGTGGAACTGTGGCTCAAGTGGTAGAGTGCTAGCCTTGAGCTGAAGAGCTCAGGGACAGCTCAGGCCCAGAGTTCAAGCCCAAACACACACACACAAAAAAAAAGGAGCTGGGAAGGTGGCTCAGTGGTAGAGTGTTTGCCTTGCATACATGAGGCCCTGGGTTCGATTCCTCAGCACCACATAAGCAAAAAAGGAAAAAAAGCCAGAAGTGGAGCTGTG
>NW_012267318.1:1867254-1880300 GCF_000151885.1 Dipodomys ordii | reverse complement strand
AAAAAAAAAAAAGAAAGAAAGAAAAGAAAAGAAATTGTACTGGTCAAAATATATGCAAAGGCTGGGATGTAGCTCAGTGGCAAAATGCTTCCCTAGCAAGTGCCATGTCCTGGGTTCGATCCAGTACCAAGAAAGAGAAAGAAAAGAAAGAAAAGGAAGGAAGGAAGGAGAGAGAAATAGATGTATATATGTGTGTGTGCAACAAACAGTGACACACCCAATTTCTCCCCTTCCCCTCCCCACCCCCCACCAGTCATGGAGCTTGAATCTAGGGCCTGGGCATTGTACCTGAGGTCTTTTTTGCTCAAGAATAGCACTTTGAGCCGCAGAGCCACTTCTACTTTTCTAGTGGTTAGTTGGAGATAAGAGTCTCAGACTTTCCTACCAGGGCTAGCTTCAAATCACAATTTTCAGACCTCAACATCCTGAGCTAAGATTACTGACATGACCCACCAGTACCCATCTAGCACACCCAAATATATTTAACATTCTTTTTTTTAATTTAATTTTATTTTGTTTGTGAACATACTGTACAGAGGGGTTACAATTACATGGGCAGGATAATGCGTACATTTCTTACCAAGCATTGCAGCCTCCTCCTTTGGTTTACCCTTCACATCCCTTCCCAGCCTCCCCCCTCCCCCATATTTAACATTCTTAAGATTTACAAAAACTGATAGATTCCAACACGATAAATAGTGAGATATTTTAACACGTCACTCTCAATAAAGGACAGATCACCCAAACAAAAGATCAACAAAACAACAAAAATAAAACTTTAAATTAAATGACATCTTAACCCAAATAGACTTACTAGACATTTACAGATTATTTCACCCAGTAACCAAATAATATCCATGTCTCAAAATCCATAGAACTTTCTCCAAAACAGGTCATAACCTAGACATTGAACAAGCTAAGTATTAAAAAAATTATGTAATTCCCTGTATTTTATCTAATCACAATGGAACTAAACTAGAACTCAACAGCAAAAGATACCACAGAAAATACTCAAATACATGGACGTTGAACAACACACTGTTGAATAACCGCTGGATCAGGGCTGGGAAGGTGGCTCAGTGGTAGAGTGCTTGCCTTGCATGCATGAGGCTCTGGGTTCAATTCCTCAGCACCACATAAGCAAGAAAAGCCGTTAGTGGTGCTGTGATTCAAGTGATAGAGTGTTAACCTTCAGCTGAAGAGCCAGGGACAGCACCCAGGCCAGAGTTCAAGCCCCATGACTCATCAAAAATATAATAATAATAATGGGCTGGGAAGGTGGCTCAGTGGTAGAGCACTTGCCTTGAGGTGAAGAGCTGAGGGACAGCACCCATGCCCAGAGTTCAGGCCCACGACCGGACCCAAAATAAAAATAAAAATAAAATAAATAAAATAAGGGAGGGAGGAGAAATTGCTAACCTAAGCCAAGTACAGTGGTTCACATCTGTCATTCCAACTACATAGGAGGGAGAAATTGGAAGGACTGAAGTTCAAGGCCAGTTCAGGCAACAAAATAAGCAAAACCCCAACAGGCAGGAATGGTAATACACCTGCCATCCCAGCTGAGAAGCAAAGACAGGAACATCAAAGTCACAGCCTGTATGGGCAAAAACAGGAGACCCTATCACAAAATAACTAAAGCTAAAAGGACTCAAGAGTAGTAGAGTGAAAATAAGAAATAAACTGTTCACCTCATACTATGTAGTTTATAGACATAGTTTGAATATCTCCCGAAGTTTCATATATACATACCAGAAGCCTGTTCTCATGTGGTGTTATTAAGAGGTGATAGAACTTTCAAAAGATGAAATCTAGTAGAAAGTGATTGGGTCACTGAAGCCACTATGCTTAGAATTAAAGCTGTTCTTCAGGGATCCTTAAGATCTGTAACAAGATAATAACCTTCCCTCTCTGTGAAGGTGTTTTAGAAGAGCAAGACTGAGCTCTCCCAGTTCTTTGGCTTCTTCTTTCATAAGCTCCTGCCATGATACCACCTGCCAAGTATCAGCCAAGAGAGACTCACAAAACTTATACCCTACAAATTAGTACTGCTAAACAAACCTTTTTTATATATAAAGTACACAGTCTAAGATACTTTATTATAGTAATGCTAGTAAAATAGCAAATAATAATGTATTACAGCAAAAGGGAAGGAGAGGAGAAGGGAGAGGGGAGAGAACCTTTTCCTACTACTAAACTCTTAAGGAAAATCACTACAATTTGTTTTCCTATCCTGGGGCTTGAACTCTGGGCCTGAGCTCTGTCCCTGAGCTTCTTTGGCTCAAGGCTAGCACTCTATCACTTGAGCCACAGTGACAATTCTGGCTTATGTGGTAATGAGGAATTGAACCCAGGGCTTCATGCATGCTAGGCAAGCACTCTACCACTAAGCCACATTCCCAGTCCACTACCATTATTCTTATATACAAAGCATTAAATACCATGGCATCTTCAAACAGATAAAAAGAAAATGTTTAGAAAACTTTTTATCCTCAAGAGAAATACAGAACACAATGTTAAACCACAACCTAACTGAGGTAATTCTATAAAGGACTAACAATGTCCTGAAAGTACTTAAGCTAGATTTCTAGCAATCTAACTAGACCAATCTTTCCCCTTTAACCTTTTTTTTTTTTTTGCCAGTTCTGGACCTTGAACTCAGGGCCTGGGCACTGTCCCTGAGCCTCTCTGTGCTCAAGGCTAGCAGCTACCACTTGAGGCACAGTGCTACCTCTGGCTTTCTCTAGGTGGTACTGAGGAACTGAACACAGGGCTTCAAGCATGCTAAGCAAGCACTCTGCAGCTAAGCCACATTCCCAGCCCTAAACTCTTTTTCTTGGGGGGAGGGGAGGTGCAGTTGTGGGCCTGGGCACTCCCCTTTAAGCTCTTATCCTTTTGCTTTGAAACATTCCTTCCTGGTTATTATAGCTATATAGAAAAAAAGATAAAAGTAATACCATCAACTATTTACTGGCTTCATATGCACAATCTCAACAGTTCTTTATAATAAGTATGATTATTGTCCACTAGAGTGGGAGTGTCAGAAATAGTATTTGAAACCTATACAGTCTTATTTCAAAGGCTTTACACTACTATACTATATTCTCAGCTGATGCTAAACTCACATTTCCAACTGCGCATTACTAAATGTCTGAGTAGGTATATGACATGTTCTTTTTAGCTGAAACCTCAAATATAGTACACCAAGCCATTCCTTTCTGTTCCTTAGCTATCTCCCCTCCAAGAAATTGCTTTACAAATCCCTCAGATGTGCCCTCTATTATTTTGACTACCCTAAACCAAGTCCTTTGCAATTTTTCCTTCAAGTGTTAAAAGACTTTATTCTGAACGGTTTCCCTGTTTCCATCCTAAGAGGCAAAAACTGAACTAATTAATTAAGGAGAAAGGGAGGAAAGAAAATCTTTGGTTGTTTAAAACACAGATCACTTATTACAATGCCAGAAAGGCCTTCAAATTGTGGCTATAACCTAGCATGTAGTGCCGCTATCCGAATTTCAACCTGAATTCTTGCCACATCATCAAATGACTAGTGAACAAAACTATGTACAATGCACTCTCTCTCAAAATCTGTCATCTGCCAACAATTCTCTTCTTTCTTACCATGTATGTTTCATACATGTTTTCAAAAAAAAAAAACAAATGGCAGGGATGTGGGGAAAAGGGAACCCTACTGAACTGCTGGTGGGAACATAAACTAGTACAACCACTCTGGAAAGCAGTCTGGAAGTTCCTCAAAAAACTAAACATAGACTTTCACTATGACCCAGCCATACCACTCCTTGGCATCTACACTGAGCATCATGAGCCAGGATATAAAGATACCCACAGTATTCACAATAGCCAAGATATGCAAACAGCCCAGATGCCCTACAATAGATGAGTAAACCCAAAAAATGTGGTACCTATATTCAATGGAATTTTACACAGCCATTAGAAAGAATGAACTAGCCAGGCACCAGTGGCTCACACCTGTAATCCTAGCTACTTAGGAGGATGAGATCTGAGGATAGGTGGTTCAAACGCAGCCTAGGGAAGGAAAGTCTGTAAGACTCTTATTTCCAATTAACCACAAGAAAACCGAAGTGGTGCTGTGTTTCAAGTGGTAGAGGGCTCATCTTGAGCTGAGCTCAGGGACAGTGCCCAGGCCCAGAGTTCAAGCCCCATGACCAACAACAAAAAAAAAAAGAATAAAATAATTTCAGCTTTGTGCAGTGGCAGTATCGTAGCCAATGAGGTTTATCCGAGGCGTGATTATTGCTAATTGAAAATAATTTCATTTGCAGGGAAAGGAATAGAACTAGAACAAATCATGTTAAGTGAGGTAAGTCAGAGAGACAAACAGCGCAAGTTCTACCTGATATAAGGAAGTTAGATCTAAAATGCAGTAAGATAATGCCAAATTATACAGGTTTCAGGGCTGGGAAGGTGGCTCATTGGTAGAGTGCTTGCTTTGCATGCATGAAGCCCTGGGTTTGATTCCTCAGCAGCACATAAACAGAAAAAGCCGGAAGTGGTGCTGTGACTCAAGTGGTAGTGTGCTAGCCTTGAGCTGAAGAGCTGAGGGACAGTGGCCAGGTACAGTTCAGGCCCCACAACAACCAAAAAAAAAAAAAAAATACATACACAGGATTCTAAAGACTCATAGTGAGACCAAAAGAGGGCAGTTTTAGGAGAGAATCACAAAGGTGCAATACCCAAGCACCTCTTCAAAGATAGGGAAACAAAGGTCTTTTTTCTTAATTTGTTTTTTTCTTTTTCTGTTTACTCTGCATTATTTACCTAAAATATTGTGTATTCATGTGCCCATCTGTGGGAGGGCACAGAATCTGAGGGAAAAAGGTTAAAAAAAAAAAAGTGCAGCTGGGAAGGTGGTTCAGTGGTAGAGCGCTTGCCTTGCATGCATGAGGCCCTGGGTTCAATTCCTCAGCACCACATAAGCAAAAAGAAAAAAAGTGCAGCAGTGGAATGCACTGGATGAAAGTGATATGCAACTCATGAGTGGAACTGGGAGTGAGAAAATGAGAGAGAATGGGGAACAGTTGACATTATGCAAAAGCAAAAAGATTCATTATCTGATATATATAAATGTAACCCACTGTATATCACCTCTAAAATAACAATATATTTTTAAAAACTTCTAATGCTACGTTATGAAACCTTCTAAAATATGCCTGAACAGAGTTTATCTATCATACATTTTATACCTATCATTTTATACCTATACATACATTTTATACCTATAGCATATTGAGCCATACCATAAATAATACATTTCAAATTCCTTTATTAGCCTGTGTATTTATAAATGGCCAAGACAATGTTTGATTCATTTCTATATTCCCTAACAGTTAACAAAATACTTGGCATGAAAATATTAAATAAGGGGCTGGGAAGATGGCTCAGTGGTAGAGTGCTTGCTTTGCATGCCTGAGGCCCTGGGTTCGATTCCTCAGCACCACATAAGCAAAAAGAAAAAAAGCCAGAGGTGGCGCTGTGTCTCAAGTGGTAGAGCGCTAGCCTTGAGCTGAAGAGCTGAGGGACAGCGCCCAGGCCCAGAGTTCAGGCCTCATGACCGGACCCCCAAAAAAAGTTGAAAATATTCAATAAAAGTTTGAATACAACTATGTTTGATAATACATGCATTGAGATGCATTCACACATAAACTGATTATAAGGATGGTATACTTAGGGGAGAAAACTAAAGGCGCGACTCCTCTGAATGATGGGAGAGGGGAAAATGAAGGAAGGGGTGACAATGACCAAGAAGCATTGTACTCATAACCTGACTTATGGAATTTGAACCCCTTTGTACAACTACTTAATAATAATAGCAACAATAATAAATTTAAAGATAAGTACTATAATTAATCTCTCTAGTCTGGGTTCACAGCACATCACAAAAAAAACTAAACAGACTATACTAGTCACTGAAGAATATGCCACCTGCAGAAAATATGTGACTTCCAGAGAACAATTTTTTTTTAACAATTTTTTTTGGAGTCCAGTCGTGGGGCCTGAACTCTGGGCCTGGACGCTGTCCCTCAGCTCTTCAGCTCAAGGCTAGCACTCTACCACTTGAACCACAGCGCCACTTCCAGCTTTTTTTCTTTTTGCTTATGTGGTGCTGAGGAATCAAACCCAGGGCCTCATGCATGCAGGGCAAGTGCTCTACCACTGAGCTACCTTCCCATCCCCAGAGAACAATTTTTTTTAAACTGCTTCCCCAGTCACAGGTCCAGAGCTTGGTTTGGGGGACCCAGCCAGGATGCCCTCAACTTGGCTGATAACAAGAATCACCTCAGGCCCAGCTGTCCCACTCCTAGTAGCTACAACTCAAGAAGGCCCAGGAACAGCATAGGCCATTGCTACAGAAGTATAGGCTATAAACACTGGCAGTGTCCCCATGGTACTGCCTCTGTAAGCACACAGACAGAATACAACAACAGTGAGGCAATGGTGGAATTCACCTAATTTCAAAGGATGTCTTGGATAGCATGAAAGCCCTACAATGACTTGTGGTGACACTGTCCTCATTAGGACAATGCCAAACACTATAGACCGTTAAGCCACTAGTATGCACCTTTGGCCTGGAAAAGCAGCAGATAACAGACTCCCAGAACTACAAGGTTGGGCTGCCAAGAAGCCTTGGGGGACCCAACATACACATACATACATACACATACATTCTCTCTCTCTCTCTCTCTCTCCTCTCTCTCTCCTCTCTCTCTCCTCCCTCTCTCTCTCTCTCTCTCTCTCTCTCTCATAGGAATCAAGAAGGATTATTCCCCAGTTTAAAGACTTTTCCCTGTCAGGTTGTAGACTTAGGACAAGTTACCCTTTTGAGAATGACTATCTTGTAACTGCTCCACCACTGAATTCTGGACTCAAATAATTTGTTAACTTCACAAGCTGGGGCAGGGGACTAAAGATGGACTTAACACAGAATGAAACATTCTTCCAGTTAGTTCACCAATGTGTGCTTTAGATGAGATTTGACCATGGACTTTTAAGTTGATAAAGGAATGAACTAAAACTTTCAGGACTTAACCCGGTGTCAGTGGCTCCCACCTGCTCAGGAGGCTGAGATCTGAGGACTTCAGTTTAAAGCCACCCAGACAGAAAGTCTGTGAGGTTCTTATCTCCAATAAAGCACCAAAAAAGCCAAAAGTGAAGCTGGGACTCAAGCGGTAGAGCACTAGCCTTGAGCACAAAAGCCCAGGGACAGTACCAGGACCAACACACACAGAATGAATATATTTCATATAAAGAAGGTCATGAAGGTCATGAATTTGGAGGCTTAGTGGCAGGATGATTGATTGGAATGAATTTCTTAGAGTTTCTAACCCATAATTCACAGTACTGGGAGGTAGGATCTAGTAAGAGGTGGGTCAACAAAGGTTCTGCCCTTAGGAACAAATTAATGTTATTACTTAAACACTGAATTAGTTAACTCTGAATTTATAAAGCCAAATCTGAGAGCATCCTTATGCATTTTTTTTTTTGGTCGTGGGGCTTGAACTCTGGGCCTGGGCCTGGGCCCTGTCCCTGAGCTCTTCAGCTCAAAGCTATCGCTCTTCCACTTGGGCTACAGTGCCACCTCGGGTTTTCTGGTGGTTTATTAGAGATAAGAATCTCGGACTTTCCTGCTAGGGCTGGCTCTAAACCATGATCCTCAGATGTCAGCCTCCTTAGTAGCTAGGATTACTTGAGTGAGCCACCAGTGCCCAGTCTTGTGCATGCTTTTTTTATTTTGGTCAGTTATGGAGCTTGAACTAAGGGCTGGGGCCTGCCCCTGAGCATAAAGCTGGGCACTAGCACAATACCACTTTGAGTCAAAGCACCACTTCCAGTTTTCTGGGGTTTATTGGAGATAAAGAGTCTCATGGACTTTCCTGCCCTTGCTGGCTCTGAACTGTGAGCCTCAGATCTCAGACTCAGTAGCAAGGATCTCAGATCTCAGTAGCTACGATTATTGGCATGAGACACCAGCACCCAGAATCGTTGTGCTCTTATTTATACTTTCTTGCTTGTCTGCCATGGAATGAGGCAACATGAAGGCCCGCTCCAGACACTAGCACCTTGATATTGAACGTCCCAGTCAACAGAACAGTGAGAAATACATTTCTTTATAAATTATTCAGTCTATGGTATTGTGTTCTAGCAACAGAAAACAGACTGACAGCAGTTTCTACAAGTACCTCAACAAAAAGTCTAAAAACAAGCCCAATGCTGCTGGCTACACCTGTAATCCCAGCTACAAAAGAGGCTGAGATTTGAGGATTCTAATTCAAAGCCAACCTAGGCAAGAATGTCTATGAGACATCTCCAATTATCCAGTAAAAAGCCAGATATGGAAGAGTAACAAGTGGTAGAGCATCAGACTTGAATAAAACACCGAGGGAGAGTGAAAGGCCCAGAATTAAAGCCATAATACCAGCACACACACACACAAAAAAAATCTAAACACTCGTAACATAAACATACAAGACATTATGAAGGTCAAACAGAATACTTCTACAGGCTATCTAGTTTATTACTATCTAGTTTATTAGATACCAGGTGGGCTAATGACTTTCAGCTCAAAATCCTTACATTTAAAATGATGGTCAAGAACTTGGAATATGGTTTGGTGGTAGAGTGCTTGCCTAGCATGCATGAAGCCCTGGGTTCAATTCTGCAGTAAATCATAAAAAGAAATAGCAGTGGCTCAAGTGATAGAATGCTATCCTTGAGCAAAAGCAACTCAGGGACAGTACCCAGGCCTTCCCTGAGTTCAAGCCCCAGGACTGGCAAAAAACAAAATAAATGACAGTCAAAAAATAAAAGGAAATTGCCTTAATGATAATATAAAAATCAGGTTAGCAGCCTGGTGCTGGTGGCTCACACCTGTAATCCTAGCTATTTATGAGTCTAAGATCTGAGGATCCAGGTTCAAAGCCAGCCCACACAGGAAAGTCCATGAGACTCTTATCTCCAATAAACCACTCAGAAAACCGGAAGTAGCACTGTGGCTCAAATGGGAGAGCGCTAGCCGTGAGCTGAAGAGCAGAGGGACAATGTCCAGAGTTCGAGCCCCACAAGTGACCAAAAAAAAAAAAAAATCAGGTTAGCAGAGTAAAATTTAAACGTGTGTGTGTGTGTATGTGTTTGTGTGTGTGTGTACTGATGCTTGAACTCAGGAACTGGGTGCTGTCCCTGAGCTTTTGTGTTCAAGGCTAACCCTCTTACCACTTGAGCTACAGCTCCACTTCCAACTTTTCTGGGGGGATTAATTGAAGATAAAAGAGTCTCATGGGTTTTTCTGCCCAGGCTGGTTTGGAATCCTCAGATCTCAGCCTCCTAGTAGCTAGGATACCAGGTGTGAGCTACCATGCCCAACTTAATGTTCTTCTAAAAGCATTATTCAGAATGTATTGTCTGAATTGCTGAACATAATCTGTAAATTAAGCTTAATTTTAAAAAATGTAGTACAGGGGCTGGGAAGGTGGCTCAGTGGTAGAGCGCTTGCCTTGTATGCATGAGGCCCTGGGTTCGATTCCTCAGCACCACATAAGCAGAAAAAGCTGGAAGTGGCGCTGTGGCTCAAGTGGTAGAGCTGAAGAGCTGACGGACAGCGCCCAGGCCCAGAGCTCAGGACCCATAACTGGCAAAAAAAAAAAAAAGTAGTACAGCCAGGCGCACTGATGGCTCACACCTGTAATCCTAGCTACTCAGGAAGCTGAGATTTGAGGACTATGGTTCAAAGCCTACCGGAGCAAGAAAGTCCGTGACTCTTACCTCCAATAATCTACTCAAGAGTTCAAACCTCAGTACTGGCACAAAAAAAAAAGGAGATAGTATGAACATATGAAAGCTAATAATAAGTAAACCAGGTGTAAAAATTCAGAACTGGGGGCTGGGAAGGTGGCTCCGTGGTAGAGCGCTTGCCTTGCATGCATGAGGCTCTGGGTTCGATTCCTCAGCACCACGTAAGCAAAAAGAAACAAGCCAGAAGTGGCACTGTGGCTCAGTGGTACAGTGCTAGCCTTGAGCTGAAGAGCTGAGGGACAGCGCCCAGGCCCAGAGTTCAGGCCCCAGGACCGGACCCAAAAAAATGATAAATAAAATTTTTTTAAAATTCAGAACTGTCTTTAATCTCCAATACCATCATCTTCCCACATTCATGATCAACTTTACAAGCCACTTATAATATGAAACATTCATGCATATGTGCATTGGTCCTGAAATTTGAACTCAGGAGAGTGGGTGCTGTCCTCAAGGCTGGCACTCTACCACTTGAGCCACAACTCCACTTCTGGTTTTGTTTGTCTGGGGTTTATTTGGGGTGAGGGGAAGGTTCATGTTGGATTGTTGGGGGGGGGGCTCTTGTGGGGTTTTTGATGGTTAATTGAAGGTAAGAGTCTCACTGAACCATGATCCTCAGATCTCAGCTTCCTGGGTAGCTAAGATTACAGGTGTGAGCCACAGGTGGTGGGGACTATACAATAATTTTATCCTAGCTAGGAATCACAACCTGTTATTACTGAAATATCAAGAAGCTTGCCAAATTAAACCAAGCACTGGAGTCCAAATATAAATTTTCTATTTAAATCAAGCAACAATTAGAAACCTAAGTGTTCGTTTTAAATACTTCCCTAGCATTAACTGTCCCACCTTTGAGCCACTGCTTTTTTCCTCTAGCTACTGTGTGCTTCGCTAGTTTTACCATCTTCACCAGTTTAAATCCTTTCCTATGTTTCATGTCAGAACTACTTTTTTTTTTTTTGGTCGGTGGTGCAACTTAAACTCTGGGCCTGGACGCTGTCCCTCAGCTCTTCAGCTCAAGGCAAGAGCTCTACCACTTGAGCCACAGCGCCACCTCAGGTTTTCTGGTGGTTTACTGGAGATAAGAGTCTCATGTAGGGCTGGGAAGGTGGCTCAGTGGTAGAGCGCCTGCCTGGCATGCATGAGGCCCTGGGTTCGATTCCTCAGCACCACATAAGCAAAAAGAAAAAAGCCAGAAGTGGCACTGTGGCTCAAGTAGTAGAGTGCTGGCCTTGAGCTGAAGAGCTAACGGACAGTGCCCAGGCCCAGAGTTCAGGCCCCACAACCGGACCCAAAAAAAAAAAAATGCTATAAAAAAGAAAGATCATCTATTATATTGAATACTAACCAGCATCAAACTTTTTTTAGGGGAAGTAGCACTGTAGCTCAAGTGGTAGAGCGCTCGCCTTGAGTTGAAGAGCTGAGGGACAACGCCCAGGCCCAAAAAAAAAAAAAAAAACTATATAGAAACTTTTTTTAGGGGGGAGTATTGTGATTTGATCTCAAGACTTGACAATTGCACTTTTCACTGGTTATTTTGAAAATAGTCTAGCAAACTTCTCTAATTTGAGAAAGCAAAAAAAATCTCAAATCTCCTGAATAACTTAAGATTACCGGAGGGAGCCACAAGCGCTTGCCTCAAACATCCTTAAATTGAGAAATGTACCTTGAAAACAACAAAGCTGCTTTTCAAAAAAGTTAAATTCCAGCCAGGTATGGTTGGCTGTTATTCTAACTACTCAGGAGACTGAGATCTGGGGATCACTGTTAGAAGCCAGCCTGGGCAGAAAAATCCATGAGACTCCAATAAACCACCAAAAAAGCCGGAAATGAAGCTGTGGTCCAAGTGGTAGACCTCTAGCCTTGAACAAAAAAGCTCAAGAACAGTGCCCAGGCCCTGAGTTCAAGCTCCAGCAACAACACAAAAATAAGGGGAAGGATAAATCCCACCAACCCTTTTGTTGTTGTTATTGTTAAACAAAACACTAGAATAGGGCTGGGAAGGTGGCTCAGTGGTAGAGCGCTTGCCTTGCATGCCAGAGGCCCTCGGTTCGATTCCTCAGCACCACATAAGCAAAAAGAAAAAAGCCAGAAGTGGCACTGTGACTCAAGTGGTAGAGCGCTAGCCTTGAGCTGAAGAGCTGAGGGACAGAGCCCAGGCCCAGAGTTCAGGCCCCACGACCGGACCCAAAAAAAAACAAAAACACTAGAATATTGAAATGTCTTTTTCTTTTCTTTTCTTTTTGTGGGTCATAGGGCTTAAACTCAGTCTTGGCACTGTCCTTGAGCTTTTTCCACTCAAGCCTAGAGCTCTACCATTTTGAACCACAGCTCCAGTTCCGGTTTTCTTAAGGTTCATTGGAGATAGTAGTCCTAGGACTTTCCTGCCCAGGCTGGTTGGGCAGGAGATCCTCAGCCTCCTGAGTAGCTAGGATTACAGGCCAAAGTCACCAGCACCTGGCTACAAGTTAATTTTCTAAGCTATCTGCCTTATCAAATGTATCTGCTTTGCACTGAAGTCAAGCCCTTTGAGCTACAAAGGTAGAGGCCCTTCTCCAGCCTATACAAGGATCTAAGTTCTGGACCTTGCACCACAAAACAAGGTCAAGTCCATCACTCCAAAGGAAGTACCATCTTTTGCAAGGTCAAGTTTATCATTCCAAAAGAAATACAATCTTTGAGAAGGGAGGAGATGTATGGATCAAGTGCTGTGTTAAAACAGAAGAAGAAAAAAAGTTCTGCCTATCATTATTTCAAGATCTAGAAGCCATTCAGAACGCATTTGGTTAGAAACGATTTATAAGAAACAAAAGAGCAAAATGTGGGACCTCCGTACTCTTTTAAGGACAGATGACAGTTACAAAATCCAGTCACAGCTAAATGACAAATGCCAGGCTTTATCAACTGCCTAAGACTATATAAAACAGCCTTACCCGGCACAATCGCACACAAACGCGTGCCGAAGCACAATGAAACTTTTCCCGAAGCACAATGAAACTTTTCAAGGTACGACGTTCAGTTCGAAGTTGTGGGAGACGAGATAGATACCTACTGACACCAGTTAACTTGGTCTAAACTTTCAGGAAACTATGTTGAAATGCAAAGCAAGTCTTGTGAAATTCCTAAACTCTCGAAGTTCCCACTCCCTGCTCATCCTTAGAAAGCAATACCCTACCTGGAAAACCTTTCCCTCCCCCAGAGCCTTCAACTTTCCCCCCCCC
>NW_012267318.1:1864500-1865169 GCF_000151885.1 Dipodomys ordii | reverse complement strand
CCCCCCGTGCGGCACCTGTTTTCTCTGCAATTATGTTGCCACAGGCCCCTGTAAGTTTTTTATGAAAAAAATGAGATGCCGCCAGAACAACACTGGGCTTTGCTCTGGTCAGCCTAGAATTCACTTTTAAGGAACACACACACACACTATATTCTTTTCAAAAAGAAATGTTTTTTGTAAATCCTAGCTACTCAGGAGGTTGAAATTTGAGGATGGTGGTTCTAAGCTATCCCGGGCTGGAAATCCCAAATGACTTTTAATATCTCCTGATTACCAAAAATCCAGAAGTGAAGCTATGACTCAAGGAAGGGGGTAGGCGCTAGTCTTGGGTAAAACTAAATACAAAGAAAGAAAGAGAAAAATGTTTAAAGCATTTTGAAAGTTAAGCAATGAACCTAAAACTGACATTTAGCTTTTTCTCTGTAAAAAGATTTCAATCAAAAGGCATATCACTGGTGAAGAGCAGGTATGTGATGAATTTAAGGAATTCTGACAAGTAGACAAGAAGTCACAAAAGAACAGATATTGTACCAATAACACACTGCAAAAAAAAAGGGTTAAATTGTATTCTACTGCCGGGCGCTGGTGGCTCACGCCTGTAATCCTAGCTACTCAGGAGGCTGAGATCTGAGGATCCCGGTTCAAAGCCAGCCCGGGCAGGAAAGACCG
>NW_012267318.1:1855518-1864020 GCF_000151885.1 Dipodomys ordii | reverse complement strand
TTCAGGCCCCATGACCGGACCCAAAAAAAAAAAAAAAAAACTATGCACTGTCCCTGGCATACTTGTGCTCAAAGCTGGTGGTACTTTACCATTTGAATGAGTCACATCTCCATTTTGGACACTTAGCTGGTTAATTGAAGGAGTTTTACTTACTTTCCTGAGCCAGCTTTGAACTGGGATCCTCAGATCTCAGCCTCTTGATTAGCTAGGCTTGCAGGTGTGAGACACCAGTGTCCAACTTATTAATACCCTTCTGTTTGAAAGCATTTTCATTGACCCAATATTCAGCAAAAATTTTATTGCCCATCATATGTACCAGGAGGCAAATATTTTATGTTCGTTACTTGTAACTGGAATTGTGGAAGAAGCCAGGGAAGCAAAAGTGAACTACATGGATTCTTACTTTAATTTAAATGGATATTTATGCTCTGGTTAAGGAGATAGGAAATACACAGGTGGTTCGTTATAAACCTACATCTTTATCTTCAGGACTAAACAAATCACATTAGCTATTAGAGAAAACTAAAGATTCTATACTTCCTATAGAAACAATAATATCAGGATTGAAACGATATCAGGATTGAAAACAGTTGAGGGTGTGATGTAGCTCAGTGGCAAAGTGCTTGCCTAGCAAGTGCAACATTCTAGGTTCAGTCCTCAGTATCAAAAAAAGAGAACATTAATTCAGACAGATCTGGGTTTGAATCCCAGTCACCACACTCCATATGTATGTTATTCTAGGTAAGTTTCTTCTCTGTACCTAATTCGTACTATTGGGAATAAGAAAAGTTCTTCAGGATCTATAAACTAATTTTGTGTATAAGGTACCCTATGTTTAGTAAGAATTCAGTTCATTTTAGCTATTGCTATTTATTGCTTAATTCCTACCAGTAGTAATAAGTATAAAGAAAACATTCTAAACAAACAGGCTTTTGTAAAAAGTCTAAGCGTAGAAAAGATCTTACATTGTTAGGGAAAATAGTGACAGAGACCAAATCTGAGCAGAGACCAAAAAGTCCTTGGAATGGTTAAAGGGTTGGACTTTTTCTTGAGAACAAGTAGAAATTATTACAAGGTGAGTTTTTTTGTTTGTTTGCTTGCTTGCTTTTGGTTGGTGGTGGGGCCTGACCTCTGGACCTGGGTGCTGTCCCTCAGCTCTAAATTTACTTCAAGGCGAGTGCTAAACCACTTGAGCCACAGCACCACTTCAGGCTTTTTCTGCTGATGTGGTGCTGAGGAATTGAACCCAGAGCCTCATGCATGCAAGGCAAGAACTCTACCATGGAGCCATCTTCCCACCCCCATTACAGGATTTTATTTATTTATTTTTGCCAGTTCGGGGGCTTGAACTCGGATTGGGCACTGTCCCTGAGCTTCTTTTGCTCAAGGCTAGCACTCTACCACTTGAGCCACAGCGCCACTTCCAGCTTTTTCTGTATATGTGATACTGAGGAATTGAACCCAGGAGTAGATGCATGCTAGGCAAGTACTCATACCACTAGGCCACACTCCCAGCCTACAAGGTTTTAAGAAGTCATATAGCCCTAGCTACCTTAGAGGCTGAGAGGTAGAGGATCAAGATTTAAAGACAGTCTTGGCAGAAAAGTCTGAAAGACTCCATCTCCAGTTAGCCAGCAAAATGATGGACTAGAGGCATAGCTCAAGTGGTAGATCACCAGCTATGAACAAGAAAACCTAGCAGGAACCAAAGGCCCTGATTTCAAACCTGAATACAACTCTCCCCACCCATTCTCCCCCACAAAAGTCATAAATAGGGCTGGGAAGGTAGCTCTGTGGTAGAGCGCTTGCCTTGCATGCCTGAGGCCCTGGGTTCGATTCCTCAGCACCACATAAGCAAAAAGGAAAAAGCCGGAAGTGGCGCTGTGGCTCAAGTGGTAGAGCACTAGCCTTGAGCTGAAGAGCTGAGGGACAGTGTCCAGGCCCTGAGTTTGGGCCCCAGGACCGGAACCAAACAAACAAACAAAAAAAGTCATAAATATCAGATTTCCTTTTAGAAAAAAATACCTTTTCACCCCCACATAAGAACCATATAAGAAAAAGTAAAAAGAGCAACCACCTGAACACAATAAGATTTGAAATTGTACAAAGTTAACAATTTGTAAATTGCAGCATCAGCACTTAAATACAAGATTTCTAATTACAAATTCTACGTAGTTTTTTTGTTGCTGTTTTGTTTTTTTGTTTGTTGTGGGACTTGAACTCTGAGCCTAGGCACTGTTCCTCAGCTCTTCAGCTCAAGCTCTACCACTTGAGCCACAGCGCCACTTCCAGTTTTCTGGTGTTTTATTGGAGATAAAAGTTTCATAGACTTTTCTGCCTGGCCTGGCTTTGAACTGGGGTCTTCAGATCTCAGCTTCCTGAGTAGCTAGGATTACAGGTGTGAACCACTAGTGCCTGGCTTATGTTTTTTTGGAGTTTTTTGTTTGTTTGTGTTATGTGTTTTGACATCGTTAAATGAGTATATGTATCTTAGGATGCCTTGACAAAGAAGGGGGCATTGATAGTGAGATAACAGAGATTTGGTAAATTCATATCAGATTAAGTACATTATGCAAACTAACCTTAATTGAAAATCTACTGAGTCCTAGTATGTACCAAATAAGTTCTGATGTGTAAAATCTGTAAGATAAAATCTCAAGAATAACTTGGCACTAGTGACTCACCCCTGTAAGCCTAGGTACTCAGGAGGCTGAGATCTAAGAATCACTGAATCAGCTTGAGCAGGAAAGTCCATGATACTTATCCCCAATAAACTACAAAAAAAAGCTGGAAGTAGAGCTGTGGCTCAAAGTTAGTAGATGCTAGCCTGGAACAAAAAATGCTGAGAAGGAGCTGGGAATGTTAACTTAGTGTTAGAGTGCTTGCCTTAGCATGCATGAAGCCCTGGGTTCAATTCCTCAGTACCACATAAACAGAAAAAGCCAGAAGTGGCCCTGTGGCTCAAGTGGTAGAGGGCTGCTAGCCTTGAGCACAGAGGCTCAGGGACTGAGCCTAGGCCCTGAGTTCAACCCCCAGGACTGGCAGAAGAAAAAAAAGCTCAGGAACAGTACCTAGGCCCTGAAGACAGAAACACAAACACACACACACACACACACACACACACACAATTACTGGACAAGTAGAAAGAGGAGTAATAGAGGATATGAAATTCAGTGGAATACTGTAAACATCCTTGAAATGTCACAATGCTGTATAGTAATAAAAATTAAAAAAAAAAAAAACTTATTAGGTGCTGGTGGGCTCATGCCTGAAATCCTAGCTGCTCATTCAAAGCAAGCCCAGGTAGGACTGAGGACTGATACTCTTTAATTAATCACAAAAAAAGCCAGAGTGGAGCTATGGCTCAAGTTGTAGGGCACTAGCCTTAGCACAATAGCTCAGGGACAGTGTCCAGGTCTTGAGTTCAAGCCCCAGAACCAGCACCAAATATAAATAAATTTAAATAAATACCTTCCCAAAAAAAAACCCAGTCATAGCCAGGCGGCTGGTGGCTCACTGTTGTAATTCTACCTACTCAAGGGGCTGAGATCTGAGGATCACAGATCAAAGCCACTAAACTACCAAAAGAAAAGCTTCTAGAAGTGAAACTGTGGCTCAAATGATAAAGTACTAGACTTGAGCAAAAAGGTCAGGGACAGCGCCCAAGCCCTGAATTAAGCCCTAGGACTGGCACGCAAAATAAATAAATAAATAATTTTAAAAAGTGTATCTATTGCCTAGGTAAAGAAATGTGTAGGGCTGGGAAGGTGGCTCTGTGGTGTGGCGCGTGCCTTGTATGCATGAGGCCCTGGGTTCGATTCCTCAGCACCACATAAGCAAAAAAAGCCAGAAGTGGCGCTGTGGCTCAAGTGGTAGAGCTCTAGCCTTGAGCTGAAGAGCTGAGGGACAGCGCCCAGGCCCAGAGTTCAGGCCCAATGACCTACCCAAAAAAAAAAAAAAGAAAGGTTACCAATCTCCTGTCTTCAGCTCCCAAGTCCTGAAATTATAGTCATATGTCACCACACCTAGCACACAACCTAAATTCTCAAAACTATGCAAATAATTAAGCCAGATGCTAGTGGCTCACTCCTTTAATCCTAGCTACTCATGAAGCTGAGATCTGAGGATCATGGTTCAAAGCCAGCCTGGGCAGGAAAGTCCATGAGACTCTAATCTCCAACAAACCAGTAGAAAAACAGAAGTGGACACTGTTGCTCCAGGGGTAGAGCGCTTGCCTTGAGCTGAAGAGCTGAGGGACAGTGCCCAAGCCCAGAATTCAAGCCCCACAACCAAAAAAAAAAAAGAAACTTATGGAAATAATTAAACAAATAAGACTATACACTTAGAATAATTGTGCAGATACAGCTGGGGGTATGACTCAAGTGGTCAAGTGCAACAAGATTCAAAACATTATGTAGCTATTAAAATGATTGTTATAGAGCAAGGATTGTGTCTCAAGAGGTAGAGCCTGCTTAGCAAGCACATGACCTTCAGTTCAACCCCTAGAGCCTCTGTGAAAAAAAAAGAAAAAGATAAACATAAAAACAAGCTAGTAAGCCAGGCGCCAGTTGTTCATACCTGTAATCCTAGCTACTCAGGAGGCTGAGATCTGAGGATGGCAGTTCAAAGCCAGCCCAGGTAGGAAAGGCCATGAGACTCTTATCTCCAATAAACCACCAGAAAACCAGAAGTGGCTCTGTGGCTCAAGTAGTAGAGCACTTGCCTTAAGCTGAAGACCTCAAGGATAGCACCCAGGCCCAGAGTTCAGGCCCCATGACTGACTTATGGAAATAATTAACCCAAAACTTTAACAAGTAGTTTCAGTACGGTAGCTAAAATGACAAGAGTAGCCCAGTGATGGTGGCTCATACCTGTAATCCTAACTATTGAGGAGGCTGAGATCTGAGGATTGCGGTTTAAAGCCAGTCCAGTCAGGAAAGTCCATGAGACTTTCTAATTAACCACAAGAAAACTAGAAGTGGCACTGAAGTGCTAGAAGTCTAGCCTTGAGCAGATGAACTCAGGGACAGTGCCTAGGCCTTTGAGTTCAAGCCTCACAACCAAAAAAGTAAAAATAAACTGACAAGATTAGGTTTTGGGTTTTTTTTGGTCCGGTGGTGGGACCTGAACTCTGGGCCTGGGCGCTGTCCCTCAGCTTGTCAGCTCAAGGCTAGTGCTCTACCACTTGAGCCACAGTGCCACTTCCGGCTTTTTTCTTTTTTGCTTATGCGGTGCTGAGGAATCAAACCCAGGGCCTCATGCATGCATGGCTAGTGCTCTATCACTGAGCCACCTTCCCAGCCAAGATTAGGTTTTTATTGCTTTCCCAAGTTCATTTTATGAATATGTTAACTTAATAGTAGAAATATAAGCTTGAGTATTATGGTTTAATTTTAGCTTTTTACTTCTGAGAAGTAGGTATATAGTGTTTAATCCCTGGGTTGTTTTGTTTTGTTTTTTCTTTGTTTTCAAATAAATCACTTTTGTGAAGACAAGCTGGATATTGTTGGCCATTTTTCTCAAATTCTCATTAATGCATCTCTGCTTCTGCTAAATGCTAATTTGTATATAAATAATTGTTCTAACATCAGGAAAGTCAGAAATTCTGAATTAAACATGTTTACCACAAGACTTTTTCAGAATCTTTTTTGTTGTTGTTGTTGTTGTTGGTGGTGGTGGTGGTGGTCATGGGGCCTGAACTCTGGGCCTGGGCACTGTCCCTCAGCTCTTCAGCTCAAGGTGAGCGCTCTACCACTTGAGCCACAGCGCCACTTCTGTCCTTTTCTGCTTATGTGGTGCTGAGGAATCAAACCCAGGGCCTCGTGCATGCAAGGCAAGCACTCTACCACTGAGCCACCTTCCCAGCCCTTTTTCAGACTCTTTACTATATTAACATGTAACTCTAGAAATATGATGTATAATACACAGCACTTAACAACTTTTTAAGCCAGGGTACACTTTTTCTAATAATTCATGGAGTTAAGGGTTCCTATACTATCTTAGTCACCTGCCTTCTCATTTTTCCAGGGCACCAGTGGCACCTACCTGTAATCCTAGCTACATAGGAAGCTGAGATCTAAGGATCATAGTTTAAAGCCAGCCCAGGCATGAAAATTCATGAGACTCCTTTCTCTGATTAACCACCAAAAAAAAGCTTAAAATGGAGCTGTGGCACAAGAGGTAGAGTGTTAACCTTGACCACAAAAGCCAAGGGATAGCACCTGTGTCCCAAGTTCAAGCCCAGGAACAGCAAACACACACACACACACACACACACACATTCACATTCAAGCAGTCCTCCTACACCATCTCTTCTCCTTTCTTCTTTTGTTTCATACATCTATATAAGAAAAACAGGCCTAGGACAAACCCTTTTACTCATTTTCTGAACATCTTCCTCTAACCTTTTCTCAGGAATATATACTTTTCTATCCGGGACCTTCTGTCTTTACCTTTCCTCTAAGTATATCAATAATTTTTAAGGTATTTCTTTTTTTCTACTGTGAACTTTTTGCAATAAAAACAAAATTGAAGAAACAAATTGCTGGTAGATAGACTAAAAGGTTACAGCTATTTCTGGTGGATTATTTGGCAAAATCTGTAAGATTTTTGAGGGTCCATAGCCTATAACCTAGCAATGCCCACTTATGGCAGACAAACACTTTGAGGAAGTAGATGTAGGGGTACTAGAGATGGTAGAAAAACGCTTTGGGGAAGTGGGTATGGGGTGCTGGAGACAGGACCCCATGCTAAACCGTGTGCTCTGGCTCCAACTAAGCCCATAAGCTCCAGAAAAAATACTTGTGCTCAGGAGATGCATAATGATTTTCACTTCCTGTCCCCTTAATTGAGCATAGGTGACATTTGTCTTGGCCAAATTAAAGTATTTTTGCCAAAGCCAACCTACTATACTCAATAATATTCAACTATTTTCACAGCTCTCCCTTCTCTCAGCTTCCAGTTAGCCTTTCTCTTATGGAGTTTGAATATGAAATATCCCCCATAGGGCTATTGAGGGCTTGGTCCCCAGCTGCTGGCCCTATTTTGGGAGATTCGGGGAACTTTAGAAGATGGAGATTGGAAGATGGAAGTAACTAGAGACCTGTCCTTAGAAGCTGTGTCTAGTCCCATTCCCTCTCTGTGCCTCCAGTCTGACAGGAAGTAGAGAACATACTCCCACTGTCATAACTCTCTGCCTCACAATTGGTCCAGATGCATAGAGTCAAGTGACGGTGGATGGAAACCTCTGAATTTGAGAACCCAAATGACACAGATGTAAAAAGTCTAACACAGTTTTCCTTCTTTCAGATTGTTGCAGGATTTCCTCTGCCTCTGATATTCATGCTTTCATGCAGCCTGCATGGCAGGTCTTTTAGAAATACTTCAGAAAAACACTGCAAGTAACTTCCATTCAATTATAATATACAGACGTTGTCTGAGCTTAAAAGCTTGCTGTAAAGAGAGAAATACAATGAGATTAGAATTCCAGTAAGTAAGTAAGGTAAAACCTGGTGCTCACTATATCATACCTGTGTGGCTTTGGGCTACTCTCTTTCCCTTGCTTACTTCACTTTCTTCATTAAAATGAAAAAAATACCTACCCTATGGGGTTTTCAGGCTTAAATAAAGAATGAGAGAACCTCATGGAGAGAAATTATCTCTAAGCCACTAAGTGAAAAGCAGAATTTCATTTACAGATTTTGGTGTGTGTGTGTGTGTGTGTGTGTGTGTTTTGCCAGTTCTGGAGCTTGAACTCAGGGCCTGAACACTGTCCTTGAGCCTCTCTGTGCTCAAGGCTAGCATTCTACTACTTGAGCCACAGTGCCACTTCTGTTTTTTTCTGTTTATGTGGTACTGAGGAAGGGAATCCGGGGCTCCATGCATGCTAGGCAAGCACTTTACCACTAAGTCACATTACCAACCCTACAGAATTATTTTAAGCACTTTTCTTGCTGGTTGCCACTGGTGCACATCTGTAATACTAGCTACTCTGGAGACTGAGATTTAAGGACCACAGATCCAGGCAAGCTGGGAAAAGAAATCCATGTGACTCTTATCCCCAAGTAACCATCAAAAAGACAGACATAGAGATATGGCCAAAGTGGTAGAACATCAGCTTTGAGAGACAAAGCAAGACAACTCCCAGGTCCAGAGTTCAAGCCCTAGGACCAGAAAATATAAATTAATTAATACTAAATGAGCTTCCTTTATTGTAGGGATTCTACTTCCTACTATTTTAGGGTGTGTGTGTGTGTGTGTGTGTGTGTTTTAAGTAACTTCTCTGAACATTTAAAATACTTTTTGTTGAAATAAACTCCAGGAAAGAGAAACATGAGAGCTTTTTTTTTTTTTGTAGGTGGTGGTAGTGGTGCTTGTTTTATTTATTTTATTTTTATTTTTATTTTTCTGGTCCAGTCGTGGGGCCTGAACTCTGGGCCTGGGCGCTGTCCCTCAGCTCTTCAGCTCAAGGCTAGCGCTCTACCACTTGAGCCACAGCGCCAC
>NW_012267318.1:1844142-1854838 GCF_000151885.1 Dipodomys ordii | reverse complement strand
AAGGCAGGAAGGAAGGAGGAAAGGCAGGTAAACAAAGTTAGGCACCAGCGACTCCGACTTGTAATTCTAGCTACTCAGGAAGACTCAGATTTTAAGATTGGGGTTCAAAGCCAGCCTAGGGAAGAAAGTCCATGAAATTTCTACTTTCAATCAATCATCAATATAAGAAGCTGAAAGTGAAGCTATAGTTTAAGTGGTAGAGTGCTAGCTTTGAGCACAAAAGCTCAGGGCTCAGGGACATCACCTAGGCCCTGAGTTCAAGCCTCAGGAGCAGCACCAAATAAACAAATAAATAAATAAAATAAGTTTATTTGAAAGTGAAAGGAAAGATGTAAAAGAAAGTAGCAAGACTATCCAGAGAGAGGCCTCAAATAGGAACCCCCCATTCTTTTACCTTTTACTAATTACCTTTATAGGCACCTTTAATAAAACTGCTTTTCACATTCTCTCTATAACCCTCTGTTCTATGATAATAACTACTGTAATGATGCTTCAAATTCCAGAGGCTTTCACAACTTACAAAAGCAACCAAACATGTTTGTTTGTTAGTTTGTTTTTGGTCTGTTGTGGGGCCTGAACTCTGGGCCTGGGCACTGTCCCTCAGCTCTTCAGCTGTAGACTAGTGCTCTACCACTTGAGCCTCAGCTCCACTTTGGCTTTTTCTGCTTGTGTGGTGCTGAGGAATCGAACTAAGGGCCTCATGCATGCAAGGCAAGCACTCTACCACTGAGCCACCTTCCCAGCCCCATGAGGATATTATTATTGTATTTTTTTTTTGGTCAGTCATCGGTCTTGAACTCTGGGCTTGGGCGCTGTCCCTGTGCTCTTCAGCTCAAGGTGAGCGCTCTACTGCTTGAGCCACAGCACCACTTCTGAGTATATTATTTTAATACTGGGAATGGGAAAGCTTGGAAGGATCTGTGAGATTCTATAGCTTACCACCCCGAAGTTTACAAAAGCATCAATATTGCCGTTTTTTGGGTGGAAAGTGTGATGAAGTAATGAGGGTATTTACTCATTAATCTGATAGTTTGAGTAAATATTACTTTCCAAGTAGTCACCTTGTTAAAAACAAACACAAACAAAAACTAGGTATGTCAAGGTGTGGCTCATGCATATAAACCTAAGAAGTCAGGAGATTAGGATTTGTACGGTGGACAATTGGAGACCAAAAAAACAAAAAGCTGTGAGATCTTATCACAGCCAATAAAATACTGGGTGTAGTGAAACATTCCTGTCATTCTTGCTAAATCAGCTATACAGAAAGCATAAATAGGAAGATCACTATCCAGGCCAGCACTGACAAAAATGTGAAACCCTATTTGGATAATAATACATAAAAGTGGCCCTGCGCAGGTAGCTCTGGCCTGTAATCCTAGCTACTCAAGAGGCTAAGATCTGAGGATTATGGTTCAACGCCAGCCAAGGCAAGAAAGTTCTTGAGACTCTTATCTCCAATAAACCTCCAGAAAACTGGAAGTGGCACTGTGGCTCCAGTGGTAGAGCGCTAGCCTTGAGCTGAAGAGCTGAGGGACAGGGCCCAGGCCCAGAGTTCAAGCCCCATCACGGGCAAAAAAACAAACAAAAAAACCCCATAAAAGTGGTCAAGCACTTGCCTGGCAAATATAAGACCTGAAGTTCAAACCCCAGTACTATAAAAAAAATTAAAAACTATACATATTCTAAATTATAATATATTGTTAGCATATTATATGGTACTCGAACAGCCAAATGACATTTTTTAAAATCTCCTCATAGTAATTTTTTCTGTACTTGGGTTTGAACTCTGGGCCTCATAGTTGTTACTCAGGTATACTACTATTTGAGCCATACTCACAGCCCTAAATCTTCATTCTGTAAGGGAAATTTTAATGACTAGAAATGACCCAAAGTTACTAGAGCCAGAACCAGATGTGGTAAATATATAAAAATGTACGGAGAGCTGAGTGCCAGTAGCTCAAGCTTGTAATCCTAGCTACTAAGGAAGCTGAGATCTGAGAATCACAGTACAAAGCCAGTCTGGTCAGAAAAGTCTGTGAGACTCTTATCTCCAATTAAACACTAGAAAACCAGAAGAGAAACTGTGGTTCACATGGTAGAGCACTAGCCTTGAGCTGAAGAGTACAAGGATAGCACCCAAGCCCAGAGTTCAAGCCCCATGACCGACAAAAGATAAATAAATAATTTTAAAAATGTAGCAAACGGGCTGGGAAGGTGGCTCAGTGGTAGAGAGCTTGCCTTGCATGCCTGAGGCCCTGGGTTCGATTCCTCAGCACCACATAAGCAAAAAGAAAAAAGCCGGAAGTGGCGCTGTGGCTCAAGTGGTAGAGTGCTAGCCTTGAGCTGAAGAGTTGAGGGACAGTGCCCAGGCCCAGAGTTCAGGCCCCACAACCGGACCCCCCCCCAAAAAAAAGTAGCAAACAGAATTGTGTCATTTGTGATTAAAATAATATTGAAACTGGGCACTTCAATCAAAACTAAACTTTTTTTTATCAGTGGAGCTTGAACTCTGGGCTTGGACACTGTCCCTCAGCTCTTGAGCCCAAGCAAGCACTCTACCATTTGGGCCACAGCGCCACTTCCAGTTTTCTGGAAGTTTTATTGGAGATAAGAGTCTCACAGACAAAAAAAAAAAAAGAGTCTCACAGACTTTCCTGCCCAGGCTGGCTTTAAACCATGATCCTCAGATCTCAGCCTCCTGAGTAGCTAGGATTACAGGCATGAGCCACTGGTGCCCAGCCAAAACTAATCTTTTGGGGGCTGGGAATGTGGCTTAGTGGTAAAATGTTTGCCTAGCATGCATGAAGACTTGGGTTGGATTCCTCAGTACCACATAAATAGAAAAAGCTGGAAGTGTCACTGTGGTTTAAGTGGTAGAGTGCTAGCCTTGAGCAAAACAAGCTCTGGCTCAGTGCCTAGGTTCTGAGTTCAAGCCCCAGGATTGGCAAAAAAAAAAAAAGCCCTAAACTTTTTTTTTTTTGGGGGGGGGCGTACGGTCGTGGGCCTTAACTCTGGGCCTGGGCACTGTCCCTCAGCTCTTCAGCTCAAGGCTAGCGCTCTACCACTTGAGCCACAGTGCTACTTCCGGCTTTTTTTTTCTGCTTATGTGGTGCCAAGGAATCGAAGCCAGGGCTTCATGCATGCAAGGCAAGTGCTCTACCACTGAGCCACCTTCCCAGCCCCCTAAACTTCTTATTTACCATATATTTCATGTCCCTATATGTTTCATAAGCAACTACCTTCTATAATAAGAGCTGGCTTGCCAGGTGCTGGAGGCTTATGCCTGTAGTTACTCAGAAGGCTAAGATGTGAGGATCACAGTTTGAAGCCAGCCTGGGCAGGTACATTTGTGAGACTCTTATCTGTGAGACTCTTATCTTTAATTAACCATCTCAAAAAATAAAAGTAGGGCTGGGAAAGTGGCTCAGTGGTAGAGGGCTTGCCTGGCATGCATGAGGTCCTGGGTTTGATTCCTCAGCACCACATAAGCAAAAAGAAAAAAGCCGGAAGTGGCGCTGTGGCTCAAGTGGTAGAGTGCTAGCCTTAAGGTGAAGAGCTGAGGGACAGCGCCCAGGCCCAGAGTTCAGGCCCCAGGACCGGACCCCATTCAAAAAAAATAAAAGTAGAGGGGTGGCTTAAGTGGTAAAGCACCAGCCTTAAGCCAGAAAGTTAAGGGACAGTTCCCAGGCCCAGAGTTTAAGCCCCAGTATCAGCACACACACACAAATAATAATAATAATGATTATTATAATAATAATAGAGGCTGTCTCTATTTTAGTCTTTAATTCTTAATTTATTTAGGGCAATCCTTTCATAAATGGTTCTTTTTATAAATTTATTGATAGAGGTGCTTTCAGAGAGATTACAATTACATGAGTCAGGTAATGAGTACATTTCCTTTCATACAGTGTCTTCTCATTCCCTCTCCAGAGAATGTTTGGTACATTTTCTCCCAGTCCCTCCTGTCTCCTCCCACAAGTTGTATAGTTCACTTTCATCAATGTCCAGTGAGCTCCACCGCTGTACTTTTTCACCCCTTTTCCCTTGAGTTCTTACCTTCCCTCCAACCCCTCTGAAGATATATACTTGAATACATCATACACAAGGTAAACAAGTCAGAATCATCAAAAACTAAAGACTAGAAAGAAAGAAAAAAAAGAGGTCTCCTTCCATATCTTGGAGTTTGTTTCAACATGTATATTATTTTATTATCCATATATATAGTCATTGTGCCTTTGTGTTTCTCTCCTAAGTATCTTCTTTTTGTCTCTACTTTGTGTGAGTCTAGAATCTATAATTTATCATATCCCAGTGTATTTTAACTCTAACTTCCACATATCAGAGAGAATATAGTCCATTTGTCTTTCTGAACTTGGCTCACCATAAATAATTTCTTCTTCTTTTTTTTTTTCCCCAGTTGTGGGGCTTGAACTCAGGACCTGGACACTATCTCTGAGCCTCTTTGTGCTCAAGATTAGCTCTGTACCACTTGAGCCATAACACTGCTTCCTGTTTTTAGGAGACTAATTGGAGATAAGCATCTCACGGGGATTTTTCTCCCTGGGCTGGTTTTGAACCTCGATCTTCAGGCTTCAGCCTCCTGAGTAGCTAGTGTTACAGGTGTGAGCCACCAGCACCCAGCAAATGGCTTTCTTTCTTTTTTTCTTTCTTTCTCTCTTTCTTTTTTTCTTTTTTCTTTTTTTTTTTGTTAGTTGTAGGGCTTGAACTCTAGGCTTGGGCACTGTCCCTGCACTCTTCAGCTCAAGGCTAGTGCTCTACCACGTGAGCCACAGTGCCACTTCCAGTTTTCTAGTGGTTTATTGGAGATAAGAGTCTCAGGGAGTTTCTTACCCAGGCTGGCTTTGAACCATGATCCTCAGATCTCAGCCTCCTGAGTAGCTAGGCTCACAGGCATGAGCTACCAGCAAATGGTTCATTCTTGAGTAACCTTTACAAAAAATGAATCTGTAGCCAACTTGTAAGTCATTTTCATGCTAATGAAGATTATGTCCCAAACTGCAAGTAATCTACCAATTATATTTGCATTGGGATTGGATGTGAAATTATTTTTTGTCTAGATGGCCTTCAGCAATATTCCCTTATCAACTGTTATTACCTTGCAAAAGAAAAATATTGTTAATAATTTGTATTAAATACCATAATTGAAGGAGAAACTTCACATTTTCTAAATAGTGATTACTTTGGTGATAGCTTCTTGAGTTTTAAAATTTCTCCCTTAAGGCAATCAGTCTAGAGCAGGGGAAGGCAATATCTGAAATGCATAGTAAAACTCTTTGGTTTTACACACACAAAACACATACCCGGAATGACAAGTAAGCAAAACAGGATAGGAGGTGTCGATATCAGCAGGAGCTGAAAAAGCTAAGATGAATAAGGATAAATATGGTCAACACAGTTTACTTCCATGTCTAAAAACAGAAAAATGGCCTGGGTGCTGGTTGCTCACACCTATAACAGTAGCTACTCAGGAGGTTTAGATCAGAGGATCATGATTCATACCTGACCTGGGCAATAAAGTCCATGAGACTCTTATCTCCAGTTAACTACCAAAAACAGCTTAAAGCAGAGCAAAAAAAAGTAGAGCAAAAAAATCTCAAGAACAGCACCCAGGTGGTGAGTTCAAAGCCCCAGAACACACACACACACACACACAAGATCCAAATAAAAGACATGGATTTGGGGGTTAGATTAAGAAAAGGATAAGAGAACACATGCATTATGGTTTAATCAGAGAAGCAAAGCCTCAAGTGACAAAGAATAAGGAGTATATGACAGGGATTACATCTAACTCAATTATGTCAACCCCTAGGGATTGAATGTGTCTGTGCTTTGCTTCTGTCTACCTCTGGTGCAGAGCTGAAGACACTAGGAATCAGTTTAGTGAAGGGCATGGAAGGAATGTCACATAAGAGCAAGGGCAAATGGAAGGCCAAAAGGACAACTGGAAGCCATCAGGACAAACTAGAGTCCTCATTTCTTCCTCACTGACATCAGAGGTTGCCAACATTGTTCACACACTTGGCCCACAAATTATAAAAACTGTCAGCTAACTGAAAATATATGCAAGATGCTTCACTTCTGCCTCTCAGTTGTCCTCAGTATTAATGATAAAAGAGGAAAGAAATTCTAGTGACTAAAGTTCTGGTTTAGATAATTTTACATAGTACAAAGTCCCTATGGGTCCATAATTTGCCTTATAGAAAGGGACTCTTCCTTAAGTCTCTTAAATCCTCTTTAAAATATTATAAAGATCATAGCAAAGTTATGTCTCCAAGTAAAATAATTTCTTCCATAAACTTTTTCTTCATTTCTTTTTAGCATATTTGTGGGTGGAGGGGGGAGGGCAGTGGGTAGTATCAGAGATTAAAATCGACCTGGACCTTGCTGGTCAAACTCTAACACTCTTCAGCTATCAGTCATTTTGCTTTAACTTTGGTTTTCTGATAGGATCTCAAGATAATTTTATCTGGGTAGGCTTTCTATGTAAACTTTCAAATAGCTAGGATAACAGGTCAAGGCCCTAAATTAAAATCCAATTACTGCCATAGAAAGAGAGAGAGAGAGAGAGAGAGAGAGAAAGAGAGAGAGGGGGGGAGGGACAGAGAAACAGAGAGAGAGAGAGAGAGAGAGAGAGCTTACTATCTTTTGCCAGTACTAACCTTGAAATATATCCCAAGCAGCTGAGTTTACAGTTGGTACCACCACACTTTACTCTTTATGATTATTCAGTAAACCAGTTCTGGTGTGGTGGTACATGCTGGTAAACTCAGGCTACTTGGGAGGCACCCGGGTCCTGAATTCAAGACCCAGTACCAGCATGCGCGTGTGTGCACGTGCGCGCACACATACTCATATACACACACACATACACACACAAACCATTTTACCAGCTTGGCATGTGTTAGGATTTATTTTTTCATTTTTTATTTTTTTTGGATCCGGCCGTGGGGCCTGAACTCTGGGCCTGGGCGCTGACCCTCAGCTCTTTAGCTCAAGGCTAACGCTCTACCACTTGAGCCATAGCACCACTTCCAGCTTTTTTTTTCTTCTGCTTATGTGGTGCTGAGGAATGGAACCCAGGGCCTCAAGCATGCAAGGCAAGCGCTCTACCACCGAGCCACCTTCCCAGCCCATGTGTTAAGGATTTAAATCTTAACTATTCCTCAAAAACCCATGTTGAAGGCTTGGTCCCCAAAGTAGTAGTGTTCAGAGGTGGGGCCTTTGGAAAGTGATTTAATCATGAAAGCTCTGACCCATAAATCTATTTATGGATTCTTAAGTTAATGAGTTTGGAGGGAAAAGCTGTGTGATAAAAAGCAAAGTCTCAGTCTGGGTATGTGGCTTAGTGGTAGAGTGCTTGCCTAGCATGCCTGAAGCCCTGGGTTCGATTCATCAGTACCACATACACAGAAAAGCCAGAAGTGGCGCTGTGCATCAAGTGGGACAGAGCCCAGCCCTGAGTTCAAGCCCCAGGACTGGTGAAGGAGGAGGAGGAAGAAGAGGAAGAAGAAGGAAAAAAAGCAAACTTTCTTTGTGCTTCCTTAACCACCATGTGGTGAACAGGTTTTTCCAACACATAATTCCACCATGATCTAAAAATAAACAGGTAAAAAAATCAATGGACTTAGCCTCTGAAACTGAGACAAAATAGACCTTTCCTCTTTTATGTTGATTTATCTCAAGTATTTTGTCACAGTAACAGTAAGCTGACTAACACAGTTTCTAATTTTAAAGTAAGCATTTTTTTGTTGTTGTTGGTGGTGGTCGTGGGGGCTTGAACTCTGGGCCTGGACACTGTCCCTGAGCTCTTCAGCTCAAGGCTAGTGCTCTACCACTTGAGCCACAGCACCACTTTCGGTTTTCTGGTGGTTAATTGGAGACAACAGTCTCACAGACTTTCCTCCTGGGGCTGGCTTTGAACTGAAATCCTCAGATCTCAGCCTCCTGAGTAGTGTGAATTACAGTTGTGAGCCACCAGAGCCCTGCAAAGTGAACATTTTTATTAGAGTTAACCATACAAATCAATGATTTTCATTATGACATTAAATACATTCTGTAAGGTATATTAAGTAGGTAGGTTTCATTAGGAAGCCGATGAAGACAACACCACATGCTATTCAGGCAGGAAAAGAAGTTTATTTACCAGACTGCTGCCCCCACCATGCATAGAAAGAATGGGGGTGACCCACCCCCTGGGCCAGGACGTATCTAGGCCAGGGACAGGAAGAGGTGTGGCCAGGTAGGGGAAAGGTGTGGCCACACTGGATCCGGATGTGACCTCAGGTCCTGGGACCCTCTGATGGTCAGATAGGTGGCACATGACCAGAGGGGGCCCAGGATGTGACCTAGCCGGAGGGGAATGTGGCTACTTCTAGATCTGCTAGTTACCTAGGTAACAGATACTGGACAGAAACTTAGCCAAGAGGTAGGGAGGTATCCCTGTGCAGAGCTTACATTCATACATCATGCTTTGACCATATCTACCCTCCCTAATGAGTCAGAAGGAAGATACTGGTGAAGTAGTTAGAGTGGAGGTCTCTGGTATAAAGAAGGATTATGAAATGGCATTTCATTCTTGAGATGGTGCAACTTCATAGTCAGCATGAGCCTCAGGGCAGGAACAGCACATGATCATGAGCACTTCTCTGATTTAGGAAAGAATGTAGACTGTTTAATCCCCTAGCCAACACAGGCTTCAGGGCAGTGCTTGACCAATTACCTGATTGGATAAAAGATGCTCAGACACGTAGGGGACTTCTCAGTTAAGGCCAAGTTGCATATTCTCATCACTAAATGACCAATCGTCATAAAAGTCTGGGAATTTCCTCTCAAAAGTTCCAGGAAGAGCTCTAGACAAAGTTCTGTAAATAGCCCTCTGTTGGACCCCCTTCCTCCTGCATAAATTTTGCCTTTCTGTCCTCCCTAAATAAACTCTTTAGTACTTTGTTCTTCCCTTCCATTGTCTGTAAATGTCACTTGTCAAATCCAGAAGAAAGAACCCAACTACCTCTGACCAGAATGTTAACACTTTGCTTTTTCCTTACCTTCCCCCTCATTTCTCTTAGTAGGGTGACCTCCAGTTCCACCTGCTTTCCTGCAAACTGTGTGATTTCATTCATCATTAAGGCTTTGTGTATACATGTCATACTTTATCCATTTATCTGTTGATGTGCACCTAGGTTGTGTCTACAGCTTAGCTACTGTGAAACTTGCTGTACCAAATGTGGCTATGTATGTACCTTTTGTATGTGTTGACATCATTTCCTCTAGGAATTTATGTGTGTGTGGTAGAGTTGGATCATCTGGATGTTTTATATTGGGGGTTTTGAGAAACTTCCATATTGCCTAGACTAAATTACATTACAACGAAATCATATGACAGTTCTTTCATCTCCCCCACCTACCCCAGTGCCATATCATCATAGCATTAGTGATTTTTTTTTTTTTGGGTCCAGTTGTGGGGCCTGAACCGTGGGCCTGGGCGCTGTCCCTCAGCTCTTCAGCTCAAGGCTAGTGCTCTACCACTTGAGCCACAGCGCCATTTCTGGCTTTTTTCTTTTTGCTTATGTGTTTGCTGAGGAATCAAACTCAGGGCCTTAGGCATGCAAGGCAAGCGCTCTACTACTGAGCCACCTTCCCAGCCCTGATTTTTTGTTTTTTGCTTTGGTAATAGTCATTCTGAGTGGGTTAAGGTAAAATCTCAATGTAATTATGATTTGCAGTTCCCTGATAGCTAAGGATATTGGGCATTTTTCATGTCTTTATTGGCTATTTGTACTTTTTTGAGAAGTATCTATTCAGATAATTTACTCATTTATTAGAATGAAACATTCTCTTTTTTTGGTCAGTCGTGGGGCTTGAACTCTGGGCTTGGGTGCTGTCCTTGCGCTCTTCAGCTCAAGGCAAGTGCTCTACTGCTTAAGCCATAGCACCACTTCCAGTTTTCGAGTGGTTTATTGGAGATAAGAGTCTCATGGACTTTCCTGCCCCCACTGGCTTTGAACTGAGATCCTCAGATCTCAGCCTCTTGAGTAGCTAGGATTACAGGCATGAGCCACTGGCACCTGGTAAAACTTATTCTTTTGATAAATTCTTTTTTGGAAGTCCTGGGATTTGAACCTATGGTTTCATACTTGATATTCAGGCACTCTTCTACTTGAGCAAAGCTTCCAGCCCTTTTTATTTTTTGTATTATTTTTTTTTGTCAGTCATGGTGCCTGAACTCTGGGTCTGAGCTAGTGCTCTACCACTTGAGCCACAGCACCACTTCCAGCTTTTTCTGCTTATGTGGTGCTGAAGAATCAAACCCAGGGCCTCATGCATGCAAGGCAAGCACTCTACCACTGAGCCACCTTCCCAGCCCTCTTTTTTTTTTCCACTTTTTATTTTTAATTGCAGTCCTGGGGCTTCAACTCAGGGCCTGGGTGCTGTCCTTGAGCTCTTCTCACTCAGGGCTAGGGCTAGTGCTCTACCACTTGAGCCACAGCTCCACTCTTGGATTAATTGGCAATAATTGTCTAATGGACTTTTCCTGCCCAGGCTGGCTTTGAACTGTGATGTTCTGGATCTCACCGTCTTCAGTATCTAGAATTATAGGCATGTATCCCCAGTACCTGGCTCTGTGTGTGTGTGTGTGTGTGTGTGTGTGTGTGTGTGTGTGTGTGTGTGTGTGTGT
>NW_012267318.1:1843319-1843687 GCF_000151885.1 Dipodomys ordii | reverse complement strand
GTACATCTCATTGTTGCAATGGGTCCACTTGTATCCCTATTTAAATGATTTGTTTTTGCCCTTCCCCTCCACAAATTATACCAACATCAAATACAATGAAAGCAGGGTTTATACTGTGAGGGAGGGATATACAAAGCAACAAAGAAATCATCTTATAAATATGTTAGAAACAATCGCATAAAAATCCTTATTTGAATACTTATCTTGGGATTCATTTCATCTAACATCAACTTATCTGAACTTTTCTGCTTGTCTCAGACATATACTAGATATTGCAAATAAGGGAAACCATGGGACCTATGTATCTTTGGGACTGGCTTACTTCACTTAATATAATTTTTTCCAAGTCTTTCCATTTCCTAACAAAT
>NW_012267318.1:1831334-1842944 GCF_000151885.1 Dipodomys ordii | reverse complement strand
AGTGGCGCTGTGGCTCAAGTGGTAGAGCGCTAGCCTTGAGCTGAAGAGCTGAGGGACAGCGCCCAGGCCCAGAGTTCAGGCCCCACGACCGGACCCAAAATAAATAAATAAATAAATAAAAGTGTGTACTAATTCCTAATCCCTGTCATTTTGTTGTTTTCCTTTTGATTATTTTCAATACTCTATGGTGATTTCTTTCTTATTAAAAGTTTGATGGTTTACTAAACTAATCATACTTAATTCTTTTATATACTCATTTGCTTATCTATTCTTTTCTTTTGTATGTGTACGCCAGTCCTGAGGCTTGAACTCAGGGCCTGTATGCTGTTCTTGAGCTTTTAAGCTCAAGGCTAGTGTATACCAGCTCAGCCAAGGCTCCAATTCCAGTATTTTGGGGGCTTAATTGGAGCTAAGAGTTTCACAGACTTTCTGGCTCAGGCTAGCTTTGAACCATGATCCTCAGGTCTCAGCCTCTTGAGTAGCTAGGATTACAGGTTTGAGCCATCAGTGCTTAGCTTTGCTTCTGTTTTTGTGGCAGAAGGGATTTCTTTCTTTCTTTTTCTTCTTCTTCTTTTTTTTTCAGTCCTAGGGCTTGAACTGTCCCCAAGCTTCTTTTACTCAAGGCTAGCATTCTACCACTTGAGCCCCAGCACCATTTCCGGCTTTTTCTGTGTATGTGGTACTGAGGAATTGTACCTGGGGCTTCATGCATGCTAGGCAAGCACTCTACCACTAAGCCACATTCCTAGCCTAGATTTCTTTATTTATTTTTAATTGTTATTATAAAAGTGATATACAGAGAGGTTACAGTTAGATTAGTCAGGCAAAGAGTACATTTCTTTTTGGACACTGTCATCCTTCCTTTGCTCTCTCCCAGTTTTCCCCTCTCATCCCCACCCACAAGTTATAGTTCATTTAGGAGGGGATTTCTTTAAGTATCTTCTGTAAGGCTCATTTAGTCAAGTATGAATTCCGTTAATTTACACTTACCTTTTTGTTTTTCTCTTATGTGTCAGTTCAGGGGCTTGACCTCAGAGGCTGGGCACTGTCACTGAGTTTATTTTTCTCAAGGCTAGTGTTCTACCATTTGAAGCTCAGCTCTACTTCTAGCGTTTTTTCATTAGTTTAGTGGAGATAAGAGTCTCATAGACTTTCCTGCTCAGGCTGGCTTCAGATCTCAGCCCCCTGAATAGCTAGGATTACAGGTGTGAGCCACTAGCACCCAACTTATGCTTATGTTGGAAAGTCTTTATTTTTTCTTTTTCTCTGAAGGATAACTGTTCTAGATATAGTAATCTAGGTTGGCAGTACTTTTCTTTAGGGCTTGAAAGACATCATTACATATTCTCCTGTATTTTAAAGACTGTACTGTGACTTGGTATCCCTTACCCTCCCTTCTCTCTCTCTGCTTTTTGCTTTGTGTTCTCCCAAGGCATTTTTTTTTTTTTTTTGGCTCATGGGTGGCATTCTATCACTCCAACCATATCGCCTGTTCTGGCTGGCTCTGAACCTTGATCCTCATATTTCAGACTCCTGAATAGCTAGGACTATAATCATAAACCATCAGTGCCCAGCTTGATGTCTCTCTCTTGCAGTTTTTAATACTCTTTTTTTTTTTTTGGTTGGTTGTGGGGCTTGAACTCTGGGCCTGGGCGCTGTCCCTCAGCTCTTCAGCTCAAAGCTAGCACTCAGCCACATGAGCCACAGTGCCACTTCCGATTTTCTGAGTGAAAACTGGAAGATAAAAGTCCCACGGACTTTCCTGCCCGGGCTGCTTTGAACTGTCATCCTCAGATTTCAGCCTCCTGAGTAGCTAGGATTACAGGCATGGGTCACTGGGGCCTGGCTGAGTTCATAAGCCTTATAGGCAATGATAATGATAATTAGACTTGTGAAGGTTAAATGTGTTTGTGACTTTAAGTATCACTATCCTACTTAATCTCAATAAATAAATTTTCTTTTAAAAGAGGGGGGTGCTGGTGTTAGCCAGATGCCTGTGGCTCATGCCTTTAATCCTACCTACTCAAGAGGCTGAGAATTTGAAGATCTTGGCTCAAAGCCAGCCAGGGCAGAAAAATGTCTGAGAGACTCTTATCTCTAATTAACCACAAAAAGTGGGAAGTAGAGCTGTGGCTCAAGTGGTAAAGCACTAGCCTTGAGCACAAAAACTCATGGACAGCATCCAGGCCCTGAATTCAAGGCCCAGGACTAGCACCAAAAAAACAAAAAAAGGTGGTGGTGGTGATCTAAACTAGATAGCTCTCACCTGTTATCCCAGCTACTCAGAAGGCTGAGATCTGAGAATTTAAGTTTAAATTCAGCCTGCCCGGACAAGTCTAGAATTAACAAGCACAAATCCAGAAGTGGAAATGTGGCTCAATGATATAGCACCAGTCATGAGAGAAAAAACTGAACAAGAGCAAGAAGCCCTGAGGTCAAGTCCCAATACCTGTGCATGTACACATGTCCATGCGCACACACACATGCACACACTCATACAGCACACTCACAAATGTAAGCCCAATACCACTAGCTCATGCTTGCCATACTAATTATTATTATTATTATTGTTGTTGTTGTTGTTTTATTGCCGGTCCTGGGGCTTGAATTCAGGTCTTCCTCTTCCTATTCTTCCTCTTGTTCCTTGTCTTTTTCCTCTTCTTGTTCTTCCTCCTCCTTCTCCTCCTCCTCTCCTTTTTTTCTTTCTTTCTTTTTTGTCGGTAGTGGGGCTTGAACTCTGGGCTTGTGCGCTGTCCTTGTGCTCTTCAGCTCAAGGTGAGTGCTCTACCACTTGAGCCACAGCACCACTTCCGGTTTTCTAGCAGTTTATTGAAGATAAGAGTCTCATGAACTTTCCTGCCCGGGCTGGCTTTGAACCACGATCCTCAGATCTCAGCCTCCTCAGTACCTAGGATTACAGGCGGAAGCCACCAGCGCCTGGCTTCTTCTTCTTCTTCATGGGGCTTTACCTCAGAGCCTGAGCATTGTTCCTGAACTCCTTTGCTCAAGGCTAGTGCTCTACCACTTTGAGCCACAGTGCTACTTCTGATTTTTCTGGTAGTTAATTAGAGATAAGAGGCCCGGGTTGGATTCCTCAGTACCACATAAGCAGAAAAAGCTGGAAGTGGCGCTATGGCTCAAGTGGTAGAGCGTTAATCTTAATCTTGAGCTGAAGAGCTGAGGGACAGCGCCTAGGCCCAGAGTTCAAGCCTCACAACTGACAAAAAAAAAAAAAGTCTCATGAACTTTGTTGCCTGGGCTGACTTTGAACCTCCTTCCTCAGATCTCAGCCTCCTGAAGTAGCTAGGATTACAAGCATGAGCCACTGGTGCCTGGCTTAAGCCTAGCTTTTTTGAAGACTGAGACTATAAAATTATGGTTTTTTAAATAAGTGTTTTATTGTGAAAATAGTGTACAGAGGGGTTACAGTTACATGAGCAAGGTAATGAGTACATTTCTTATCAAGCATTGTTGCCTCCTCCTTTGTTTTTCCCCTCTCTTCCTTTCCCTCCCACCTTTACAACTACACTGTCCCTGCCCTAAATTGTAAAGTTCATTTTTCAACATAGTGTCTTGTACATCTCATTGTCAACCTGTATCCGTATTTAAACATTTTGTTTTTTCCCTTCCCCTCCCCAAATTATACTGACATCAAATACAGTGAAAACAGAGTTGTACCATGGGAGAGCAACACACAAAGCAACAAAAATATCACATGGAACCTTATAACTACATTAGAAACAATAGCAAGAAAGGAAAAACCACTTGTGTCCCTATCTTGGGGTTTACTTTCCTTAACTTCATCTTATCTGGTCATATGTACATAGCTTTTGCTTTTTCTACTTGTCCCAGACATATACTAGTTATTGCAAATAAGGGAAACCATAGGACCTATGTTTCTTTGGGCCTGGCTTACTTCACTTAAGGCCAGCCTAGGAATATATGCAAGATCCCTTCTTACCCAAAAGCTGAATGCAGTTGCACACATCTATCATCCAAGCTACATGAGAAGCTGAGATTGGGCAGATTGAGATCCCAGGCCAGATAAGGTGAAGAATAAGTTCATAATACTTACATTTCAATTGAAAAATCTTGTATGGTGATGTTTGCCATTCATCTCAGCTACCAAGGGTTGCCTAAAATAGGTGGATCATGGTTTAGGTGCAAAATAAGACAGAGTAAGATCCTATCTCAAAAAACAAGGGCTTGAGGTATGGCTCAATTGGGATACCTTCTACCTACAAAGTGGGAGACTCTTGAGTTCAAACTCCAGTGTTGAGGGAAAAACCCTCAGAGGCTGAGAATGTGCTTTAGTGGTAGAGTGCTTGCCTAGCATGCATGGAGCCCTGGATTTGATTCCTCAATACCATATTAACAGAAAAAGCCAGAAGTGCACTGTGGCTCAAGTGGTAGAGTACTAATTTTGAGCAAATGAAGCTCTGGAACAGGGCCCAAGCCCTGAGTTCAAGCCCCATGACTGGCAGAAAATAAAAATACTGTGGTGATAGTCTAAAGATTGCAAACATAGCAATCTATCACTGAGCTTTACTACTAGCTCTGAAAAGTTTTTAGATATGTTATTTAAAAAGTATCCCAAATTATACTGTTAAATTTCAGTACTGCTGTTCCAGTTCTGGGACTTAAACTCAGGGCCTCGGCATTGTCCCTGATCTTTTTGTTCAAGTCTAGTGCTTTATTACGTGAGCCACAGCTCTACTTCTGGCTTTTTGGTAATTTATTGGCTTTAAGAATCTCATGAGGGCTGGGAAGGTGGCTCAGTGGTAGAGTGCTTGCTTTGCATGCATGAGGCCCTGGGTCGATTCCTCAGCACCACATAAGCAGAAAAAGTCGGAAGTGGAGCTGTGGCTCAAGTGGTAGAGCACTAGCCTTGAGCTGAAGAACTGAAGGACAGTGCCCAGGCCCAGAGTTCAGGCCCCACAACAAAACAAAAAAATCTCATGAACTTTCTTGCCCATGCTGGCTTTATACTGTGGTCCTTCAATCTCAGCCTTCTTAGTAGATAACATTGTAGGCATGAGCCACTAGTGCCTGGCTGTAATGTTAATTTTTTTTCTTTTTCTTTTTTTTTTTTTGTTGGTCATAGGGCTTGAACTCTGGGCTTAGGCACTGTCCCTCAGCTATTTAGCTCAAGGCGAACGCTCTACCGCTTGAGCCACAGCACCACTTCCAGTTTTCTAGTGGTTTGTTGGAGATAAGAGTCTCACAGACTTTCCTGCCCGGGCTGGCTTTGAACCGTGATCCTCAGATCTTAGCCTCCTGAATAGCGAATAGCTAGGATTAAAGGCATGAGCCACTGGTGCCCAGCTGTAATGTTAAATTTGTGTACAGGTGTTATACTAATTTTTTTGGTCATTTGTATAGTTTCATGCTTTATTCATGATTTGCGGTATTTCATATTAAGAGAACCTAACATGTTAAAATACATTTTTAAGTAAAAAACTTAGAAGATTTAGCTAATTAAGTTTATAATTGCTATGTAAGCATTTAAAATATTATTAACTGTACAAAATTTGCCTTATTATGCCTGTAAATACTATTTAAATGCTGAAGAAGTTTGATTGGATTGTTAAGTATTTGAAGTGCTGAAGAGAAATTTAAATGTGTGACTGCAGTTTGTAATGTCTAAGGGAATTTGCTGAAGGTATTAAATGTTTAGGGGACTTAATATGCAATTATTTAAATTTATGATAATTACTAATCAAAGCATAGCTAAAATGTTTAAAATATCAAAACAAACTATATTAGACATAAATAAAATAAAACACTAAGTTCTAAAATTTGCAATTAGTTGGACATCAGTGTCTCATATCTATAATCTTAGCTACTCAGGAGACAGATCTCAGGGTTGAGTGAGGTTGGAAGCCTGCTCAGGCAGACAAATCCAAGAGATCTTATCTCTATTAACCAACAAAAAGTTGGAAGTGGAAATGTAGCTCAAGTGAGAGAGTCAGCCTTGAGTGAAGAGGAAGGGAGGAAAGGAAGGAAGGGAGGGAGGGAGTAGGGAGGGAGGGAGGGAAGGAAGAAAGGAAGGCTAAACCTCCTTACCAAATTGCCTAAATGGTATAAATTCACCCTATTGGTTGGGTGCTGTGGCTACTGTAATCCTAGTTATTCAGTAGGCTAAGCCTCGAAGATCATGGTTTGAAGCTAGCCTGGTCATGAAAGTCTACAAGACTCTTATCTGCAATTAACTATCACCCCCTCAAAAAAAAAAAGCTGGAAGTAGAGGTAGAACATAAGCCTTGAGCAAAAAAGCTTAGCAACAGTGCTCAGGCCCTGAGTTCAAGCCCCGGGACCAGCACCAAATTAAAAAAAAAAATCATCCTATTGAAATAATCCTTTTTAGTTTGAAGAATTATTCTCAAGAACTCTACTCATAAACTCTGTTCATTCTCAGGAATGGCAAAGTGGTGATCATTTTTTAACTCAATCCAGTTCACTCTAACTCTAATTTGGGGTTTGAACAGATGAACAGTGAAAATAAAAATAGGATAGATGAGACATGCTCAAATAGAAAAATATTTGCCAGACCACAAGGCCTGGCAAAAGGCCTCCCTCCCAAAATGTAGAATTCAGGTAAAATTGATGTTACAAAGACACCAAGTGCAATTCAGACCAAAGTTTCACTTACACTGCAGTCTAGAGGGATGTAGGTAGTTGTGGTTTTCAGGGTTGCTCCTTAGAATCCTAAATGCCATTGGGTGCCAGTGGCACTTGCCTATAACCCTAACCTACTCAGGTGGCTAAGTTACAAGGATCACAGTTCAAAGCCAACCAGGGCAAGAAAATCCTTTCAACTTTTTATCTCTAATAACCACCAAAAAAGCTGGAAGTGGAGGTATAATTCAAGTGGTGAAGCACTAGCCTTGAGTGAAAAAACTAAGGGACAGCACCAGGCCCTGAGTTCAAGACCCAGTACAGCCATCCCCCCCCACGCCCCCACCCCGCAAAAAAAGTCCTAAATGGTTTTCATATTGTTACTTCACCATATATTAAGGTGTTTTCCTATGTTGTCAGAATGAAAATACTGTCTTGTTCATGTCTCAGCACAAAAAAAGTAAAAGCGTACATGTGGTGATGAAGACTTAGACATCTAAAAGACACTGAGGGATGCCTGTAACCTCTATCCAGTTTTCAGGTTCTTGTCCCAGTCAGAGGAATAATTCAGAGATGAGACAATGTAAGGAATTAGGAGGATGTTTTATTACAGCACAGAAGAAGATTCTCAAGAGAGATTGCATCACTCAAACTAAATGGAAAGGGAGGTTCTTCATGAGTTAAGACAGAGAGGGGGATTTGCAGTAATGGATCAGGATTTTCCCAGAATAGGGTTCATTCCCCTTTGCTGTCCTTATTTATGAGCTTCCTGGCATCAAATGAATGATGAGGAATAGCCAATTTAACAAAGCTATTAAAATGGAGATGCCATCATAAGGAAGCAAAGGACAGTTAGTGTTGGTCTTGGTTGGCCATGTAGGCCCCAGTGGATTTTTACTGCTATAATTCAGCTCTTTTTTTTTTTTTTTTTTTTGTCATGAAGCCTGAACTCTGGGCCTGAGTGCTGTCCCTCATCTCTTCAGCTCAAGGCTAGTGCTCTACATTTGAGCCATAGAACCATTTCCGGCTTTTTCTGTTTATGTGGTGCTGAGGAATCGAACCCAGGGCCTCATGCATGTAAAGCAAACACTCTACCACTGAGCCACCTCCCCAACCCCTATAATTCAGCTCTTTAGTTGCCATGTAAGAGGTACTTGAGATGCTCTTGTTGGAGCTCTTAACTTGAGCCCATGAACTAACTAAAAGCTTAATGTTCCTGCTTCTACTTCGTACCAGAATCCTTTGCTCTGAGCCATTCATCTTACAGCTGCTGTGGAATCCAGGAAGGACAGAATTTATGGATTACATCATTACTTGGAGGGATGGAAAAACCTGTTGCCTAGGGGAGGAACAGATGAAGAACTTCCTCAAGACAGCCCTCCAGAAGATGGATAACAACAACGATGGGCTTATCCTGACCAGATTGCTACCTTCATAGCCATGACAGCAACTTTTCCACAACACTACTCAAAACCAGAACTGAGCTGAGAGTTCCAGGGGAGGGAGAGGGAGGATGAATGCCAACATTATATTTAAGGAACATAGGTGAAAATGGAACTAGTATATAACTTGAGGGGATGGGTAGGATTGGGAAGATGCGGGGAGAACAATGGAATGGGTGTCATTGATCAAGATGCATTGTACTTATAATGACTTGAATTAAAACACTTTCATACAATTACTTAAAGATAATAATAACAACAATAATAATAAACAGGACTGAGGTGCTCACCAACCAGGCTGTGCCTGTGAGTGGGACTGTTTCTTCTCTTGCTCTTTGTGTTTAAGCCAAAACCTCATGGGCTGAAATGCTATCTTTCCTCTTTCCCTAGCTCTGTTTGTGCTTTCTCTGTTCTTCCTCACTGCTGGTTTCTTTAATTGGTGTGTATGGGTAAGTGGCCCAGACAAGACTTGAGGAACTCTAGGGCTTAAGGCCTGGGACTAAAAGTCCAGTTTCAGCCTTGGTCTCTATCCATCATGCAATTCGCCTCTTTAATTTTCCACTAACCCTATCTTATTTGAGAAAACTACAGTGTGTTCAGGGAGAGTAATATGTATTTCTATTTGGAAGAAGGGTTTCATGTACAACCAATGTTTATAAACTGTGATAGAAAGGTTTGGACTGCTTTGTTCAATATGGATATGTTAACTCTTTGTTAATTACATTTTTCAAAATGTTAGTCTCCTCTGTCCTTATTTATATATTAACTTTAATTTTTTAATTGTCATTATTATAAAGGTGATGTACAGAGGGGTTACAGTTACTTATGTAACTATATTTCTTTTTGGATAATGTCACGCCTTCCCTTGCTTTCTCTCAGTTTTCCCCTCTTATCCTGACTCACAAGTTGTATAGTTTATTTTCAACATAGTGTTCCAATGAGTACCATTTCTACTTTTTAATCACTTAAGATGGACCAGATATTTACAAGTACCACTACCTAGATTGTTAGTCTTATTTGTTTACTTGGTTGTTACTAGGTAGCTTAGGTAAGCTTGAGTAGGAAGGAGAAAATGTCTCAGGTGGAAGATTCCATTTTAAAGCCCAAGATGGCTCACACCCTGGGCCAAGGATTAAGATAATAGCTCTGCATTCTTTTAGAAGAACCCACACTGGGTATCAAGGCTGAAGTGGATGGTCAAAAAGGAACAAATGTTTTAGCTTCCCTACATACAGGGTACTCTGAGGCATTGCCAATTTTTTTGGTGAATGTCACTGAGGAGAGCGTCAGTTTTGTACTACCTAATAAACATATCTACTGGATAAAACCCAAGCCCCAACGGCTAATATACTGTCAATCCTTACCCAACTTGCTTGTCTAACCCCTTGAGATGTACAGTCCCCAGGAAAGCAGTTGATTCTTATTTAGCTTCTTTCTTGAGTTTGGAAGTGTACTTCTGCTTTGTTGATAAGCCCTTTTTTTTTTTTCCAGTCCTGGGGCTTGAACTCAGGGCCTGGGCACTGTCCCTGAGCTTCTTTGGCTCAAGGCTAGCACTCTACCACTTGAGCTACAGCACTACTTCTGTTTTTTTCTGTTTATGTGGTACTGAGGAATTGAACCCAGGGCTTCATGCATGCTAGGCAAACACTCTACCAGTAAAACACATTCCCAGTCCAGCCACTGTTTTTTCTTTTTACTTTTGTTGTTGTTGTTGGTCATGGGGCTTGAACACTGGGCCTGGCTCAAGCTGGGCCTGGCTCAAGGCAAGAGCTCCACCACTTGAGCCGCAGTGTCACTTCCGGTTTTCTGGTGGTTAATTGGAGATAAGACTCTCACAGGCTGCCCAGGCTGGCTTTTAACCGAGATCCTCAGATATGAGCCTCCTGAGTAGCTAGGATTATAGGTGTGAACCATTGGTGCCCTGCTTCTTTTTACTTTTGATACAGGTACTGGTGTTTGAACTTAATATCTAGGCATTTTTTCATACAAAGCTGGCATTCTGCCACTTTAGCCACAGCTCTACTTCCTATTTTTTTGGTAGTTAACTAATGGGATTCTCAGATCTCTGCCTCTGAGTAGGCAGAATTACAGGCATGAGTTATCAGTATCCATGAGTTACCAGTACCCATGGTTCTTTTCTTTATTGGCTCTTTGATCTCACCTGGGTCAGTATCCTAATCTTGACTGTACCACAGAAATTGGGGAACATCTGGAATGCCCCCAACCACTAGCAACAGACCAATTTATCATTGCCTGGGATTGAACTTGGAATCCTCCAGCATCTGTCTCTGAAGTGCTGGGATTATAGGCATGCACAACCATGAGGGCTATCAGCCCTCTTTCCATGAACATTACCCTTTGGCTTTTAGAATCATCCAATTATATCTGCTTCAAGTTTATATTCCTTAAAACTTTCTGAAATCGGAATAATATTTAACTTTTGGGATTATTATTATACTTAAATGAAACAAAAGTAGTGAAGAGTACCATATTTGGCATATTACAGGCTCTTGTCAGTGGTGGTAATTTTTCTGCTAATATTGCTCAGTGTCCTTCCTCTATGTCCTACTGGAATTCCAACCCAGCCCTAGTCTTACTTATTGTGAAGACATCTATAAGCCAAAAGGTCCTCTGGGGCAGACTAGTCAAAGCCAGTTGAATTTAAGACAGTTGCCAAAGTGAACACCCTTAGACTCTAACTTCATTATCATCTAATTTCCATACTTTGCTACATATCTACTGCTAAGAAAATAATGCCAGAGGCTGTGTCTCATGCCTGTAATCCTAGTAACTAGGAGGTTGAAGTCTGAGAATCGTGGTTCAAAGCCAGCCTGGGCAGAAAAGTCTTTTCACAGACTTTTCTCCATAGTCTTCTCCAATTAATCACAGAAAAAGCCAGAAGTGGTGCTGTGACTTAAGTGTTCAAGCGCTAGCCTTGAGCAAAAGAAGCTCAGAGACAGCACCCAGGCCTGGAGAACAAGCCCAAGGCCCCAAAAGAGACAGAGACAGACAGACAGACAGACACACACACACACACACATACACATATACAGAGAGAGAGAGAGAGAGAGAGAGAGAGAGAGAGAGAGATCTACCAATCAAGAATCAAGATAGGAAGCACCAGAAAGTAAAACAGGTATAGCTTGAGTTCTGAGAAATTTCTCTATTCTAGGAAAATATGTGATTATACCTAGGCTATCCCCACCTGGCATTTTTGTTCTTGTTGTCTTTTTTTTTTCTTTTTTTGCCAGTCCTTGAACTCAGGGCCTGGGCACTATCCCTGAGCTTCTTTGCTCAAGGCTAGCGCTCTACCACCTGAGCCACAGCACTACTTCTGGCTTTTTTTTTTCCTGCTTATATGGTGCTGAGGAATCGAACCCAGGGCCTCATGAATGCAAGGCACTCTACCACTAAGGCACATTCCCAGACCCCAGCTGGCTTTTTGTCCTTGTTGTTTTGTTCTACCACTTGAGTGATACCCTAATCCTTTTGCTCTTAGTTTGTTTTTCAGACAGGGTATTGTGTTTTTTGTCTGGACAGGCCTCCCACA
>NW_012267318.1:1825132-1830077 GCF_000151885.1 Dipodomys ordii | reverse complement strand
AAAAAAAAAAAAAACCACAAAAAACACAAAACAGAAAAATCATATGAATTAATTTTAGGTACTGGTACTTTGTTTTGCTTTCTGTGCTGGTACTAGGGCTTGAACTCAGGGCCTCACCCATTCACTTGGGTTCTTCCAGCAAGGTTGGCACTCTATTACTTGAGTTATAGCTGTACTTCCAGCAAGGTTGGCACTCTATTACTTGAGTTATAGCTGTACTTCTAGTTTTTTGGTAGTTAACTGGAAATAAGAGTCTTATGGACTTTTTCTGCCCCAGCTGGCTTTGAAGTGTTATTCTCAGATCTCAGCCTCCTGAATAACTAGGATCACAGGCATGAACCACCAGCATTCAGCTAGGTCATACTTTTGAAAGCTGTTCAATGCGCCGAATTGTGTCAACCTGCCGCCAAAACAAAATACTTTAGAGTCTTACTCTTACCTCAGAATGTAACCTTATTTGGGGATAAATTCTTTTCTTTTCTTTTTTTTTTTGGGTCCAGTCATAGGGCCTGAACTCTGGGCCTGGGTGCTGTCCCTCAGCTCTTCAGCTCAAGGCTAGCGCTCTACCACTTGAGCCACAGCGCCACTTCTGGCTTTTTTCTTTTTGCTTATGTGGTGCTGAGGAATTGAACCCAGGGGCTCAGGCATGCAAGGCAAGCACTCTACCACTGAGCCACCTTCCCAGCCCCACTTGGGGATCATTCTTTATGATGGCAATCAAGTTATAATGAGGCCACGAGGGGTGGGGAAAGCTGTTTAATATATCTGGTGTTCTTATAAAAAGGAAACATTTTCAGAAGGGTGGGTCTTGAGGCCTACCAGTTTGCAAAGAGATGAGCAAAAAAAGGGCTGTTCCCACAGGTAACATTAAATGTAAACACTTCAGAGTGGATAGAAACCCTTTAGGGTTTCCAAGTTGTAATTGTGTTTTACTGTCAACTGCCTTTGTTTCTACTCACTGTGACAAGTATTGAATGATGGATGTTATTAGTTTTCTCCAAACCATTACATTTAGTTTGTTCTATGTAATCAAATAAAATTTGAGTAACATAAAGAAAAGGGAGGGAAACATTTTGAGAGAGACAGGTGAAGGGGACAGCCAGTGGACATGAAGGCAGGGCAATGTAACAAACCGAGGAGCAAAGCTAACCAACAAACCACCAGAAGAAGCCAGGACAGACCTATGGCATACATTCTCCCACACAGCTCACAGTGGAAGCCACCAGGCAGACATCTTGACTTTGGAAATGATCAACCAACTTCCAGACTGCAAGGAAATTAATTTCTACTGTTTAAGCAAGTTACTTTGTTAATGCAACCACAGCAGGTTTTAAGGTTATCTGTTGCCAATGAGCTGAAGGAGATGATTGTTTTGGTATCATCCTAGAAGAAAAGGAAGAACTATCAGTTGTGAGAAAACTCTATAGTTGGAGTTTTGCAGCCTACCTATGTACCATCAGGTTTGCAAGATTCCCACGTTTCTTTTTCCCTCAAGAAGCCTCTGCAGAAATTAAAACAAAAACAGAAACACAGGATGTTCCCAGTAACTTAGAAATTTCCATGGGCTGGAAATTTGTACCAGTTGGGTACAAACATGTGAACCAGAGCTTAAGGCCCTGAGTTCAAGCATTAGTACTGGCACACATAGATACACAACCTAAGGAAATTTCCAACATGTGGGAGGCTGAGACAGGAAGATTATAGGTTTGAGGCAAATATGAGCTGTAGAAAGATTATATCAAGAGACAGGGAAGAGAGGGACACACATACAAACACACAATGAGAGAGAGAGAGAGACAGACAGACAGACAAACACAGACACAGAGACACACACACAGAGAGAGACAGAGACAGAGAAACAGAGAGCGTGCGTACACTGGGCACCAGTGGCTATTGAGGAGGCTGAGATCTGAGGATCACAGCTCAAAGTTAGACCTGGCAGAAAAGCCTATGAGACTCTTACCTCCAATTAACTGCCAAAAAACAAAAAACTGCCAAACTGTGGCTGAAGTGGTAGAGTGCCATCATGGAGTGAAGAAGCTAACGGACAGCACGCAGGCCCAGGCTATAGAGAGAGCAATGGGGAGAGTTCCCCATTGCTGTCAATTCTTAAAAAAACTTAGTATTTTCAGATTTTGCCAGTTTTCAAACCCTTGGTGAATATGTGAAATTGTCCTATATAGTCGACATTTCAAATGAATTCACATGAATCTTACTCAAATATTCTTTTGGCTTGTATACCTTATTTTCTTTTTTTTTTTTTGGGGGGTCCAGTCGTGGGGCCTGAACTCTGGGCCTGGGTGCTGTTCCTCAGCTCTTCAGCTCAAGGCTAGCGCTCTACCACTTGAGCCACAGTGCCACTTCCGGCTTTTTTCTTTTTGCTTATGTGGTGCTGAGGAATCGAACCCAGGGCCTCAGGCATGCAAGGCAAGCGCTCTACCACTGAGCCACCTTCCCAGCCCTGTATACCTTATTTTCAATAGAACAAAAGATTTCTTTTTCTTTTTTTTTGGTTAGTCATAGGACTGGAACTCAGCGCATGGGCACAATCTCTGATCTTTTCTCTCAAGGCTAGTGCTCTATACTTTGAGCTACAGTACCATTTCTGGTTAATGGTAAAGAATATCATGGGCTTTCCTGATCTGGATGGCTATGAGCCTCAATCCTCAGATTTCAGCCTCTGAGTAGCTAAGGTTACAGGCATTAGCCACTGGTGCCCAGCAAGATTTCATATTATTTAAATGGTAGTAAAGTATTTAGTATGTGACCAATTATTAAAACTATGTTGTAGCTGGTCAACCAGTAGCTCACACCTGTAACCCTAGGTACTCAAGTAGCTGAGATCTGGTTTAAAGCTAGCCTGGACATGAAAGTCCTTGAAATTCTTACCTCCAATTACCCACTAAAAAACCAGAAATGGGATTGTGCCTCAAGTGAAAAAGTGCTAGACGTGAATAAAAATTTTCAAGGAGAGTGCCCAGGCCCTGAGTTCAAGGCCCCTACTAGCAAAAAAATAAACAAGTAAATAAATTAGAGAGAGGGGGGGACGGGGTGGGGGTGAGAAAGACAGAGAATGTGGAGGGATAGATTTGTTTGGTTTCAGGGCTGGAAACAGATGTTGGCAATATGAGTGATCATGTACTCATAGTTATGTGCAGCATGCTAAGAATCTAGACAAGACAATGTCTTTAAAGAGTAAGAGATACCATTACACTCACCCAGAAATAAGCATTCTTCTCATTTCTCCTATCTTAACTCACTATCCTTAGTTCTTCTTACCCCTTTAGAACATTCTTCATGTTTTTTCTTCTTCTTTGTAATATAGTTGAGAGTGGCCTTAAATTTATGATCCTCCTGCCCCTCCTCCTGAGTATGGGATTATAGTCATGTGCTACCATGCCTGGTTTTAGAATTCTTATCAGCTCTGAAATCAAAATTTCATCCCTGGGTTGTGTAACTGGCTATGGAATGAAGAAATCTGGATATCTTCAGCTGCTTTTCAGAGTGTGGCTCAGAGAAAGAAATTAGATACCTTATTTGATTTGATTCATAGCACACTTTAAAGCATGTTGGGTACTATTTCTCTCCCCCCCCCTTTTTTTCATTCCTGGGATTTGAACTCAAGGCCTGGGCACTGTCCCTGAGCTTCTTTTGCTCAAGGTTAGCATTCTACCACTTGAGCCACAGCACCACTTCTGGATTTTTCTGTTTGTGTGATACTAAGGAATCAAACCCAAGGCTTCATGTATGCTAGGCAAGCACTCTACTCCTAAACTATTTCACTTTTAAATGTTAACTTATACTTCATATTCCAAAACATTTTAGTCTATTGGACTTACTCATACCAGTAATCCTAGCTACTCAGGAAGCTGAGATCTGAGATCAGTTCTTGTTTTGTTTTGTGTGTGTGTGTGTATGTGGTTTTTTGGTCATGGGGCTTGAACTGTGGGCCATAGCACCACTGCTGGTTTTCTGGTGGTTAATTGGAGATTAGAATCTCACAAACTTTCCTGCCCGGGCTTGGCTTTTAACCACGATTCTCAGAGCCCAGCCTCCTGAGTAGCTACAATTACAGGCTTGAGCTACTGGCACCCTGCTTGAGATCAGTTCTAAGCCAGCCCAGGGAGACAAGTTTATGAGACTCTGGTCTCAAATTAACCACCAAAAAGTCAAAAGAGGAGTTGTGGATCAAATAGTAGAGCACTAGCTTTAAGTGAAAAGGTCAAGTGAGAGCATGAGGCCCTGGTTAAAGTTTCAACACACACACACACACACACACACACACACACACACACACACTCACCCCACTTGCTATTTCTGGTTTTTTGGGTTGGTTTTTTTTTGGTCGGTTGCAGGGTTTGAACTCTGGGCTTGGGCTCTGTCCCTGCCAGCTCAAGGTGAGCGCTCTACCACCACTTCCGGTTTTCTAGTGGTTTATTGGAGATAAGAATCTCACAGACTTTCCTGCCTGGGCTGGCTTTGAACCACGATCCTCAGATTCCAGCCTCCTGAGTAGCTAGGGTTACAAGCATGAGCCATCAACGCCCTGCTCAAACTTACTATTTCTAGAATTACTTTCTCTGCCTATTTCCAGGAAAAATCTATATCATATAGAAAAATCTAGGTCATAAAGAAATGATTCCTAATTTCTTTTTTCTCACCACCCTTCTCACAGAAGGATTATTTCTGTGTCTAAAGTTCTTTGAAAAAGCAGCAGTAGCTTTGTGATTGTATCCCGAACAGTGCTCCATTCAAATTGCTGTTTTGAAATTTGTAATTATTTGTTTCCTTTTAAACCTCCAGCAGTTCAGTTTATTTATTTTTTTTGGGGGGGGGGGTCCAGTCGTGGGGCCTGAACTCTGGCCTGGGCGCTGTCCCTCAGCTCTTCAGCTCAAGGCTAGCGCTCTACCACTTGTGAGCCACATTGCCACTTCCAGCTTTTTTT
>NW_012267318.1:1817841-1822855 GCF_000151885.1 Dipodomys ordii | reverse complement strand
CGAGCCACCTGCAGCGCAGGGCGCGCCGCTCCGGGCGGCATCGCAGGGCTGGGCCGGTGCGGCCTGGGGACCCCGGGCTCCGGAGGCCATGCCGGCGTTGGCGCGCGCTGGCGGCCGGCTGCCGCTGCTCGGTAAGGCCCCGATCGAACGCCCGCAGACCCCCGCAGGGTTCCCCCACCTGCACGGGGACCCAACGTGCGCCTCCTCCATCCCCGCCGCCTCGCTCCTCCCCGCGCTCGCTCCTCCGCTCGCCTCCCGCGCCCCTCCCCTCTTTCGCGCCCATCACCACTTGCCTAGAACTGGACCGCGGCCCCCCGCTTCTCCCAGACGGCGTCCGCCTCCTTCTCTAACGCCGATCGTGCATCCTTGGGTTCGTGGTTCCCAGCGGCGGCCCGGGCGGCCTCGCAGAGGCTCCGTGCTGGGTCGGGGGGCCGCGCTGCCTGCCCGCTCGGGCCGCGCGCGCTGGCTGGTGGGCCGTCCCTGTTCATCTGCCGCTGCGATCCAGGAGTCCGGTGGCTGGACATCACGCCTGGACCAGACCCCTGGATGTTGTAGACTTCGGGAGGGGCGTCTTTAACACTTCTTTTGAGGTTCTTATATATGTCGTGAACTATGATGGAAAAAAATGTGCCTGCAGCCTCCCCCCCCCCGCCCCCCCCCCCCCCCCCCCCCCCCCCCCCCCCCCCCCCCCCCCCCCCCCCGCCCCCACACCCAGAGCGGCTCACCCCCCTCCCGATGAACGACCCCTGCCCCGGCCGAATTTTGGTTGTTCAAGAGTAGTTACTTTGAAAATACCGGAACACAATTTTGCATATTAAACTCCTAGCTGCCCTGCCCCCCTCCGTTTATATCCTAGCAATTAAATCCCAATGGGATTTTTCAAGGACTCCTAGGACTGTTCCCCCAAACCATTGGATGGGGATCATGGTTGTGATTGAAAGTAATAGTAGCAGTAGCAATAATAATAATAATAATTATTATTATTACTAAAGGTCCCCTTCCGATCTGGTTCGCGTCAGCTTCCTATTTGGAAACATGCAAGCGTTGAAACAAATCTGAGTAGAAGGAGAAGGAGTTCAGGGAGCTCGGGTCTCTGTCCTAGGGCAGCAACCTTGAGGCTGCTACTCGCGGCCCGCCACAGTGGGCCCAGTAACGTTGTATCCCTTTCTCCTCTAAAATTCTAGGATTCTAACTCGAAGACTGTGGTACATGGAGAAAATATTTGCAGAATAGATATTCAGGAATTTCTAGCAGCTTGGGCGGTTGGCAGGGGGGAGGACCATATTGAGAATTAGAGAGTAAGAGATATGTAAACTTAGCAGAAATTTTCTTAAACGTTTATCTTTACTAGTCGGTAAATATGCACAGCTCCAATATATTGCAGGTCTGCTTTTCAGATTCTACTAATACCAAAAGTTAGCTTTTGGTATGCATAACATTAACACGTTTTTCAGCAGTGATTAAAGGCTTTCCAAAGACATAAAAGGAACCCAGTAGTAAAGCAGATAAAAGACCAGTACTTGGAATTATGTTTAAGCTTACATCCAATTCTTTCACACAGGAAAGATCTCAGAAATTTGCATATCTCCCTCAGGATAATGATATACCCTTAATATGCACAAATCTTAAGTGACTCAAATTCCTCTCAGCCAATACTAGCTCAGAGATGATTACTGTCCTTACTTCGAGCATTCTAGATGACTGACTTTTGCCTAGTTTGTTGGGGCTGGGTTTCTGATTTTTTTAAAAAAATTTTGTTTGCTTGTTTTTGCTCATACCAGGGCTTTAACTCAGGGCCTTCTGCTGTGTAAGCTTGATTGTGCTCATTCACATTAGCGGTGTTTCAAGTTCTACTTTTTGCTGATTAATTGGAGATGGAATCTAGTGAACTTTTCTGAGGGGCTAGCCTCAAACCCAAGTCCTCCAATCTCAGCCTCTTGAGTAGCTAGGATTACAAGGATGAGTGATCAGCACCCATCTACTATTGTTTCTCTCTTTCCGTCACTTTTCCTCCCAATGCTAGGGACTGAACACATGTTAGGCAAAAACTGTGCCACTCGTTGTGGCTCAAGTGGTAGAGCTCTGGCCTTGAGCTGAAGAGCTCAGGGACAGCACCCAGGCCCAGAGTTCAAGCCCCACATGGAGGGAGAAAAAACATGCCGCTAACGGACTCCCCAGCCTTTATTTTTATGTTTACTTTCAAAAAAAGCAAAAACTAAACATTGTGATTATGAAATTCAGCCTTTGTTGTTTGCTGTTGTTGTTGTCAGTTGTGGGGCTTGAACTCTGGGCTTGGGCTGTGTCCCTGGCTAGCACTCTACTGCTTGAGCCACAGCAGCACTACTGGTTTCCTAGTGGTTTATTGGAAATAAGAGTCTCATAGACTTTCTTGCCCAGGTTGGCTTTGAACTGTGATCCTTAGACCTCAGTCTCCTGAGTAGATAGGATTACAGGCATGAGCTACCAGCACCCAGCTTGTTTTTAATAGCTTGTTGTCATTGCTGGATATTGAAATAGACATTGAAGGACATGTTTCTGACTTTATAATGGAATAAGAACACAGTGGTTAATACTCTTTTTTAAAAAATGTTTAAAGTTATTTTTGTGCTGGCAATGGGACTTGAACTCTGAGGGAACCTTATACTCTTACTTAGCTTTTTGTTTTGTTTTGTTTTGTTGTTTGTTGTTGTTGTTGGTCATGGGGCTTGAATTCTGGGCCTGGGCGCTGTCCCTCAGCTCTTCAGCTCAAGGCTAGCGCTCTACTACTTGAGCCACAGCGCCACTTCTGGTTTTCTAGTGGTTTATTGGAGATAAGAGTCTCATGGACTTTCCTGCTTGACTGGCTTTGAACCGTGATCCTCAGATCTCATCCTCCTGAGTAGCTAGTATTACAGGCATGAACCACTGGCACCCCGCTCTTGTTTGCTTTTTTTGATCAAGTCTGGCACTCTTCACTGGAGATACACATCTAGTTTTGGCTTTTTGCTGCTTAATTGGAAATAAGAATCTCATAGAGTTGTCTGCCTGGGCTGGCTCTGAACCCGTGATCCTCAGATCTCGGCCTTCTGAGTAGCTAGAATTACAGTATAAGCCACCAGCACCTGGTTGTTAATATTCTTTTTCATATATTTTGTTGGGTTTGAACGCTCATTTTGCTTAGGATTCTACTCACCAATAGAATTCCTGGAGGGGTCCTAAGAATGGCTAGAGAGTATGGGTTTTCTGAAGTGGTGGTACCAGTTTACATTCCTGCTAGCCATGCATTGTAGTACATCTGTAGTCCTCACATCTCTGCCAAAATCTTTACAGCTTTTCTTAGGTAAATGAGAAACTACAAAGTAAGGACTCCAAAAAGTTGGAGAGCTTAGACTTCTTTGAATTGTAAAAGTAAGACCTTCTATTCCCTTCTATTGTAAATACCACCCTTCAGAAATAACAAAGAATCTTTCTGAGCGGCAGGAGAAGGGTGGGAAGGAGCTCTTCTTGTTCTTGGCTGCCTGGTGCACTGTTGCTTGGGAGAAGGGGCAATTTCAAATGACCATGATACCATAACTGTGATACCAGTTCAATAACTGTGACACCATCTATTTCTTTTTGTTTCTTTTGTGCCAGGCGTGGGGCTTGAACTCAGGACCTGGATGCTGTCCCTTAGCTTTGTTGTTGAAGGCTGGTGCTCTACCACTTGAGCCACAGATCCACTTCTGGCTTTTTTGTGGTTAATTCATGTTAAGAGTCTCATGGACTTTTCTGCCCTGGCTGGCTTTGAACCACAACCTTCAGATCTTAGCCTCCTGAATTGCTAGGATTACACCAGTGCCCAGTCATCTTTTTTCATTACACAGTCTAATATCTATATTGTTGTTGTTGTTACTGCTGCTATTGTTGTTGAACTCAGGGCCTGGATGCAGTCCCTTAGCTTTTTCTGTTAAGGCTGGGGCTCTACTACTTAAGCCCCAGCTCTACTAGTAGTTAGCTCTGAGCTTTCCTCCTCAGTTCTGGTGCACTGCCACTTTGAGCCACATACCACTTCTAGTTTCCTGGTGATCAATTGGAGATAAGAGTCTCATGGACTTGCCTGCCTGGGCTAGCTTTGAAGTACCATCCTCAGATCTGGATTGCAGGAGTGAGGCCCACTAGTAGCTCTCTTTTGCCTTTCTTGTTTACCTTCTTTCTTTGCCTTCTTATGAGCTACTACAGAGGAGTAAGTCCGAAGGAGATAGAGATAAAGGATGCTGAGCAAAAATTGGTTTAAGTCTCTCCACTCTAACAGAGCAGTTCTAATTCTTGCCATTCTCATCTATCTATAGTAAATTATGATTTTAGTTTTAATTAGCAACTACTTGCCTTCCATTAATAAATGGACCTGATTTTATTAATAAGTAAAAAGACTTACAGTAACTGTGTGTGTGTGTGCTGGCAGTGAGCCTTGAATTTAAGGCTCATGTTCTACCACTTGAACCACAACTCCATTTCTGGCTTCTGGTTAGTTAGGTGGAGGTAATAGTCTCACAGACTTTCTGTCTAGGCTGGCTTTGAACAGCAGTCTTCAGATTTCAGCCTTCTGAATGCATTGGCTTAAATGTGTGAGCCACCAGCACTAGTACTTGTTCTAACTTTTAGTTATCAGTTGTTTTTGTTGCTGTTGAATTCTTTTGGTAACTGAAGAAATAATCAGATGATGAGATATTAAATGTGAAGGGAGCTGAGATTTGAAGATTGTAGTTTCAAGTTAGCCTAAGCAGGAAATCCCAGAAGTGGAACTGTCATGGTTAATTGGAGATGAGTCTCAAGGACTTTCCTTGCCTGGGCCAACTTTGAACCATGATTCTCGGATCTTAGTCTCCTGAGTAGCTGGGATTGATTACATGAGCTTCATAGCTAAGTGATTTAGGAGTTTTGTTTTGTATTTTGTTTTTTTTTCTTTTTTTTTATTGTAAAGATACTATACAGAGGGTTACAGTTACATGAGTGAGGTAATGAGTACACTTCCTCTTGAACATTGTTAGCCCCTCCA
>NW_012267318.1:1793826-1817246 GCF_000151885.1 Dipodomys ordii | reverse complement strand
AGGACCCTCCAGACTGCTTTCCAAAGTGGTTGTATAAGTGTACATTCCCACCAGCAGTGTAATAGGGTTCCTCTTTCTCCACATTGTATTTTGTTTTAATTTGGGGTCTTACTGTGTAGCTCAGGCTGATCTTGAACTTGCCATTATAGCCCAGGTTGCAGACTCTCCATCATCCTGCTTCTCTCTTCTGAGTGCTAGAATTCCAAGGCATGCATTCCCTGCTCCTGGTTCAGTTACTTTTTTTTTTTTTTCCCCCAGTCACAAGGCTTGAACTCTGAGCCTGGACACTGTCCCTCAGCTCTTCAGCTCAAGGCTAGTGCTCTACCACTTGAGCCACACATCACTTCCGGTTTTCTGGTGGTTTATTGGAGATAAGAGTCTCATGGACTTTCCTGCCTAGGATGGCTTTGAACCGTGATCCTCAGATCTCAGCCTCCTGAATAGCTAGGATTACAGACGTGAGCCACCAGCACCCAGCTCAGTTACTTTTTTTGATCAATGCTTTCTTTCCTTTTTTTTTTTTTCCAGTCTTGGGGCTTGAACTTGGGGCCTGGGTATTGTCCCTGAGCCTCTCTGTGCTCAAAGCTAGTATTCTACTACTTGAGCCACAGTGCCACTTCCAGCTTTTTCTGCTTATGTGGCACTGAAGTATTGAACCCAGAGTTTCATGAATCCTAGGCAAGCACTCTACCACTAAGCCATATTCCCAGCCTCAATGCTTTCTTTCTATGGTTGTATCCTCAGTGATCATGAACTAACATGAACTCGTTGGCGGTCGTTAATTTGACTCATGCAGTTCTAGACTTTGGGTACCAACAATTGTGAAGGAAATATAAAAATATATGGTGCATACATACACAGTGTTCTTTTGTGGCTAGGGGAATTGCATAAGATCCTAAAAGAGGAACTATTGGTATTTTCTTAGGTTAAACAGTAAAAGATGTTTTTGCTGTTTTTTTTTTTTACTACTGCCATTATAAGGTCAATTGACAGTCAAGAATTCTGTATACAATTATTTATAGTCTACATTAAAGCAGACTATTACTATAATTTCTTTCAAATACTTTATTATAAAGTATTAACGAAATAGTCTTCAAATATTTTGCTATTTGACTTAGGATTTTCTGAATGTTACATATTCTTTCTTTTTTTTTCGTTTCTTTTTCTTTCTTTCTTTTTTTGGTGCCAGTACTGGGCCTTGAACTTAGGGCTCCATACTCTCACTTGGCTTTTTCTCTCAAGGCTGCACTTCCAGCTACACCTCTACTTCTGACTATTTGGTGGTTAATTGGAGATAAGAATGTCCTAGACTTTCTTATTTGGGCTGGCTTTGAACCATGATCCTCAGATCTGCTTCCTAGGATTACAGATGTGAGGCAAAGACATTGCCTTAGTTGTTAGATATTCCGTTATTGGACACAATGAAGATAGATGAGATGTGTTCGGAAACTCACCACGTAGTTAAGGAGCATGTTCTTTACTCTGGTGGAGAATTTCTCTACACTTAAGTTCCTCATTTGTGAAAGGAAATATCTTACTTCTTCATCAGCTAAAACCTGCTCAGAGTAGCGGCATCCTTTGTTAGGTGTTCAGCAGAAATAGTTGTGTAAAGTCAGAAGGAATCATAGCATTCAGTCAATGAGAGGTATTTAAGATTGCTTTCTCTACCTGCTTCCCTCCTTTACTACTTTCATTGACACCTTTCTTCTTTTTGTTGTTAGTATTGTGTTCTGAACACGAGGGTTAGGTAGGCTTTTTCATTTGAGCCACAATTCCAACCTTTTTTAGCTTTATTTATTTTTCAGATAGGGGCTTACATTTTTGCCTAAGGCCGGCTTGGATCGTGATCTTCTCATCTATGCTTTCTGTGAAGTTGGAATTATAGGTATGGACTACCAATTGGGCTTATTTGTTGAAATGAAATCTCCCTCAATTCTGCCATGGGCTGACTTTGAAACTCCATCCTCTTGATCTTTGCATCTCCTGATCTGGGCCACCCACACCCAGCAGGCATAGGCACTTTAGAGTACGGCCTATATTCAGGAACTGTACTAAAGACTGCACAGGGGCTAGGAGTGGACTGACGAACATTAGTAGAGGGGTTTGCCTCATGTGTGAGAACCTGAGTTTTAACTCCATCATGCCCCCGCCAAAAAACAAGAAAATAAAAGTAGCTGCCTGCACTGGTTCTTGCCTTCAAAGATCTCAGTCTAATCATGCAGTTTCTGGCAGGAAAAATTCAGACACACAGAAGAAAAATGGTGAGGCATTTGGAGAAATACTTACAGAGGCTGAACCTCTAACCCAGACTGAAAAAGTGAGGTGAAGCTTCCAAGAAGAGGTGATACCATAGCCAAGACTGAGGCTAGGTGCTGGTGGCTCACCACCTACGTAGTAGACTGAAATCTGATAATCAAGGTTCAAAGCCAACTTTGGCAAAAAAAAGTCCGTGAGACTCTTGTCTCCAATTAGCCACAAAAAAGCTGGAAGTGGAGGTGTGGCTCAAGTGGTAGAGTGAGTGCTATCCTTGAGTAAAAAAGCCGAATGAAAGCACACAGGATTTGAGTTCAAGCCCAGTTCTGGCACAGAACAAAACAAAACAAAACAAAAAAACAACCAAAAACCCAGACTGGCAAGATCAGATCAGGGCTGAAGGGAAAATGGGACAAGGACATTCTCAGCAAATAGGATACAGCAATGAGCTAACAAACCTGGAGTAGGTCAAAAATTAGAATTCCATTCTGGATTGCTTAGACATAGTGTATAAGGGTTCCCAGATTAGTGTAACTATCATTTGGAAAGTTATAACCGGGCAAATAGTTTAAAGACTTTAGGAGATCATTTAAAAAAATAAAAATTCAGCTGGGTGCTGGTAGCTCACACCTATAATCCTAGCTACTGAGGAGGCTGAGATCTGAGGATCACGGTTCAAAGCCAGCCCAGGCAAAAAAGTCCATGAGACTCTTATCACCAATTAACCACTAGAAAACCGGAAGTGGTGCTGTGGCTCAAGTGGTAGAGCATTAGCCTTGAGCTGAAGAGCACAGGGATAGTGCCCAAACCCAGAGTTCAAGCCCCATGACCGACACAAAAAATAAATAAAAAAAAATAAAAATTCAGGGTTTCTGAAGAGTCCTGTGTAAAGTGGAAGGTATTTTTGGTGGTATGATATCATTTTATCATTCAGACCAAGACTCTCTGGATGGATTTCAGGAGGCCTATTATGTGTGTGTGTGTGTATACATGTATGTGTTTATGTGTGTGAGTGTGTGTGCATGCATACATGCACAGGAGTACTTGCTGTAGTTTGGATGCTGAAAAGTGCAAGTGTGGGAACAGCCAAAATTGGCTTCAGGAGTCAAGCATGATGGCGCACATATGTAGTTCAAACTCCTTGGGAGGGTGAGGCAGGAGAATTCCTTGAACCCAGGAGTCCTAGACTCAGTCAGCGCCCAGGCCATGCAATCTACAACAAAACTAATACAAAAGCTTCTGATTTTCTGGCTTCTGTGGCAGTTGATGTTCCTTTCCTTTCCTTCCTTTCCTTTCCTTTCCTTTCCTTCCTTTCCTTTTTCCTTGTCTTGAACTCAGGGCCTGGGCAATGTCCCTAAGCCTCTTGTGCTCAAGGCTACTGCTCTACCACTTGAGCCACAGCACCACTTCTGGCTTTTTTGAGTAGTTTAGTAGAGATAAGATTTTTCTGCCCGGTCTGGCTTCAAACCACAGTCTTCAGATATCAGCTTCCTGAGTAGTTAGGATTACAAGCCTGAGCCGCTGGTGCCTGGCTGAAACCTCACATCTAGCTTCTGGCAACCAGCTACCTGTTCTATCAGTAGCATCTTTCCTTTTCTGAGATGTCATGAAGTGGAATTCTATAATATATGGCTTTCTGACTATTGTATTATTGTTGTAACATATCAGTTGTTTTTCCTGTCTAATATGAGTAATATTCTAGGTATTTTTTTTCTCTCTTTTTTTTCTGAGGTCAGGACTCAAACCTGAATCTAACCCTTTTGCTCACTGATTGGCTCTCTACCACCTAAGCCACACTTCCAATCCCAAAGAGTAGCATTCTGTTGTATAAGTATGCCAACAGTTTGCTTATTCTTTTTTTTTTTGGTATTGGTACAAGGGCTTGAACTCAGGACCTGAACACTGTCCCTTGGCTTTTTTGCTCAAAGTTGGTGCTCTAGCACTTGAATCACAGCTTCACTTCCAGCTGTTTGAGAGTTAATTGGAAAAAAATTTCTTAGATTTTTTTCTCTCACGAAGCTTCAGACCACAATCCTCAGATCTGAGCCTCTTGAGTAGCTAGGATTACAAGCATGAGCCCTCAGAGCAGGAGCCTGGCTCAGGCTCAGTTTGTTTATCCTCCCATCAGCTGACTGAGCATTTATTTGCCCCCAGATTCGGTCACTTATGATGAGCTATAAGCATTCAAGCACAGAGTTTTGGGTAAGTGGTTTTCATGGCTCTCAGGTAAATACCTGAGTGCTCTTGCAATACTGGATTGTATACCGAATAAATTAAACTTTGTGAGGATGCCAAACTATTTTCCAAAATGATCAAAGCAGTTTAATCTGTCCTAACAATGTAATAGTTGCTCAACATCACTGATAGCAAGTGCTGGGGTCAGATTTTTGTGTTCGGTTTTCGGCCATTCTAACAAGGTTGTGGCAACACATTCTTGTGGCTTTGATTTATATTTCCCTAGTGACAAATATTAAGAAGCAACTTAAATACTTGATTGTTAGCCTGTATCTTGTGTGGTGAAGTGTCTTCTAAAATATTTTCACCATTCTTACTGGTTTTTCTCCCTCTTATTGGGTTTCAGGGATTCTTTCTATATCGTGGATAAAATTCACTTATCAGATGTGTGTTCTGAAAAAAATTTATTAGTCTATGGCTTGTCTTTTTTTTTTTTCTTGGACTCAGGGCCTAGGCACCAGGACCTGTTCTTGTCTGTCTGTCTGTCTGTCTGTCTCTCTCTCTTCCTTCCTTCCTTTCTTTCCTCATGCATGCTAGGCAAGCACTCTATGACTAAGCCTCATTCCCAGCCTCATAGTATGTTTTTATTTGTCTGTTTGTTTGTGCCGATTTTGGGGCTTGAACTCAGGGCTTGGATATTGTCTCTGAGCTTTTATGGTTAAGGCTAGCACTGTATTACTTGAGCCTCAGCTCCACTTCAACTTTTTAGTGCTTAATTGGAGATAAGAATCTCACAAACTTTCCTGCTGGGGCTTTCATCCTAACCCTGTAGAGTGGATAAGATTAAAGCTGTGAGCCACCAGTGCCCAGCTAATAATGTCTTACTTATTGTTCATTTTTGCTTTTTGATACTGAGGATGGAACGCAGGATGGTGCACTTGCTAGGCAAGTGCTTTGCCACTGAGCTATGTCCCAGCTCAATAATGTCTTTTGGATATCAGAAGTTACTAATTTTGATAAAGTCCACAGTTGGAAAAAGAAATTAGCCTTATTCTGGTCATACCTGAATAAGCTTAAAATCTAGAACTGAAAGAATCAAATGAACAATGAATTTGATACCATCCTAGGAAAAAAAAGTTTAACAATATTTAGCAGAGACCTAGGATGTGACTAACTGGTAAGTACTTGCTTGGCATATGAGAGGCCCTAGGTTTGATTCCTAGCACCATAAGTGGGGGAGAGGGGAGAGTATTTAACAAAACACAAAGTATTAAACACCGGGCAAACTTCATAATGTCTGGCAACCAATTATAAATGAGTAGACAAAGAAATAGAAAAAATCTTTATTAAGGATTAATCTCTATCATTCAAAACAGACTCAGAATTGACAGAATATGGAATTAGTAGGATAGAACATTAAAACAATTATAACTATACTTCATTTTTTTGTGAAGATTGAGGAGGCATATGTGTATATATACATATATATGCACATATAGATGAAATTTGTACATATACATATAAACACATATAAGGTAATATATTTTACATATTTATATATGATATATTGTATATATTTAAAATATTTATATACATTATCTTTATATATTTTATTTATTTATTCCTGGAGAGTGGAGAAAAGGAGGGAATGAATAAATATATAAGTAGTCGACTCTTTTTTTTTTTTTTTTTCCAGTTGTAGGGCCTGAACTCTGGGCCTGGGCACTGTCCCTCAGCTCTTCAGCTCAGGGCTAGTGCTCTTCCTGCTTTTTCTACTTATGTGGTGCTGAGGAATCAAACCGACGGGCTCATGCATGCAAGGCAAGCACTCTACCATTGAGCTACCTTCCTAGCCCTCTTTTTTTTTTGGGTCCGGTCGAGGGGCCTGAACTCTGGGCCTGGGCGCTGTCCCTCAGCTCTTTAGCTCAAGGCTAGCGTAACTCTACCACTTGAGCCACAGCGCCAATTCTGGCTTTTTTTTTTTCTGCTTATGTGGTGCTGAGGAATCGAGCCCAAGGCCTCAGGCATACAAGGCAAGCACTCCACCACTGAGCTACCTTCCCAGCCCTTCTTTTCTTTTTCTTTTTGTCAGTCATGAGGCTTCAACTCTGTGCCTGGGTGCTGTCCCAGATCCTAGCTACTCAGAAGGCTGAGATCTGAGGATCATAGCTCAAAGCTGACTCAGGCAGGAAAGTCCATGAAACTCTTATCTTTAATAAACCACCAGAAAATCAGGAGTGGCACTGTGGCTCAAGTGGTAGTACACTGGCCTTGAGCTGAAGAGTTCAGAGACAGAACGCAGGCCCAGAGTTCAAGCCCCGTGACCGACCGAAAAAAAAAAAAGAGTTGACAATTTTATTTATTTATTTATTTGTCAGTCATGTGGGCCTGGGTGCTGTCCCTCAGTTCTTCAGCACAAGCAAGTGTCCTCCATTTGAGGCACAGAGCCATTTCTGGTTTTCTGGTGGTTAACTGGAGATAGAGTCTCACAGACTTTTCTGCCCAGGTTAGCTTCACACTGCAATCCTCAGATTTCAGTCCCCTGAGAAACTAGGATTACAAGCATGAGCCATTGGTGCCCGGCTAAATTGTCAACTCTTATGGCTTACAAGTAAATACAAATTTTGGAGTGTAAGGAAAGTATTCTCTTTAACAAATAATATGCAGTACAGTATTTGAAATGTTTATTATTTATTTTTATTAATATACATATTTTTGTCAGTTGTAGGGATTGAACTCAGGGCCTGGGTGCTGTCCCTGAGCTTTTGTACTCAAGGCTAACGCTCTACCATTTTGAATTACAGCACCACTTCCAGTTTTCTGGTGGTGAATTGGAGATAAGAGTTTTACAGACTTTCCTGCCTGGGCTGGCTTTGACCCAGGATCTTCAGATCTTAGCTAGGATTACAGGTGTGAGCTACCAATACTAGGATGAAATGTTTAGTATTATTAATCAAATGTTCATTACAAGTTCTGTTTTCTTTCAGCTTCTACCAATTAAGCCTTTCAGTTTATTTGGTAAATATATTAGGCATTAAAAAAGGAAAATGGTAGCTGGGCACTGGTGGCTCACGCCTGTAATCCTAGCTACTCAGGAGGCTGAGATCTGAGGATCACGGTTCAAAGCCAGCCCAAGCAAGGAAAGTCCCTGAGACTCTTATCTCCAATAAACCACTAGAAAATGAGAAGTGGATCTGTGGCCCAAGCTGCTTACCTTTAGCTGAAGAGCTGAGGGACAGCACCCAAGCCCAGAGTTCAAGCCCCATGACTGACCAAAAATAAAGGAAAATGGTCAAAAGCCAAGGGGTGTGTGTGTGTGTGTGTGTGTATGTGTTATGCTGGGGCGTCAATTCAGAGCCTGGATGCTGTCCCTTAGCTTTTTTGTTCAAGGCTAGCACTCTACCACTTGAGCTTCAGTTCTACTTCCAGCTTTTACTGGTTAATTGGAGATAAGAGAGAAGCATCTGATGTACTTTCCTGCCCCAAATGGATTCCAACTCCAGGCTTCAAATCTCAGCATCTTGAATGGTCTGGATTAGCAGCCTGAGTCACTGGAGTCTGGCAACATTTAAAACATTTTTATGTAATTAATTTATTATTAATATAGAAGTGATGTACAAAGGGATTATGATTACATGAGTCAGGTAATGAGTACATTTCCTTTTATACATGGTCTTCTGTTTCCTCATTCTTTCTCAATCCTTCCCTCCCATCTCCACCCATGAGTAGTATAGTTCACTTTCATCAATGTCCAGTGAGCTTCACTGCTGCATTTTTTTTTTTTTTGCCAGTCATAGGGCCAGAACTCTGGGCCTAGGTGCTGTCCCTTAGCTCTTCAGCTCAAGGCTAGCACTCTACCACTTGAGCCACAGTACCACTTCTGGCTTTTTCTGCTTATGTGGTGCTGAAGAATTGAACCCAGGGCCTCATGCATGCAAGGCAAGCATTCTACCACTTCCCAACCACCTTCCCACCCCAACTGCTGCACTTTTTTAAATCTTTTTTCATCAAGTTCAGTACCCTCCCTCTAACCCTTTTGAAGATGTACACTTGAATACACTATACATAAGGTAAATCAGAATCATCAACTAAAAACTAAGAAAGAAAAAGAAAAAAGGAAGGAAGGAAAGAAGGAAAGAAAGAAAGAAAGAAGGAAAGAAAGGAAGGAAGGAAGGAAGGAAGGAAGGAAGGAAGGAAGGAAGGAAGGAAGGAAGATCTTTTATTTCCATATCTTGGAGTTCATTTCAATATGCATTGTGACAGGGCTGGGAAGGTGGCTTAGTGGTAGAGAGCTTGCCATGCTGGGTTCGATTCCTCAGCACCACATAAGCAGAAAAGCCAGAAGTGGCTCTGTGGCTCAAGTGGTAGAGTGCTATCCTTGAGCTGAAGAGCTGAGGGACAGCGCCTAGGCCCAGAGTTCAGGCCCCACGACTGGACTAAAAAAAAAAAATGCATTGTGACTTTGTGTTTCTCTCCTAAGAGTATCCTCTTTTGGTCTCACGGTGTATATCTAGAATCCTGTATAATTTATTGTATCCCAGTGCATTTTAGATCCAATTTCTATGTTCTCAGAGAGAACATGGGCCATTTGTCTCGCTGAGCTTGACTTACCTCACTTAACATGATTTGTTCTAGTTCCATCCATTTCCCTCAATGACATTGTTTATTCTTTCTAATGGCTGGGTAAAATTCTATTATGTAGAGGTAGCACATTTTTTAGATCCACTCACCTATTGGAATCATTTGGACTGTTTCCATATCTTGGCTATTGGGAATAGTGCCGAAATGAACATGGATGGGCAGATGTCCTTAATATATCCTGGCTCATGATGTTCAAGGTATATGCCCAAGAGTAGTACAACTGGGTTGTAGGGAAGGTCTAAGTCTAGTTTTTTGTGGAATCTCCAGACTGCTTTCCAGAGTGGTTGTACTAGTTTACATGTCCATGAGCAGGGCCGTAGGGTTCAGGGTTCGTTTTTCCCTGTATCTCCATCAGTATGTTGTTTGAATTCACAATATTGGTCAATCTTACTGGGGTGAGATAGAATCTCAGAGTTGTTTTGATTTGCATTTCTTTTTTGGCTTAGAATGATGAGCATTTCCTTATGTGTTTCTTTGCCATTCTTACCTCCTTCTGAGAAGTCTCTCCCTAGCACCCTTGCCCATTTAGTGATTGGTTTATTAGTTTTGGGAGGGGTTAGTTTCTTGAGCTCCTTTATATATATTGGATATTAGGCTTTTATCTGATGGATTGCTGGTAAAGATCTCCCAGTTTGTTGGCTATCTTTCTCATTTAGTAACTGTGTCCTATGTGCAGAAACTTTTTATTTTGATGTAGTCCCACTTACCTAATCTCTCTCCTATCTGTGTGTCTCTGGGACTCTGTTCAGGAAATCTTTACCTACACCTATAAGTTCTAATGCTTTTCCTACTCTTTCTTGCAGTAATTTCAAAGTTTCAGGTCTGACACTGAGGTCTTTGATCCACTTTGAGTTGATATTAGTGCATGGTGACAAGCAGTGATCTACTTTTAGTTTTCTGCATATGGATGCCCAGTTTTCCCAACACTAATTATTGATGAGGCTATTTTTCCCCACTGTATATCTTTGGCTCCCTTGTCAAATATCAGATAATTGTAAGTGTATGGTTTTGTTTCTGGGTCTTCTAATCTATTCCATTGATCTTTGGGTCAATTTTTGTGCCAATACCAAACTGATTTGTTATTGTGGCTCTGCAGTAGAGTTTGAAATCTGATATTGTGTTACCACCCGCATTGCTTTTCTGGCCTAGAATTTCTTTGGCTATTCTAGGTCTTTTGTTTATGGATTTATAGATTGTTTTCTCTATCTTGGTAAAGAACGTCATTGGGATTTTGGTGGGGATTGCATTGAATTTGTATATCATTTTTGGCTGTATAGCCATTTTCACAATGTTGATTCTACCTATCCATAAACATGAAATGTCTTTCCAGTCTTTCCATTTCCTGGTGTCCTCTGATTTTTTTCTTCAGATTTTTATAGTTCCCACTATAAAGATCTTTTATGATTTTGGTTAGGTTAATTCCCAGGGTTTTAAAATTTTCTTTTGAGGATACTGCAAATGGAGTTGTTTTTTGTTTTTTCGTTCTTTTGTTCGGCCTGAACTCTGGGCCTGGACACTGTCCCTCAGCTCTTCAGCTCAAGGCCAGTGCTCTACCACATGAGCCACAATGTCACCCCCAGCTTTTGTGGTGCTTATGTGGTGCTGAGGAATCAAACCCAGGGCCTCATGCATGCAAGGCAAGCACTCTACCACTGAGCCACCTTCCCAGCCCTTGGAATTGTTTTTATGATCCCCTTTCTGCTTATACATTGTTGGCATAGAGAAAGGCTACTGATTTTTGTGGGTTAACTTTGTATCCTGCTACTTTGCTAAAGTGTTTGATCAGCTCTAGAAGTTTAGGGATGGAGTTTTTTGGGGTCTTTTAGGTATAAGACCAAATTTTCTACAAATAGGGATAGTTTATTTCTTCTTTCCCTGTGTGAATTGCTTTTATATCACTTTCTTACCTTACTTCTCTGGCTAGGAATTCCAGAACTATATTGAAAAGGAGTGGAGAGAGTAGATATCCTTGCCTTATTCCTGATATAGGGGAAACGGTTTTAGTTTTTCCCCATTCAGTATGATGTTGGCTGTTGGTCTGTCATATATAGCCTTTATTATTTTAAGGAAAATATCATTTCATTTTTTAAGTAGGGTCTAACTGTATAGCCAAGACAGCTTCAAACTTGTGATTTTTCTGCTTCAACACTCTGAGCAGGTGGAACTATAGGCCTGCATTGCTATGCCTAGACAAAAGGTAAAATTTTTATTTTAAAAAACAACAGAAAGCCGGGTGCCCGTGGCTCACACCTGTAATCCTAGCCACTCAGGAGGCTGAGATCTGAGGATCGCAGTTCAAAGCCAGGCCTGGCAGGAAAGTCCGTGAAACTCTTATCTCCAGTAAAAACCACTAGAAAACCAGAAGTGGTGCTGTAGCTCAAACGGTAGAGCGCTCAGCCTTGAGCTGAAAAGCACAGAGACAACACCCAAGCCCAGAGTTCAAGCCCCACAACTGACCAAAACAACAACAACAACAGAGAAGGTAACTATTTCAATATTAGTACCTTTTATTAAACCCACTTCCATGTGTGTCTGAATAACAACTAAAGAAAAGGCGTGATAAGGGAATATTTGTATCATCATTTACATGATACTTAAAAAAAAATCAGAATAGCTGGCTCTTAGTTCAAGCCAAAGGACTGGCACCAAAAAAAAAAAAATCAATAAATAAATCTATATTATCCTTGCAAAAAAATTCTGTTCTAGAATGTTCTAGAATTTCTTTTTAATCCATCCTTTCTTTTTTTTTCTCTTTTTCCTCTTTAAAAATGAGAAAGTAGAACTTGAATTTGATTCCTGACATTTCCACTCATTGGCTAATGCTCTACCAATTGAGCCATGCCTCTAATCCTTTGAGCCATCCTTTGATTAGTTAAAACTTTAAGAGTAAAAATAATGACACAGAAAATTATTTTAGAAAGCCATACTTACAATTTCTGATGTAGATTAATTTTTAAAATTTTTTTATTTGCTCTTTTTATTTTCTTTTGTCAGTCGTGGGGCTTGAACTCTGGGCCTGGGCGCTGTCCCTGCACTCTTCAGCTCAAGGAAAGCACTCTACCCCTTGAGCCACAGCACCACTTCTGGTTTTCTAGTGGTTTATTGGAAATAAGAGTCTCATGGATTTTCCTGCCCAGGCTGGCTTTGAAGCATGATCCTCAGATCTCAGCCTCCTGAGTGGCTAGAATTATAGGCATGAGCCACTGGTGCCCGGCTTTGCTCCTTTTTGTATTATGAATAAGTTTTTTTACTGTGAAAATACGGTAGAGAGGGGTTACAATTACATGAGCAAAGTAATGAGTACATTTCTTATCAAGCATTGTTGCTTTCTCCTTTGTTTTTCCCTTACCATCCCTGTCCTCTCATCTCCACAACTACACCCGCCCCCTTGTTCTATATTTATTCAGCTAAACAAACTACATTCATCCTCATTCACCCCCTTTTTTAGCCCTGCTGGTCCCTGCATACTTACCTTTCTACCAGAGCTTGTTTTATTTTCCAGTCAATTGTTTTCTTTTTTTTTTTTTTGTCGGTCTTGGGGCCTGAACTCTGGGCCTGGGCGCTGCCCCTCAGCTCTTCAGCTCAAGGCTAGCACTCTACCACTTGAGCCATAGCACCACTTCCGGCTTTTTTCTTTTTTCTTATGTGGTGCTGAGGAATTGAACCCAGGGCCTCATGCATGCAAGGCAAGCTCTCTACCACTGAGCCACCTTCCCAGCTCTCTTTTTTTTTTTTTTGTCGGTCATGGGGCTTGAACTCTGGGCCTGGGCGCTGTCCTTCAGCTCTTCAGCTCAAGGTGGGCGCTCTGACACTTGAGCCACAGCGCCAGTTCCGGTTTTCTAGTGGTTTATTGGAGATAAGAGTCTCACGGACTTTCCTTGCCCAGGCTGGCTTTGATCCTCAGATCTCAGCCTCCTGAGTAGCTAGGATTACAGGTGTGAGCCACCGACGCCCAGATCTTTTATTTTTTTTTTAAATAAGATTTTTATTGTGGGGGCTGGGAAGGTGGCTCAGTGGTAGAGCGCTTGCCTTGCATGCATGAGGCCCTGGGTTCGGTTCCTCAGCACCACATAAGCAAAAAGAAACAAGCCAGAAGTGGCACTGTGGCTTAGTGGTAGAGCGCTAGCCTTGAGGTGAAGAGCTGAGGGACAGCACCCAGGCCCAGAGTTCAGGCCCCACGACTGGACACAAAAAAAAAAGAAAAGAAAAAGATTTTTATTGTGAAAATACTGTACAGAGGGGTTAAATTACATGAGCAAGGTAATGAGTACATTTCTTATCAAGCATTGTTGCCCCCTCCTTTGTTTTTCCCTTACCATCCCTGCCCTCCCATCTCCACGTTTAAGCCACAGCACCACTTCTGGTTTTCTGGTGGTTAATTGGAGATCAAAGTCTCACGGACACATCCTGCTGAGTCTGGCTTTGAGCTGCGATCCTCAAATCTTAGCCTCCTGGGTAGCTAAGATTACAGGCATGAGTCACTGGTGCCCAGCCTGAGTAGTTTATTAGAAATAAGAGTCTTATGGACTTTCCTGCCCAGGCTAGCTTCAAATGGCAGTCCTCAGATCTCAGCCTCCTGAGTAGCTAGAGTTATAGATGCCCGGCTTAAAATCAGTATTCTTTGTTTTTAATATTTTATTTTTTAATATTTTATTTTTTTTGAACTCAAGGCCTGGGACCTGTTTCTGAACTTTTGTGCTCAAGGCTAGTGCTCTACCATTGGAGCTACAACTCCACTTCAGGCTTCATTGATAGGTAATTGGAAATAAGAGTCTTATGGATTTTCCTAGTGTGGTATTCAGATTTCAGCCTCTTGAGTAGTTAAGATTACAGGTGTGAGCCACTAGCACCATCATCAATCAATCAATCAATCTATCTATCTATCTAGCCATGAGAAAAAGAAAATCTATAAAATTGCAGCATGTAAGACCAGTGTGGAGAAAAAAAAATCAACTGTCTCTATCCTAGCAACTAACAAGGAAAAGTTAAAGTAAGGGCTAGGAAAGTTGCTTAATGGTAGAGCGCTTGCCTAGCATGCATGATCTTTTTTGCAGAGATGGACAAGCTGATTTTGAAATTCATGTGGAAATGCAAGAGACCCCTAAGATCTAAGGTGACTTTGAAAAGAAGAACAAAGTTGGAGGCCTTCCTGCAGTAGTAATAAAGACAATGTAGAATTGACATCTAGATAAACATAGATTTTGTTGTTGTTGTTGTTGTTTTTGTTTATTGCATTTGTGCTGGTCCTGGGGATTGAACTCAGGGCCTAGATGCTGTCTTCAGGCATTTTTGCTCAAGGTTAGCCTTGTTTATTGCATTTGTGCTGTCTACTTCTGGCTTCTTCCTAGTTAAAGAGTCTCATGGATTTGATGTTGTTATAATTTGTGGAGGGGAAGGGAAAAAACAAATCATTTAACTAGGGACATAGGTGGTCCCATTGCTCAGGGACAGTGCCCAGGCCTAGAGTTCAAGCCCCACAACCAACAAAAACAAAAACAAAACAAGACAAAAACAACAATCAAAAACTGGAAAGGGCATGTGGCTCAAAGTGGTAGAATGCAGAGGAGCTCAGGGACTATGCTTGGGCTTTGAGTTCAGGCCTTATGACGGACAAAATAATAATAATAATAATAATAATAATAAAAAGTCAGATGCCTAATGCTCATGCCTGTAATCTTAGCTACTTCAGAGGCTGAGATCTTAGGATAGGATCATGGTTTGAAGCCAGCCCCAACAGGAAAGTTCACGAAACTCTTATCCCCATTTAACCATAAAAAGGCCGGAAGGGGCTGACAAGAAAGTCCATTTCCAGTTGACCATCAAAAAGCTGCAAGTAGTTTGGGCAAGAAAGCTAAGATCCTTAGTTCAAGCGCTAGTTCCAGCACACAAAAAATTATAGAGACCTTTCCTAATTTTTCTCATTACAAAAATGTAAGAAGTATATGATGTGGAAATGGGAGGGAAGAGAGGGTAGGAGAAAAACAAAGGAGGCAACAATGCTTGATAAGAAATGTACTCATTACCTTGCTCATGTAATTTTAACCCCTCTGTACAGTTTTTTCACAATAAAAACTTATTAAAAAAAAGAAGTATATGAACTGATGGATAAGTTATTTAGCTTAATTGTGGTTTTCATTTCACAATGTATTTGAATATCCAAATATCAAAATACACACTGAAATATTTGCCATTAAAGCTTTGAAAATAACATAAGGCATACATAAATGTATAAAAATGGAGAGAACAGAGAAGAAAATAACCAAATTTGGTAACTTTAGGCTGGGATGTAGCTCAGTGGTAGAACAAGGACTGGGGTTTGGTCCCCAGCACCACAAAAAGAGAGACGGAGAGAAACAGAGAGATAGAGAGCACGCCACTGTATGTCTGGCAGTACTAACCCGCAGAACACTGGCAGTAGGCACAGAGGAACACGTCTTCTCTGGGACATCTGACCAGCCAGTAAGAAAAAGCCTTCTTTGACAAAATCAGCTTCTTTGACAAAATGTAATGTAGTGGCAAGACATACCATGTGCATAGAGAGAGCTTACCATGGGCACGAAAGTTTTTCTCTCTCTTTCTCTCTCTCTCTCTCACACACACACACAGAGTCTATCTCTCTCTCCTTCCCCCCGGCCTCCTTTTATGCCAGTCCTGGGTCTTGAACTGAGGTCTCCAACTCTTGGTCAGCTTTTTAGATTAAGGATGTGTGTCTCTACCATTTGAGCTACAGCTCCATTTCCAGCTCTTCACCCATTCATTGGACATAAGAATCTCATGGACTTTTCTGCCCCAGCTAGTTTTGAACCAAGATCCTCAGATCTAAGCCTCCTGAGTAGTTGAGTTAGAGGCATGAGCCACCAGTTCTGGGCTTGTTTCTTTCTTGTGTGTGAGCACCCTGTCTAGAATCTTCAGTAGTTTGCAGAAAATAGCCAAATACGACAATCTGAGAACAGCCAGTGAAGAGGCAAGAAAGAATTGAAGAGGGGTATGTTAGAAACTCATATTGAAGGGCTGGGAAGGTGGCTCAGTGGTAGAGCGCTTGCCTTACATGCTCAAGGCCCTGGGTTTGATTCCTCAGCACCACATAAGCAAAAAGAAAAAAAGCTGGAAGTGGCGCTGTGGCTCAAGTGGTAGAGTGCTAGCCTTGAGCTGAATAGTTGAGGGACAGCACCCAGGCCCAGAGTTCAGGCCCCATGACCAGACCCCCCAAAAAAAACCAGAAACTCATATTGAAATGGTCTGCTGAGTCCCCAACATAGTGAATGAAAATAGACTCTCAAGGGATATAATTTTGAAAATTTTAGTGTACTGATTATAAAGAAAAGATTCTACTAGTATCTGTAAAGAAAAACAAAGCAAGCTAGTACCTTTGGCTTACACCTGTAATCTTAGCTGTTCAGGAGGTTGAGATCAGAGAATTGTATTTCAGTTTTCCACCTGCCTCAGCAGAAAAGTCTGTGGAGATTCTGTCTCCAAAATAACCAGCAAAAAGCTGGTCTGGAGGCATGACTCAAGTGGTAGAGCACCAGCCAAGCAAATTAAGTGAGTGAAAGGAAAGGCCCTGAGTTCAAACCCTGGTAACACAATAAGGAGAAACTGAAGGAGGGGGAGGAGGAGGAGAAGGAGGAACATAAGGAGGAGGAGCATAAGGAGGAGGAGGAGGAGGAGCATAAGGAGGAGGAGGAGGAGCATAAGGAGGAGGAAGAGGAGGAAGAGGAGAAGGAGGAGAAAGAAGAGGAGGAGGGGGAGGAGGAGGAGGAGGAACTAAGAGAGAATGTCAGGCCCTGAGTTAAAAAAAAACCCTGGCACAAAAACCAAGCAAACAAACAAGAAGAGGAGGAAGAGGAGAAAGAGGGAAAAAAGAATAACCTGCATACAAATAGTTTCTTAACCACATTAACCTTATTTCAGAAACTAAATGGCCACATGTTGCTAACAACTGCCATATTAGACAACTAGGTTGCTGTAGGTTCTATTTGGATGCCTGCTCTATATACCTCCACATCTGATTGAAAGCAGACTTGCTTTCATTCAGTTTCCTTTCCTACAGACTTTCACAGAGGCCCATTTTCCCTGATTACATTTTGTTTTGTTTTCTTTCATGAGGTGTGCATGTATCAACATCATGGTCATTGTTTTGTTTTCCAGTTGTCTTCTTGGTCATGATATTTGAGACCATTACACATCAAGAACTACCTGTGATCAAGTGTGTTTTAATCAATCATAAGAACAATGATTCATCAGTGGGGAAGCCATCATCGAATCCCAAGGTAAGACAATAATGACATTTTAGCTTTCTATTTTTCTTTAGGCACCATACTTTGTAAGCCTGTTGAAGCCTGCCATGGCTAAGTGGGCTTTTCTCTTTAGGTATGCAGGTGTGTTGTACACTCATATCTGGTGCAGCTTCAGCGTCTGTGTTCCCACCTGCTTCCCCTGTGCTTCACCAAGAACTAAGTATGTCTGGAGACTGAGTGGTAGAGTAGATGCTTGTGGGCACAAAGAACACCATATCTAGGGCTGGTGTGTGTGTGTGTGTGTGTGTGTGTGTGTACTCTTGTCTTGCTTTGGGTGAGGATCAGAAGGGAAGCTGATACCTAGTCTGAGGTGCTGACCTCTCTTTCCTGTTATAGAGAATCTGGGTTTCTTTCCTAAGCCTGAGCCTCTCACTTCCATCTACCTCCTGGACTTTTCCATTGGCATATAAAATCCACTGATTTATTTCACTTCTACTTCCCTAAAAGAGCTTTATTCTTGTGTTTAATGATTTCTGTTGACACTACTGTGTCGTTCTCAGCCTGGTCCTGAGCAATGTCACATTGCTTCGGCATCCAAGCCTTGCTAATTCCCTGTCATCGCTCTCATAAACTCAGCCACATACCTTAATGTCACTGTCACTCCGCAAATGCTTGCCCTCATCAGCTCCCTCAGTCACAGATCTGAAAGCCGCTTCCCTGCCATAACTCCTCTTAGACAGGACTGTCATACTACCAGCTGCAACCTTGACTGTGAGGCCCAGTGATTTCTCATCGCATGGACTCATACGTAGTTGCTCTCTTTTCTGGCTCTGGTTCCAACCTCATATATATATATATATATATATATATATATATATATAAAATGTGTACCATTATTGGGTCTTGAACTCAAGGCCTGAGTGGTGTGCCTTAGCTTTTTTGCTCAAAGCTGATGTTCTAACACTTGAATTGCAGATCTACTTCTAGCTTTTTTTTTTTTTTTTGTCAGTTGTGGGGCTTGAACTCAAGGCGTGGGCACTGTCCTTGAGCCTCTTTGTGCTTAAGGCTAGTGCTCTACCACTTGAGCCACAGCACCACTTCCAGTTTTTGAGTGGTTAATTGGAGATGATTGTCTCATGGGGACTCTTCTGCCCAGGCTGGATCTCAGACTCCATAGTAGCTAAGATTACAGGTATGAGCTACTGGTGTCCAGCCACTTTCAGTTTCTTGTGGGTTAATTGTAAATAAGAATCTTACAGGGGGCTGGGAAGGTGGCTCAGTGGTAGAGCGCTTGCCTTGCATGCCTGAGGCCCTGGGTTCAATTCCTCAGCACCACATAAGCAAAAAGAAAAAAGTGGGAAGTGGCGCTGTGGCTCAAAGTGGTAGAGCGCTAGCCTTGAGCTGAAGAGCTGAGGGACAGCGCCCAGGCCCAGAGTTCAGGCCCTACGACTGGACCCCACAAAAAAAGAACATTACAAACTTTTCTGCCTGGACTAGCTTTGAATTATGATCCTCAGATCTCAGCTTCCTGAGTAGCTAAGATTACAGGCATGAACCACCAGCATCCAGCAATACCAACAATTTCTATGTGATAAACAGTAAAAGTAGACTAGCCAACTCCAGGGAAATCCCAATTAAGGATTCAGTCATTTTGTATTTTTATGAAGGTATATAGAAAATGCATGACATCATGTCCTAGCCAAAATCCCTCCAAAAGTCTTCCCCTAAGGAGAAGAATTAGAGATATTCTCATTATATAAACATTGTGAAATAGATTTCAGTAATAATATTCTATATGGATGTAAAACTCTTAATTTAATACATGATTATTTTCCCCATGGGAGAAGCACAATAGGTTTTAATTTTTAAATAGATTTGGTATCACATCACATCAGCTTATTAATAAAGTGTTTTATGATACTGCATTAAAACAAATATTAATATTACTCAGTAGGATATGTTAAGCCTTTAGTGTCTTTTAAATATAGGAAAATAGCTGTTCACATTTCTGTGTTCTCTTATTTAAAAAATTAATGGCCTAACATGGTGGCATATATGTATGCCACTATATGACACTATATGACATATATATATATATATGACACTATAATCCCAGAAGGTAGAAGCATGTAGATGCAGAGCTTGAGGCCTACCTGGCTACATCGTGAGTTCAAGATCAGCTGAGGCTGATCTTGTAAGTTGATCTAGTAAGTTGATCTTGTAGGTTGATCTAGTAAGATCCTGTCTCAAATTTTTTTAAGAAAATTAATGATGATTGGTTTTGGTTCCTATTAATAAATTATTATTTTTAATATTTTATATTCTTTTGGAGTATTCAAAATTATATGAAGACCAATGGCATTTTCTTTTTTCCTCCTCAGTACAGGGATTTGAACTCAGGGCCTTATGTTTGTTAGGCAGATGTCCTATCACTTGAACCATGGCCCCTGTCTAGTTCCTAAGCTATATTCACTTAAACCACAAATAATTACATGAATTTAAACTAGTGCAAGGACGAACCATATTTGTTGTGCACTTTTAATGTAATAATGTTGAATCTATTCCTTTGGAATGTTTTCTCTCACTTCAATGGGCAATAAATTATTAGTATTTCACTTGTTTTTTGTTTTTTTTTTTTGGTCGGTCCTGGGGCCTGAACTCTGAGTCTGGGCACTGTCCCTCAGTTCTTCAGCTCAAGGCTAACACTCTACCACTTGAGCCATAGCGCCACTTCCAGCTTTTTCTGTGGTGCTGAGGAATGGAACCCAGGGCTTATGCATGCAAGGCAAGCACTCTACCACTGAGCCACCTTCCCAGCCCGCTTTTTTTTTTAAGTGGCTTTGATTTGTTCTACAGGTGGTAGTTCTTTGCTGAGCCATCTTTCTGGAAATCCTAGAATACAGTGCTTAGGTTGTGTTGATTTGTTTGTGCCAGTACTAGGGCTTGGATTCAGCGTCATGGGTGCCCAACTCCAGATCACTTTTGTTTTTTTTTTTGGTCATGGGGCTTGAACTCAGGTCCTGGGAGTTGTCCCTGAGCTCTTTTGCTCAAGGCTCTAGCATTTTAAGCCACAGTGTCACTTCTGGCTTTTTGATGGTTCATTGAAGAGAAGAGTCTCATGGACTTTTCTGCCCAGGCTTTGAACCGTGATCCTCAGATCTCAGTCTCCTCAGTAGCTAGGATTATAGGTGTGAGCCATCAGCTCCTGGCCAGATAATAACTTTTAATACTTCCATTTCTTTCCCATGGCAGAGGGACTTTCCATTTTACTGTTTTCTCTTTTTGTTTAATCATACTGGAAATTATTTTTGCTCAGGATTGTTCTCTGTTAAGCAGATAAAAAAGTACCGCTCCCTGTAGAGTCTCTTAATCCTTTGGTTTGGTGTTTCTTTTTCATGTGCATCTTTTCCTTTCTTTCTTTCTTGTTTTTTTTTAATTTCTGAGACTGGGACTCAAACTTGGTACCTGACATTTTCACTCATTGGTTGACACTATACCAACCAAGCCACGCTACTAACCCCTTACATACATCTTGATAATTGTTTGTGTGTGTGTGTGTGTGTGTGTGTGTGTGTGTGTGTGTGTGTGTGTGTGGTGGATATTAACTTAAGGCCTTGAACATGCTAAGGTTACCATTTTATCATTGAGCTATATTCTTGGCGATGAAAGTTTTTTTGTTTGTGTCAGTACTGGGGCTTGAACTCAGGGCATGGACACTGTCCCTTAGCTTTTTTTGCTCAAAGATGGCGCTCTACCATTTGCTCCACACTTCACCTTTCAGCTTTTTGCTGGTTAATTTGGAGAGTAAGAGTCTCATGGACTTTCTTGTCTGCAGGATGGTTTCGAACCTTGATCCTCAGATATGAGTTTTCTGAGTAGCTAGGATTGCAGACATGAACCACCAGTGCTCAGCCAGAGCAATAAATGTTCTTGCCTTCCTCAAGGTGTCTCCGGGCCCTCCTCTTTCCTTTTTTTCTCTTTCACTCATGATAATACAAACATTTATTTTGCAGCTTAATTTAGTCATTTTGTGGCAGTGTGACAGTAGAGATGTCAGTTATAGCTCCCAGGGCTTAAAAAAGCTATCAATATTTGGGTTTCAGAGACACACGAGTTCACTCTATGGTAGCATGAAACAGGAAAGGGACACCTCTATAACATTTTTTGTTTGTGAATTGTTTATGTAATTTACCTTTTCATTGTGGGGTCAAGTGGGTGATGTTTGAGCCTGAACTTGAGATTTTGTGTTCTTGCTTTTGTTTTTACTCACAGCTTGTTTCTACCACTTGAACCATGCATACATGAAATCTAGAATTTTGTCAGTTAATTGAGAAAGTCTCAGGGACTTTTCTGCCCAGGCTGAATTTGAGCCTTCAATCTCAGATCTCAGCCTCTTGAGTAGCTAAGATTACAGGAGGGAGCCACTTGTACCCAGGAGACTATTCAGGAGGCTAAGATCTAAGGGTCAAAGTTCAAAGCCAGCTCAGCCAGGAAAGTCTTTGGGACTCTTTAATTAAGTTTCAAGTGGTAGGGTGCTAGCCTTGAGCATAAAAACTCAGGGACATCACTCAAGCTGTGTGCAAGCTCTAGGACCTGCACACACACACACACACACACACACACACACACACACACACACACACACGGGACTGTAACCCACTGGACTGCAAAACAATACATTTTTATTGTGTAAATTATTAGCCTATGGTACTTTGTTATGTCAGCCCCAGGCAATAAGTATACACTAATTAAACTAACATAATTATAAACTCACAGCAATGGTAAATCAGTAACTGCATTAGGGGAAATTTACAAAAAGAAAATTCTAGACAGATTTCCTCATAGGGTCATTGCTATGACCACACCCCTTGCCTGCTTTAAATAATTGAGATTTGTAGAGTAAAGGTGGGGCAGCAGCTTCTGTTATTGCTGGACCCTCCTCCTATCTCCCTCACAGGAGATAGTCTACACCTGCATACACACTTCCTCAGGAGAAAAGCAGGCTAGATCTGACTTAGTTGTAAGCTGTACTTCTGTTTTTCTTTTTCTTTTTTTTTGGTCCGGCCGTGGGGCCTGAACTCTGGGCCTGGGCGCTGTCCCTCAGCTCTTCGGCTCAAGGCTAGCACTCTACCACTTGAGCCACAGTGCCACTTCTGGCTTTTTCTGTTTATGTGGTGTTGAGGAATCGAACCCAGGGCCTCATGCTTGCAAGGCATGCACTCTACCGCTGAGCTACCTTCCCAACCCCCTTCTGTTTTTCTTGTTCACTTACTTTCTACCTGATAACTTCACTTAATATCTGAGAAGGGCAAAACCATCTACTGGGTCCTATGGGAACTAAAGAGGGCAAAAAAAACACCAACCAACCAACCAAACAAACAAACAAAAAAACCAACTATATTACTGATCTTATCCTTAAAGCATGTGAGTTTACAGGAAGAAATAAATAAAATCCTGGTGAAATATAATGTGCTCCTTAAAAAGATACCAACTACTTTGAAAGGTAAACTTGTTTCTCATTCCTTCAGAGGATTGTAAGTAGTAGGACTTTCAGTCTGCTCTCAGTGGGTCACAGCATGCTGGATTGTGTGATATTTCTACACATATATTTGACACAAGCTCCATGCTAAGAAGAGACGGCGTTTGTTGTGAATTCACATTGTTCTGTCTACAATGCAGGTGCCAGAACACCCGGAAGATCTGGGGTGTACGTTGAGACCTGAGCGCACAGGGATGGTGTATGAAGCTGCCACTGTGGAGGTGGATGCATCGGCCTCCATCACGCTGCAAGTGCGGCTCACCACCCCAGGGAACATTTCCTGTCTCTGGCTCTTTAAACACAGCTCCCTGGATTGCCAGCCACACTTCGATGTACACAACAGGTAAGGGGGGAGAGTAAGGGAGGGATGAAAGGAGCCATGCTTTCTTGTATATCATGTGTTGCATCTAGAATTCCTCTTCAAGTTTCTGTCCATGTCTGTTAGAACTCTTTTTATTTTTTAATTTATTTTTTATTTTTTTGGGGGGTGTCTGGTCGTGGGGCCTGAACTCTGGGCCTGGGCGCTGTCCCTCAGCTCTTCAGCTCAAGGCTAGCGCTCTACTACTTGAGCCACA
>NW_012267318.1:1779308-1793606 GCF_000151885.1 Dipodomys ordii | reverse complement strand
ATCTCATGGACTTTTCAGTCCAGGCTGGCATGGAATTGTGATCCTCAGACCTCAGCTTCCAAAGTAACTAGGTTTGTAGGTGTGAACCACCCAGCATCCAGCTGCCTTTCTTTTTAATTCTTACAGATTCTTCTGGTCCCCCATAGCTGCAGAGAAGGCATTGCCTTTCCAGGAGTGAGGAAGCAAATTTCACCTAAATGGCCTAGAGTGGCATCACGCTCTAATCCAGGAGCTAGAGAACCTCTCTGTGGTTGATATGACCACCATGAAATCTGTGTTTGTTCCTTTGAAGGCAAAGAAACTTTTGAGCAATTTTCAGGATGGAGGATTTAATTCTGAGGTTTAGTTCTAAATCTTGAAGCACATTCATTTTCCTTTCCTCTTTCGAGGCTGTATTACTTCTGCTTTTTAATGGGTGTGTGTGTGTGTGTGTGTGTGTGTGTGTATTTGCTGTCTTGGGGCTTGAACTCAGGGCCTGTGTACTGTCTCTGAGCTTTTGTAAGCAAGGCTATCACTCTACCACTTGAGCCATTGATCTCCTTCGGGCTTTTTAGTGGTTCATTGGAGTTAAGACTCTCAGGGACTTTGCTGCCCAGGCTAGCTTCCAAGTGTGGTCCTCTGATCTCGGCCTCCTAAGTGGATAGAACTATAGGCATGAACTGCTGGCACCCAGATTTATGGTTCCTTTTATCTTGGGATTAAACCAAAACACTCTGTTGAAAGAGTTTGTGTTTAGGAGCTGTAGAAGTGCTCTGTGGCAGAGCACTAGCATGTGCAAGGCCCTTTGTTATATCCCAATACTGCAAAAAAAGGAAAATACGAAGATTGGCATAAAGAAATGGCCTGGAAATTTTAGGAGGGAGGGCTAATGAAGAGTGTGAAAGAGAGTGAATACGGTTGGAATAGTTTATTTGCATATATGAAAGTAGGAAATAAGATATGTTAAAATGGTTTTTAGAAGGGGGAGAGGGATTGGGAAGAGTGATGGAGAGGGTAAAGTTGATCAGGTGCACTGTTTACATGTGCAGAAATGTCATAATATGCCCCCTCTTTTTTTTTTGTTGGTTGTGGGGCTTGAACTCTGGATGCCCCCTCTTTAATGACTAATATATGCTAGAGACTGATGGCTCATGCTTGTAATACTAGCTACTCAGGAAGCAGAAATCTGAGTATCATGGTTCAAAACCAACCTGGACAGACAAATCCATGAAATACTCATCCCAAATTAATCAGCAAAAAGTAGCAAGAGGAGATGTGGCTCAAGCATCAACCTTGAGCAAAAAAGCACCCAGCCTTGAGTTCAAACCCCAGTGCTGGCAAAAAAAAATTTTTTAAGTAATTAACTAGTTAAATAAATAAATGTCAGTGTGAATTTAATCCATCACTCAATAAACTGGTGAATGATTTTTTTTAAAAGAAAATACCCCTAACCAAATTCATGTATGTGTGTGTGTGTGTGTGTGTGAGAGAGAGAGAGAGAGAGAGAGAGAGAACATGCCAATACTGTGGCCTGAACTTGGGGCCTGGGCACTGTCCCTTAGCTTTTTCTCTTAAGACTGGCACATTGCAATTCAGCTTTGGCTCAACTTCTGTCTTTTTGGTAGTTTATTGTGGGTAAAATCTCATGGACTTTCCTGCTCATGTTGGGTTTGAATCACAATCCTCAGATCTCAGCCTCCTCCATCTCAGCCTCCTCCTGTGTAACTAAGCACTTGGGCCTCTTGGGATTATTTCATGGAAAATGCCTGTGTCAGAATTGTTTAGATTCTGGATTTGAACTCAGGGTTTCATGCTTGCTAGACAGGTACTCAATCACTGAACAATGCTTCTAGCTCTTTTGGTGATTGGTTATTTATTGGTCATGGGGCTTGAACTCTGGGCCTGGGCACTGTCCCTTAGTTCTTCAACTCAAGGCAAGCATTCTACCACTTGAGCCACAACACCACTTGCTCACTTCTAGTGCTCTACCGGTTTTCTGGTGGTTTATTGGAAATAAGAGTTTCACAGACTTTGCTGCCCAGACTGGCTTTGAACTACAATCCTCAGATCTCAGCATCTGGCTTGATTGATTATTTTTGAGAGAGAGTCTTGCTTCTTCCCTGGGATGTGCCTGGACTTCTATCTATTAGGCCATTAGGCTTCCAGACATATTTGGAATGACAGGTGTACCACCACACCCTTATAACCAGGCTCAAGCTTGAGATCTGAGAATTTAGAATTTTGTTTCCAAGCCAGCCTAGGTAGAAATGGAATTCTTTTTTTTTTTTTTGGCAGGTGGGGGGAGGAGGGAAGTGGGGGTGTCTGGTCATGGGGCCTGAACTCTGGGCCTAGGCGCTGTCCCTCAGCTCTTCAGTTCAAAACTAGCACTCTACCACTTGAGCCACAGCACCACTTCCGGCTTTTTTTTCTTCTGCGTATGTTGTGGTGAGGAATCGAACCCAGGTCCTCAAGCATGCAAGGCAAGCGCTCTACCACTGAGCCACCTCCCTAGCCCAGAAATGGAATTCTTATCTCCACTTAATCAACAAAAAGTCAAAAGTGTGGCTGTAGCTCAAGTAGTATGGCAGTAGCCTTGAGCAACAAAGCCTAGAACTATACAAAGTTTCAAGTTCCAATCCTGGCATTATAAAGAGGGTGGTGATAGTGGGGAAATATTATGAACTTTTCTTCTTTGGTTGTCCTTGAACCTTGATTTCCACCTCAGTGTTGCAAGTAGCTAGAGTTACAGGCATGAGGCACCACTGCTTGGCTGGAATTGTTCTTTAGAGAGGGGAGTAGGAACATCAGAATGTTCATTATCTCAGTATATCTTTCTTAGTCTGCAAATGGGGAACTGAAGCTGGAGGTCAGGAGACTGGGTATATTTGAGAAGAAAGACCTTGTTCCTGAAGCCACTGCCAATGTGCCTGTACCAAGGCTGTGCATTTCTAATTCCAGATAGGGGTTTCCCTCCAAAGTGCTCAGACAGTGTCAGTTGATGGGGCTAGAATAGAGCTTTCTTTCTTGCTTCCTTGCATTCCTCCTTTCTCTTTTCCTTCCCCCTTTCCCTGCTTATTCCTCTCAATCTCCCTTTCCCTCTCCCTCTCTTTCCCTCTCTCTCTTTTATGTGTGTGTTGGTACTGGGTTTTGAGCTCAGGGTCTGGTTACGATTCCTGAGCTTTTTGCTCAAGTCTAGTTCTCTACCACCTCAGCCACACCTCTCCTTCTGGCTTTTTGCTAGTTAATTGGAGGTAAGAGTTTTACAGATATTTCTGCCCAGATTGGCTTCAAACTGTGGAATTGAAGATTACAGGCATGAGCCATACCAATGCCTGACTAGTCCCACTCTTGAAGCTGAGTGCCTGTAGCTCACTAGCTACTGAGGAGGCTGAGAGCAGGATTGTGATTCAAAGCCAAACTTGGCAGGAAAGTCTGTGAGAATCTTATCTCAAGGTTGATCTGGACACTGATAGCTCACACCTGTAATCCTAGCTACTCAAGAGGTTCAGATCCAAGGATCATGGTTTGAAGCCAGCCCCAGCAAGAAAGTTCATGGGGACTCTTATCTCCAATAAACTACTCCCCAAAAGCTAGAAGTGGCACTGTGGCTCAAATGGTAGAGTGCTAGCCTTGAGCAAAAGGAGCTCAGGGACAGTGCCCAGGCCCAGAGTTCAAGCCCCATGGTTGGCAAAAAAAAAAAAAAAAAAAAAAAAAAAGTCGGGGGGAAACTAACTGCCAAGCTGAGTGTTTGGCACAGGACAGAAGCTGCAACTTTGGTGTCACTGTCACTAGGAGCCACCAACCTGGTGTGATACAATATGAACTTTTATATTCTTAGTTTCGCATTTTCAAAGTAACCAGTTCTCTTTCCTGTTTTGCAGAGGTGTCGTCGTGTCCATGGTTATTTTGAAAATGACAGAGACTCAAGCTGGAGAATACCTACTTTTTATCCAGAGTGAAGCTACTAATTATACAATATTGTTTACCGTGAGTATAAGAAGTAAGTCCAGCTTGCTACAAGGTATTCCCAGTCTTCTAAAAAACATGTGGCATGAGACCCATTTGATTTTCTACCACAGCTTGAGACAGAGTATTCAGGTTTCTCTTAGTATGAAAGTGGATTGATTGAGTTCATTTCAGGCTTCCCACATGTCTACTTCTCACTGAGAACGGACATGTGCCCTTGGAATCTTAGACAGTGTCCTTAAAAACTCAGCCATACTCCGTTTAATACCCCTCCTTTTTTTTGTGTCAGTCCTGGGGCTTGAACTCAGGAATTTTGCTCTTGTTTGGCTTTTTTGTTTGAGGCTGGATCACTACCACTTGAGCCACAATTCCACTTCCTTCTTTTTGTTGTTTAATTGTAGATAGGAGTTTCCCAGATTGATTTGTTCAGGGGTGTGTGTGTGTGTGTGTGTGTGTGTGTGTGTGTGTGTGTGTGTGTGTGTGTGTACACACACTGCACATGCTAATCCTAGATCTTGAAATCAGGATTTGGGTACTGGCCCTGAACTTTCTTTGCTCAAGGCTACCACTTGAGTCACAGCTCTACTCGTGGCTTTGATTTTTTACTAGTTAATTGCAGATAATAATCTCATGACTTTACTGCCTGGACTGACTTTCAACTGCAATCCTCAGATCTCAGCCTCTTGAGTAGCTAGGTTTACAGATGTAGGCCACTGGTGCTGGGCCCTTCCATTTTCTTTTTATTCTTTTTCCTTTTCTTGTCTTCAGTAATGGGTGAATGATGGAGTAGAACTGGAAAACATTTGACCTTTGACCTTGGAAGTCTTAGGTCTTTTTTTTTTTTAGTTGTGGGACTTGAACTCAGGGCCTGGGAGCTGTCCCTGAGCTTTTTCCACTCAAGTGGTATTCTACTACCTGACCCACAACACCACTTCTGGGTTTCTGGTGGTTAATTGGAGATAAGAGACTCATGGGCTTTTCCTGCCTGGGATGGTTTTGAATTATGATCCTCATTTCTCAGCCTCCTGAGTAGCTAGGATTACAGGTTTGAGCCATCCACACCAGGCTTAGGTCTTTAAAAAAAATTTTTTTTTTTGGTTGTTCATGGGGCTTAACCTCTGGGCTTGGGCGCTGTCCCTGAGCTTTTCAGCTCAAGGCTAGTGCTCTACCACTTGAGCCACAGAGCCATTTCTGGTTTTCTGGTGGTTAATTGGAGATAAGAGTCTCAGGATTTTCCTGCCCAAGCTTTAAACTGCAATTCTCAGATCTCAGCCTTCTGTGAGTAGCTAGGATTGCAGGCATGAGCCACCAGCGCCTGGCCTAAAATTGTTTTTTATAGCAATGCTAGTGTTTGAACTCAAAGCTTGGCTCTTGCTAGGTGTTGTTTCAGTTGAGCCACACCATTAGTGCTGTTTATTGCAGGTTATCTTTAGAGGTTTTCTGCCTAGGCTGGCATCAAATCTAGATCCTCCAGTGCTCAGTTGTTAGAATTACAGGTATGAGCTACTGGCATCCTGATCCTAATTCTAATCATGTTTCCTATATTGCCATGTTTGGCAGGTCACTGAACATCTCCAAGTGTCAATTTCTCTACCTGTAAAAAGATAAAAACACCTAAAATCATCTGAGTGTGGTCTGGGTGTGCAGAGACCACTGTGGTCAGGAATGACCACAGCTGTCCCATGTTGGAACTGTTCCATGAAGATCATCTCATGGGCTCACATTCAGACAGACATTTGACAAGCAGGGCTGATAAGTGTCACTTTGGGTCCCTTGGGGGTCAGCTGACTGGATTAAGGGTAGGATGTTAGGTTCCAGTCAGACTATAAGACAAAACCAAATAAAGTCAAAATATGTTTTGGAAAGCCCTTCAGTTACTCTGAAACCTGTAAGATCAGACGGAGCCCTACATTGCCTTTGCTTTCTGTCCTCTTGCTCTTCATCCCCCTTTTGACTGAGTCTGTGCTCCAGGCTGGAAGAGAATAAGAAATTTCTCCTCCCTTTCCCTCTCTTCCCTTCTCTTCCTCTCCTCTTCCCTCTCTCCTAGCCCCCTCTTGGTTTCTCCTGTCTTTCCTCTTTCCCTTCCCTTCCCTCCCTTCTCTTCCCCTACTTTTCTCTCCTCCCATTGCCTCTCTTCTCCTTTTCTCCTCTCCTTCCTTTCCCATCCTCCATTCCCCTTCTCATGCCTTTTTCTGCCCTCCTATCCATTCTCTTCCCCTTCCCCAAAACCTCAACAGTGTTCATGAAAATATAATGTCTAGCTTAAGGAAATTAGTAGGTTATTCACTTCACTTCTGCATTTTTTCTCATGAATATGGAGAAAATAGGGCAGGATAGTAAAGAACTTGGAATTCTTTAAATGAGCAGTTCAGGGAAGGTTTAATATACAGAAGGAAATAATTTTGAGGACAGAGGTTAATTAAAGCATAATCGAGGAAAATCTTCCGGGGTCTGAGTCAGGAAACCTGGGTTAACTAGTAATAATGCCTTGGATGCTAATTATCTTCCTTGACCTTGAGTTCTAACACTGAATATTTAAAAGATTATCACACAGAAGCAAAGCTACACTTAAAAAATTAATGTAGGGCTGGGAAGATGGCTAAGTGGTAGAGTGCTTGCCCTGCATGCCTGAGGCCCTGGGTTCAATTCCTCAGCACCACATAAGCAAAAAGAAAAAAAGCCAGAAGTGGCACTGTGGCTCAAGTGGTAGAGTGCTAGCCTTGAGCTGAATAGCTGAGGGACAGCGCCCAGGCCTGGAGTTCAGGCCTCACAACCAGACCCCCCCAAAAAAATTAATCTAGACTGTAGAATTAGGACCAAAGGTTGGAAATGACAGGGACAAAAGCAAAAGAAACCACAAACTGGGAAAAAGATACTTGCAGTTTACAGTCAACATAGGATTATAGTCATAATATGTCCAGAGTTTTTATAAATCACTAAGACGTAAAACTACATATTAGGTATATATAATATAAGCAATTTATAATATTTTAAGCAGAATTTATTATAGGGAGAGAGATTAGAATTAAGTATAAGAAAACTTCCATTCAAAAAAGTTAGTCTGGCCGGGCGCTGGTGGCTCACGCCTGTAATCCTAGCTACTCAGGAGGCTGGGATCTGAGGATCACGGTTCAAAGCCAGCCCGGGCAGGAGAGACCGTGAGACTCCTATCTCCAATAAACCACCAGAAAACCGGAAGTGGCGCTGTAGCTCAAGTGGTAGAGCGCTCGCCTTGAGCTGAAGAGCTGAGGGACAGCGCCCAGGGCCAGAGTTCAAGCCCCACGACCGACAAAAAAAAAAGTTAGTCTGGTTATGGTAGTACATGTGTATTCCAGATACTCAGGAGGCAGAAATCAGAAGGATCTTAGTTCAAGGTAGTAAAGTTATTGACACTGTATCTCAACCAACTACTGGAGTGTAGTACAACTATAGCTGTACACCTATAAACCCAGCTACTCAGGAGGTGTAGGTAAGAGGATTGTGGTCCAAAATATGAGACCTTGTCTGAAAAATAACCTAAAACAAAAAATTCTGGAGGTGTGGCGCCAGTGGTAGAGTTCTTGCTTAACAAGAATGAGGCCCTGAGTTCAAACCCTAGAATGACCCCTCCAAAAACATTAGTAGAAAAATGATTCAGACAAGTATTGGTGGTTCATACCTATCATTATAGTTACTCTAGAGGCTGAGTTTAGGTGGACACAGTTCTGGTGGGTGCCTGTGTAAGAAACAAGACCCTATCTCAGCTATAACTCAGTCTCCCCAAAAGGACTGGAGTCATAGCTCAATGGTAGAGCACCTGCCTAGCAAGTAGGAGGCGACTGGAATGACTCCACCCTGGGATATGATAAACTCTAGTTTTTACAAAAAGTTTATAGGTAATGCTTGTAATCCCAGTACCAGGGAGGCTAGGGCAGGAGGATTGTGTTTGAAGTCAGGCTGGTATACAGAATGAGACCTTTTTACAAAAAAAAAAAAAAAAGCGATAGGAGAGGGAGGAGAAGAATGAAAGGAAGAGGGAAAAGAAGGGAGAAGATGGGAATGGAGAGTCTAAGCAGAATAGAATGTGTGTGTGTGTGTGTGTGTGTGTGTGTGTGTGTGTGTGTGTTTGAAGGACTAATCTGAATGGGAGGCTCAAATAAGCCTCTAAATTTGGTTCCAATTCTAGCTCTGTCTCACTCTCTCTATTTCTTCATCATAATATTTGTATTTAGTTGTGTATGAAGTTACAGAAAGATGTCTTACAGTATTATTACATAAAGGATTTAAGCTATCATTTTAGTTTCCTTCTGTGTATCAATATTGGTGTGTTCACATCGCTTTACTCCACTTGCTTTGTTGGTGTGGATTGATGAATCACCCAGAGAAACTGACCAAAAGAATACATGTTAAAGTTGGCATTTTTGCATCGAGTTGCATTTCAAATACTGGTTGGGTGAGGGGAGCCAAAGATTCTGTGGTGCATCTGCTTAAAAGGCATTAATGGGGGGCTGGGAAGGTGGCTCAGTAGTAGAGCGCTTGCCTTGCATGCCTGAGGCCCTGGGTTCGATTCCTCAGCACCACATAAGCAAAAAGACTGTGGCTCAAGTGGTAGAGCGCTAGCCTTGAGCTGAAGAGCTGAGGGACAGCGCCCAGGCCCAGAGTTCAGGCCCCACGACTGGACCCCCCCCAAAAAAGGCATTAACTGAAGCATTAACTTAAAAAGATACAGGATTCTTTTTTGAGGGAGCAATTGTTTTTACCATAGTAAAATATTTATCATGTATGCTGCTTCAGATACCTTGCTGTATACATTAAGAAGACCTTACTTTAGAAGACTAGAAAATCAGGATGCCCTGGTCTGTGTATCTGAGAGCATCCCGGAGCCAATCGTGGAGTGGGTGCTGTGTGATTCACAGGGAGAAAGGTAGGACACGTATGAAGGTAACTGCCATTATTGCAATGTCTTTGGTCCTTTTCTTTTTAAACCAGTACTGGGGCTTGAACTTCCACTCTCCCTTAGCTTTCTTCACTCAAGGCTGGCACTCTACCGTGTGAGCTACACCTCCATTTCTGGCTTTGTGCTGATTAATTGGAAATAGTCTCTTGGATTTGTCTGCCCAGGCTGCCTTTGAATGAGGATCCTCAGATCTCAGTCTTCTGAGTAGCTAGGATTACAGGCATAAGGCACTGGGGCCCAGCCATCCTTTTCTATTGTAGTTGATACTTAGTTAAATGTAGGTAAAATTAGGTAACGGGTAGGTATAATTTATTTTTTCCCCATCTCAACAGAAACTTTGGTTCCTTAAACATGAAGAATGACTGGTATGGAATTAAGATAGGGGATTGTTTAGTAAAAGGGTCTTTTGGATCTCCTCAAATCAACTACAGCCCCTACCCCACTACACAATACAAACTAATAAGTTGGGCATCTGACACATTTGAGTATTTTTACCTTTTTTTTTTTACATGCTCCACTGTTTTCATTGGTCTCTTACATCAGACTTGACAGACTTTAGAACCTGTAATCTTTTATTTTTCTAGGCGCGTGCTCTACTACTGAGCCACATCCCCAGCCTGAGTCATTTAAAAACATGTGTTTAGTCATAGGGCATTTATTTTCTAATTGCAGCTGCAAAGAAGAAAGTCCAGCTGTTGTTAAAAAGGAGGAAAAGGTACTACGTGAATTATTTGGAAGGGACATAAGGTGCTGTGCCAGAAATGAACTGGGCAGAGAATGTACCAAGCTGTTCACAATAGGTAACACTGAAATATCATGTGCTTTTATGCTAATCCTTAGAAAATTATCTGAGACTAACAGCTACTACTTAGCTCATCAGTCACCTTCAGAAAAACTTTTCATGCCTTTATACTAGATTGATTAATTAATTTTTATACTGTTAGTGGGACTTGAACTTGGGGCCTGGATGTATCTCTTAGCTTTTCACTCAAGGCTGGTGCTGTACCCCTTGAGACACAGCTCTACTTCTGGCTTTTGGCTGGTTAATCAGAGATAAGAATCTCACAGGCTTACCTGCCTGGGCTGCTGGCTTCAAATTGTGATCCTCAGATATCAGTCTCTTGAGTAGCTAAGATTACAGGCATGAGCCACTGGCGCTCTGCTTTATAGTATTTTATTTGTTTAGGTGCTGGGGATAGAACCCAAGGCTTCATGCATGCTTAGCATATTCTCTTCTACTGAGCTGCACTCTCTAGCTTCTTAATACCATTTTAAATGGAATATTATGGTATCTATAAGTGCAGATTTTGTCATCAAAGAACAGTTAGTATCTGGAAGATTATTTTATTAATGTAATTACTAACATCAAATTCATTAAAATCTTTGTTCATCAAGATGTTCCAGATAGATTTTGTGATTGAAAAATAAAAGCTTCCCCCCTCCTTTTTTTTTCTTCCCTGGGATGTTCTTGTCTTCTAGATCTAAATCAAACTCCACAGACCACATTGCCCCAGTTGTTCCTGAAGGTAGGGGAGCCCTTATGGATAAGATGCAAAGCAGTTTATGTGAACCATGGGTTTGGGCTCTCTTGGGAATTAGAAAACAGAGCCCTGGATGAGGTAAGGTCACTGCAAGTTCATATTTAAACATACAGGAAGAAGGAGCTCAATGTACTGGCTGGAAAGATTAAATGCACGTTCTGTTTTATTACCACCCAGGACAGCTCCTTTGAGATGAGCACCTATTCAACCAACAGGACTATGATACGGATTCTGTTTGCTTTTGTGTCATCAGTGGGAAGAAATGACACTGGATATTACACTTGCTCCTCATCTCAACATCCCAGTCAGTCAGCTCTGGTTACCATCCTAGGTAAATGCAGGCCATCCATGCAATCTTTATGTTAAAGATTCGTAAATGTTTTGTGTGAGAGATGTTAGTACAAATGCTGACTTCGGTGTACCATGATGGAGGGGAAAGCTGAAAAAGAAACTAAGGAAAGTGTGTTTGTGGTTTGGGGTTTTATTTTCGGGAAGTACCAGGGTTTGACCTCAGAGTTTGCTTTTGCTGAGCAGGCACTGGACCACTTGAGCCACTCCACTAGCCAAGAAATGGAGTTATAATAACTGTGAGCTAGTTACCTGTGGCTCATGCCTGTAATCCTAGCTACTCTGGAGGCTGAGATCTGAGGCTTAAGGTTTAAAGCAAGTCCAGGCAAGGAAGTCTGTGAGACTCTTATCTACAATGAACCAGAAAATAGCCAGAAATGGAGATGTGGCTGAAGTGGTAGAGCACCAGGCTTGAGCAAACAAGCTAAGGGAGAGTTCAAGGCCCTGAGTTCAAGTCCCAGTATTGACACACACACAGAAAAAAAAATAGCTTTGCAAAGCTACCCATTCCTTTCCTTTTCCAGTGAAACCACATTCTTTGGAGTACAGCTCTATATACATACCACATTATTATGTCACCATCTGTTTGTATACTTTTTTGTTGTTGTAGGTCATGAATTCAGGGTATGGGTGCTTTCCCTGAGCTTTTTCACTCAAGGCTAGCACTCTACCACTTGAGCCACAGCATCACTTCTGGTTTTCTGGTGGTTAATTGGAGGTAAGAGTCTCATGGCCTTTCCTGCCCAGGCTGGCTTTGAACCATGATCCTCAGATCTCAGCCTCCTGAGTAGCCACCTGTTTTGTCTTCCAATTGGCCATGAGTGACCTAAGGACTAGGGAAATCTCTCTTCTTGTAATCCAGAGCCTGACACTGAATAGCTGCTTAGTAACTATTTACTCTGAGAACCTGCTGTTGGTACAGTGAGCCATTACTTGAAGAACTGAGACAGGGAGAGGCTTGAGTGGGCTTATATATTATATAGCATTTGTAAATAACTACCCTTAAGTAATCTCAAGTCAGGGTGCAATCTTTAGCCATCATGAAAATGTGTGCCCAAGAAACTAATAAGATGTTGCTCAAGAAAACTGTGTAAATATTGCTAGCCAGACTGCAATTTTCTTTGTGCCTGGAGATGATTTTCTGTATGACCTAACACTGACAGAGTTGTTTTAGTTGAAAGCCAATTCTGCCAGATTCTGTCCCTAGCATGTTCATAGTGTGTGTGTGTGTGTGTGCGTGTGTGTGTGTGTCTATTTTTTCCTACATACATATCTGGGAAGAAAGCCAGTTGTTTACTTTTTTTTTTGTCCAAGACCAGGATTCAAACTCCATACTTGATGCTTTCACTCATTATGTTGTGTGTGTGTGTGTGTGTGTGTGTGTGTGTGTGTGTGTGTGTGTGTATTAGTTTTGGGACTTGAATTCAGGGCTCAGGCACTGACACTGAGCTTTTTATTTTGCTCAAGGATGACACTCATCACTTGAGCCACAGCTCTACTTCTGGCTTTTTTAGTGGTTAATTGGAGATGGGAGTCACATGGACTTTGTTGCCTGCGCTGGCTATAAACTGAGATTCTCAACCTCCTGAACAATTAGGATTATAGGCTACATCCTATTCTTAATCTTGACTCCAAGTCTTAGAACTGAGAATGATGATTAAATTTTTCTTGGACATCAAAAGGAGCTTTCCTGCGCAGAATAATGAATACAATTTTATTTTTACTATTTTAATCTGTTTCCTTATGAACTTCATTATTTTATTCATAACTGATTTTCCTTACAGAAAAGGGATTTATAAATGCCACCAATTCAAGTGAAGACTATGTAATTGACCAGTACGAAGAATTTTGTTTTTCTGTCAGGTTTAAAGCATATCCACAAATTCGTTGCACTTGGACCTTTTCTCGAAAATCATTTCCTTGTGAACAAAATCATCTCGAAGATGGATACAGGTGAGACAACCGGAAGTGCCAAGACTTAGCACATTGGGCATAATTCTCCTTTGAGAGGGACTGTTTTGTTTCCTACTATGGGTTTATGGATGTATATCTTGGGGAGATTCTAGGAATCAAACCCAGGGCCTTGTGAATATTAGTCAAGTGCTCTAGCACGGGCTCAATGAGAACCCCGTGACTTTATGTATATGGAGTTAAAATGAGGACAAGGAAACAAACAGTACACTGAGAATACCATAGTAATAATCTTGTGTGTGCATGTGCATGTGTGTGCAAGAGTGCACATGTCTTTCCATGTTCTGGTACTAGGGCTTGAACTGAGAGCTTGTGAGCTGTCCCTGAGCATTTTTTGTCCAAGGTTAGAGCTCTGGTATTTTTTTTTTTTTGGGTCCGGTCGTGGGACCTGAACTCTGGGCCTTGGCGCTGTCCCTCAGCTCTTCAGCTCAAGGCTAGCACTCTACCACTTGAGCCACAGTGCCACTTCCGGCTTTTTTCTTTTTGCTTATGTGGTGCTGAGGAATCGAACCCAGGGCTTTGAGCATGCAAGGCAAGCGCTCTACCACTGAGCCACTTTCCCAGCCCCAGAGCTCTGGTATTTGAGTTGCAGCTGCTATAGTACTGGGAACTGAATTCAGGACCTCTCATTCTCGCTCGGGGTTTTTGCTCACAACTGGCACTCTACCACTTGAGCCATGCCTCTCTCCAGTTCTAGATTTTTGCTGGTTAATTGGAGATAAGAGTCTCTCAGATTTGTCTGTCTGGGCTGGCTTTGAACCTCTGTCCTCAGACCTCAGCCTCCTGAGTAGCTAGGATTATAGGCATGAACTACTACTAGTGCCTGGCAAGCAGTAGCAATCTTTTTTTTCTGTGTGTGCTGGTGCTGGAGCTTGAAGTCTAGGCCTGAGCTCTGTCTTTTAGCTTTTCCATTCAAGGGTCAGGCACTCTACCACTTGAACCACAGCTCTACTTCTGGCTTTTTGGTGGTTAATTGGAGATAGGAGTCTCATAGACTTTTCTACTCAGGCTGGCTTCAAACTGTGATCCTCCAATTTTAGCTTCCTGAGTAGCTAAGCTAATAGGGGTGAGAAGCCTATCACTGTGAATTTAGTTCTGTGGCTTCTGAGTTATAATATGTTTTCTTTCTATTTCAGAGTACTGTGCTGTAGGCTACCCCAGTCTCCTTATGCACACTTGTAAATGATTAAGGAAGTAAAACTTAAAAGCAGCAAAGCATAACCTGTAGGTGTGTTGATTTACTTGTTCCAAAAAATAAATGCAGAAATAGCACAGTTATAAGTGATAAACGAGAATTAGATTTTCCTAGGCCTCTGTGAAACTTCAGTCAAGAATTTCTTGTGGGTTTGGAAAGCAGTATGGAGGTTCCTCAAAAGCCTCCACATAGAGCTCCCTTATGACCCAGCAATCCCACTTTTGGGCATTTACCCAAATGTTCACAAACAAGACCACACTAAAGCTACCAGCACGACTATGTTTATTGCAGCATTATTTACCATAGCTAAGATATAGAACCAACCCAGATGCCCCTCAGTAGATGAATGGATCAAGAAAATG